>NC_088924.1:27700000-27882500 GCF_038396675.1 Hydra vulgaris | reverse complement strand
CTTTGGAAAAAAGATTAGCCTGATTGGACCACTCTTGTGCCTCCCCCAGAGCCCATTTAATTAAAAAAAATGGCCAAAAAAGCCTATGTTTGATAGGCTAGGGGGAGGTGATAATGTAAAAAATTTTAACTGATTTTTTTTAATATAATACAGGTATTGATTTATATTTTTAAATAAAAAGGGTAGTTAAGACAGAATATGAATACTTTTGCTGTTTTATTGTGTTAAATAGTGTTAAAAATTGCAAAAAAATGAATAATTTTGCTGCGAATTATAAGAATGATAAAATACTTTGTTTTACATGTTAACTTTGTTTTTGATCAGTTATTTTCTTTTCTCTATTATATCTGTGAGATCATAACAATTTTATTCGTTTAGATTATAATAACTGAAAAAAATACTTATTACCCTATTAAATTTTATTCGTATTATTGCTGCCGAAATTTATGAATTAGCAGTTTTCTTGAATTTACAGGTACGTTAACTAATTGTCTTTCATTCTTTTTCTTTTTTTGAACATACAGTAAAATTTATTTTTGAAAGTACTATTTATTTATACATTTATCCATGTTTTATGACTTATGGTATTTTAGAAAGACATTTGAAATTCCTGATTTTCATTATGATACAAATAATGTTACATGATTTCATTGGGATAAGACAAAAGGAACTGTTATCGAATATGCTGCAGTTAAGTCACTTAATTTTTGAAAAAAGTATATTAAAAGTAAAAAATATATTTAGAGGCGATAGAAAAGAACTAGCTGAGCTGGTTGTTGGTTTGTCTTTTGGTTGTTGATTTGTCTTTTGAAGGTGTAAAAATAGGAAACCAGGAGCTGTCCACCATGCAAGGTTCTTTGGAAAAGTCATATATTATCTAAAATTGCAATTGCTTTTTAATCAGATTAAATTTGATCAAGAAGATAAACTACTTTTCGAAGAAATAAATATCATGGCGGAATTCATAGCATGTTTTTATGCATAATGGTATTTGCAATCTGGCAAAGCTATCAAAGCACCATATCTTGATATCTTATCAATACATAAAATGCATCTATACAAAGATGTTTGTGCCAAACCAGAGGCAATTGAAGCAGTATTAAAATCATTTTACAAACATTCCTGGTATCTTGATTCTACAATTGTACCTCTTTCTTTGTTGGATAAAGATGTTTCTAATGAAGAAAAAAGTAAGATTGCTTCTGATATGCTTCAATATGACATGCCAAACTCTGATTATTTTAAAATGAACAACAAATTGCTCATTGAAGTGGAAAACAAGATTAGGATTGAAAAAAGAGTTTATAATGATCCCCCAAGTTTATCATTACTAGTTGATCAATATATAATTTATGATAGAATTGGGTTGGATAAACAAAGGATTAGAGACTAGCTTACCCTCCCACCTCAGTATTGGTGCAGGCAATCAAGTTTTAAAATCTTCAAAGATTTTGCTCTATCTCTAGTTGTCGTAAATGATCCTGCTGAAAGAGCAGTTGGAATGATGCAACAGTTTGAGCACAGATACAATAAAGAAGAGGAAATTCAGAACAGACTGCTAACTGTTGATAAAGCCAGACTTGCCACAAAAAGCCAGGAAAAAAGTCTTCAAGTTTGCCTAAAAAGAGGTTGATTGACTCACTTTCTACATTGGCAAAAATGATTGAAAAATGAAAATAATTTATACAACAAACTTTAACATTATTTTAAAAAATTGTTATTTAATTAAAGATAAATCGTCATTCATAAAATTTTTTTAATTGTAATATTTAATTATACTTATAATTCGCGGCAAAATAATTCATTTTTTTGCGATTTTTAATACTATTAAAAAATAAAAAAACAAAAGTATTCATATTCTGCCTTAACTACCCTTTTTATTTAAAAATATAAATCAATACCTGTATTATATTAAAAAAATCAGTTAAAATTTTTTATATTATCACCTTCCTCTAGCCTATCGAACATAGACGTTTTCGGCGTTTTTTGACCATTTTTTTTAATTAAATGGACTCTGGGGGAGGCACAAGAGTGGTCTGATCAGGCTAGTTTTATTCCAAAGTTATTTTTAACACTAATGTCCCACATTTCAAGGGGTAGTTTATTGAAATTCAAAAATTTCCTCAAAAGCAATTACCCTAATATACATACATACATATATATATATATATATATATATATATATATATATATATATATATATATATATATCGTGTTTATTATTACCGGCATTTCAAAGTGCTGAGCCATTTTGAAATGCCGATAATAATAAACACGATTAAAAAAAAAGTTTATAACCACCACTAAAAAAAAAAAAGTTTATAACCACCACTACATAAATTATGATTACACAAAAGCAATAATGCTTTTTCTTTATCTTATACCTCCTATTATTTCATATTTAATTATTTTTAATAGTGATATCTCTATGCATGTGTATATTGTGTTAAAGTAAGTTAAACATTTGTATTTACTGAAGATTTTTGTTTACTTATATGTCCAGTTTTGTTTTAAGTATACTTTAACAACAAAATTACTGTTGACTATGATTGTGTATAAACTTTTTCTTCATAAAATAAATGTGTTTATTCTGAACATCTGTTTGTTGTTCTTTGTTTTTATTAGTTATCCTCCTTTATATATAAAGTTTTTTCAATAACAATGTCTCATATTTCATTGCTCAGTCTAGTTCAAGCACCACAGATTACCTGCATCAAATATAATAAAAAGCTACTTATATCCATGTAATACATTATATCAATTTTTTTTTTTTTGTTAATTCACCTCCCCAAGGCCAAGTAGGCCACTACAGACAAGGAGGCTACTTAATTGTGGTTATAACCCTCTCTTAACTCTATAACTCTGAATCATGAATCTTGACAAATAAGGCCACTGTGCAGTGAAACAAGTTAAGTGTGGTATTACTTACTTTTATTTAACTTTTAATTTCGAAATTTTAATTTCATAAGTTATTAATATAATTCTTAAATGATTCTTTTTTCCACCATAGTTCTTTTATCCACCATGATATTTTTAGATTAAAATAAAACATTATGAATCAATAAGATGCCACGAAATCAAAAAAATAAAAGAATTTTTGATACTTTTCTGGTGTGAAAAACAAATTGTACTACTCCCAACAACAAATTTTCTGTTACACAAGAAAATCTTCAATTTTTTTCTATTTTTATAGTTTAAGATTACTTATTTAAAAACTATTGAAATCATTATAGCTTAATTACTTCTTAATTAAAATCAAAAAAAAAATAATTGAAAAAGAAATTTAAAAAATAGTTTATATGTTGTAGATTTAATTACCAAAACTTAACTTTCAGTTTTTAGTTGTTTTGATTTTTTAGAAGCATAAGCTAACTTTAATCTCATAAGCATTTACACTTGCATTGAAACTTATGTGCTCTTCAATCAGTTCATATATCAGTTGTGAGTGAAACATGTGTGCTCTTCAATCAGTTCATATCACAGATGTGAGTGAAACATGTGTGTTTTATAATCAGTTCATATCACAGATGAGAGTGAAACATGTGTGCTTTTCAATCAGTTTATATCACAGTTGTGAGTGAAAGCAGCTAAATAATGATGTAACTTTGTGACCTTAGCTTGTTGCACAGTTGAAGAATTTGTATATGAAATTATTTGCCTGCTTGGTAGTGTGAACTTTGGGTCTACATCTGTCAAAAACTTCATGAAACTAATGTTTTTAATTAAAGAAATTGGCAAACCACAATTTATAATAACATTGGTTACAAGTAATTAAGTAACTTTTGGCAAGAATTTTTTTAAGCTATTACAACCATGATTTTTAGCACCTTTTTTAGGTTTATTTTATATATTTGTAATATTAAAATTACTCATATATCATGCTGTGACACTGGTGGTAATCAATTGTTATTTTTTTCTAGTGTTAAGTTATACTACATTTATAAACTACATTTTTTTACATACTCAGAGTTGGAACCATGAATCCAACACATTTTTTATTTTTATTTTTTATATTATCTGAACTATCATTAATTATTATTTTTCATACAATTTTATCTGTTTTTTTTTAATTTTATTGTTTTATATTGTTCAATATTTTAAGTCACACAAGCACTTTGAACACCAGCAAATTTATATAGACTTGCTAACTCATAGGCAATTATTTTATCATTTGCTAAAGATGACTAGAGCCTAATTTATGGTCCTCATTCCACCTGACCAGAAAAAATATTTACACATTTTTTTCCCCCTTCTAATATAATATATAATAGTCTTTACATTCATTGCTGGTTCTTAACCTATCCTAACAATATCATTTACAACCTATTTTTATTATCACATCTCCCAAGTCTACATAACTGGATGACTCCTTTAGCCACTTTGCGATCATTGCAGTGCATAAACAATTAAAAATATATTCTTTGTGACTGGTGAGCCCTAACTTCCTCCAGTGTACACCACAAGGAAAAAACAGACATTAGGCTATCCAGCTGAATGTGGTTACAACACTCTAACAACCTAATGACTATACTGACACTCACACACTTGTTCATTTAGAAGGTCCACAACGCATGTCAGATCAGCACTCATTAACTATGTGCTCAAAACTAAAACCTTACTTCATAGCACATCATTCTACACCAGCAGGTGGCAGTAGCTCTTTTGGCTAAGAATGAAGGCTTGTGGCCTATGTTGACTAATGTGTGCATTCGATCAATTGAAATCTATTCTGTAGGTCTTATGTCCAGCTCTGATGTGTTAGCCTATAAATGCAAAAAGTGAGTGAACTTAGTTTTCTATTCACCCGATTTGAAAGTTTGAATGTGGATCTACCAATGCATCACACTATTACACCTGTAGGCATAAACAGTCTCCAATAAGAATAAGATTCTTTTTGTGATTTTCTTAGTGATGGTCCTTGGGCTGATGTCTTTTCTCTATCTGCTGATAAATGTGCCTCTTGCGTAACCTCCTAGATCCAGGCAGAATAGAAGCTTTTATTTCTTCTCGTTGATTCCAAGTCAAGCCTTTTTCTATTTCATAGATTTCACCTTCACGTGCAGCTGCTATATCAAATTGTAATCATTTGATTCATCATCTTAAAAAAAGAACAATTCTCTTGAGAAATTGAGAACAAACGCCTATTTATTATTGCAAAAAATTGATATAAAAAGGTGCTGTCTGGAGCCAATATTATCAGTTCACTAAACCTTTTATCTTATCTCAGAAGTAAGGCTCCATAGACTTTTGGAAAATCTATAACAGCATTATTAATAAAGGTTGGTTTAAGATTCCATCTCTTATTCATAAGACTGATCTTATTACCTTTCTCAAGAATAAGGCAGAACTATTTACAAAAAACTTTTCTTATAATTTGGCTCTAGAATCTTATGGTCATACTCTTCCTTTCATTCTAATTAAGCAAGTTAACCTGTTGTTAGAACTTCATTTACTAAGTCAAATCTACAGGTTGTGGTCTAGATAACATTCCTGTCATAGTCTTACAAAAGAATTCTCCAGATCCTCTTTCTCTATGGCTGACTTGCTAATTAATGTGACTGAAAGATTTTATCATGTATTAGATGAAAGCAGAAAGGTTAGGGCTACTGCTCTTGACATATCTAAAGCTTTCCACAAAATTTGGCATGCAAGTCTTATACATAAGCTTGCTTCTTATAGCTTATCTTGAAAAGTTTTTGAGATTATCAATGCATTCCTTTATCAAAGTTATCCTCTGAGGCCAACACTCTTCCAGATTTCCAGTAACTTCTGGGGTATCTCAAGCATCTATCCTCAAACCTTTGTTACTTTTTATCTACATTTATAATATTCCTGACAACCTTACATTCAAAGTGGTTCTATTTGCTGATGATTCAACTTTATACTCCTGTTTTGATAAAAAATCTTTTGTCTTCAATAGTTTAAAAGAGGCAGCAGATTTTAAATCTGATCTCACTTCTTTAACAAATTGGAACTTGCAGTGGCTTGTCTTAAGTCCAACAAAACTTTGTTATTTACTGCAAATAGCTATTGCAATACTATCAATATTCCTGTTTTGATGAATGGCAACCCTCTCACTGAGTCCTCTTCTTTACATCTCCTTGGATTATCGATCATTACTGACCTTTCATAGAAACCATATGTACAATCAATTGCTAAATTAGCATCTTCTAAAGCTGCTTTTCTTTATTGTACTTGGTATTCACTTATTTACCATTTTCTACCTCTACAAATTTCTTATTTGTCCTTGTATGGAATATTGTTGTCGTATTTAGGCTGGTTCTTCTAATGACGCTCTCTCTTTTCTAAACAAGGTTGAAAAACATATTGTAAGTGTAGTTAGACCTGCTCTATCTGTCAAGTTTGAACTTCTCTCCTATTGTCGTAAGGTTGCATCTCATTCTCTTTTCTAAAAATAATATCATGGTTATTGCTCAAAGGATCACTTCTAGTTTTATCAACCAAAACTCATTATCACTTGACTCGTCACTCAGCAAAGTTTCATTCTTTTACTGTATCAGCCCCTACATGCTCTAAAAACTTTTATTTTTGTAGTTTTTTTTTCCGCACTTCAACCCCTTGGAACTCTGACTCATACAACCTACAACATTTCAAGTCTGTCAACCATTTCCTTGCTCTTTAACTTTTCTTTGGTTTCTAGTCCCAATTCAATTGTGTATTCACTCCCAAAAAGTGGTTGCTTGCTTTTTACTCATTACCTGTATTTTATTTACCTTTGTTTTTGTCATTACCATATTTTTTTTAACTTCTGGATCTGAATGTTGTATGCAACCAGTCATCTCAAATGTTTTTAGAGTATTTCTGACACAATTCACTGAAATTTTTTTGCTATTTCTTTGTTACTTAAGTACATCTTATGTCTAACTTGGTATTTCTTTGTTAATTATGAATCCATCCTTCATAACTATAATTTGCTAATATGTTACTTCGCATACTGCTTTTTTGATCTATTTCTGTGTATCTTGACTTTTAGATCTTTTCAAAATATTTTAAATGTGATTAAGGAATAGACTTAAAATGAATTATTATTTCACTTAAATAACTTTTGTCACAATACAATTAACATTTCAAAACAGAAAAGTTGACTTTTTGAGAGAGAATTTTTGAGAGAGAGAAAAACAATAGTTTCGTTTTAAGAAAGTTCTATCAGCTTTTTAAAAAAGTTATTTTTAAGATATTTATATTTACTTACCAATAGTTACTGAAACACCAATTGACTTTGCTCTGAAATTCATTGAACCAGTTAGTGATCCACCCAGGTATAAAAAATTGGTTTTCAAATATAAGTCGCCCAGTGATAAGACCCAATTTACAGCAGTTGCTAAATTAAACATATATATAACAATTAATTTATTATTTACTATTATTTATAACAAATACATATTAGAAAATAATGGAAGCTTAAGAAAAAAATACAATTTTGTTGAAATGTTCATACTTAGTAAAATAAAACAGTTTATAAATAATTTTAATAGTAAAAGTTAAGGATTAAAGTATTCTTGTAACCTTGAGTGGTAAAAACCTAAATTTATTTGAGCAGAATTTGCAAATTATTGTTTAAAATATGTTAAACAATGTTATACAATATGAGATTTCCTTATAAATCACTTTTTATCTACTAAAACATATCAGTTTATCATGCTGAAACATATCAACACATCATGCTGAAACAATAATAAATTAAAATGTAATATTCTGCCCAAAACGTTTTCATTTTTTTTTACAAAAAGTTAAATTTTATTTGTTTCCTAAAGAAAGTTAAATTTTATTTGTTTAAATTATGTCTTCTATAAGCTTGATTACTAATTTTCTATTCTTGAATGTATTACTTAATGGGATTAGGGTTGAGGACTGGGCAGACCATTCCATTGCATTAATTTCATTATTTCAAAAAAAAAAATTTTGCATTGGCAATATGCTTATAGTCATTGTGCCATAGTTTCATCATTTTTGTCATAATAATATCATAATTTCTTAGTGTCATATGTACTTGTATTTAAAATTGTAATTTTCATGTAATTGATAGTTTTTATATATATATATATATATATATATATATATATATATATATATATATATATATATATATTATATATACATATATATATATAAATATGTATATATATACATATATATATATATATATATATATATATATATATATATATATATATATATATATATATATACATATATATATATATATAAATAAATATGTATATATATACATATATATATATATATATATATACATATGTATATATATATATGTATATATATATATATATATATATATATATATATATATATATATATATATATATATATATATATATATATATATATATATATATATATATATATATATATGTATATATATATATATATATATCTACATATATATAGTGCACAGATATTGACTAATTTCGAAGTAATATATACAGCAGAGTGCTCATTTACCGATGAAAAAAATGAACTAAGCAATAAAAAAATAAATATTTATATAAAAAATGAAAAAATTTAAATTAAAAAAAAATTATATTTCATTGTTTGAAGAAATTCAATCTCGATGTTCAACTCTCATTGAAATTATTTAGCAATGCATAAAACTTATTTAGCAAATACATAAAACATCACTGATAATATCATACTGAAATAGCAATAAGAGAAAAAATTTTGTTTTTTTCATTGCATTTAAACAATAGTTTTTCCAAAATATAGGACTTAAAGTAAAACTCCTCAATACACAAAAGGTGCTGCTGAATAAATTTTTTTATTGCACAAAGTCCAAAAACTTATTAATTTTTAAAGCATTTAAACATATATGCACAAATTTAAAAAAAAAAAATTTATGCAAGAAAATTTAATTTGTTACAGAGCACCCTAAAGTTTGCTAAAAAAAATAGTAATTCAAACTGCAGGTAAATTTAAAATATAATTAAAAAAACATAAAACAAAATATAAAAATATTAAATGCCAAAAAATTTAGGTTGTATTCAATAATAGTAGAAAAATTAAGGAAAACATAGGCGCCCCAGAGAGGTATCAATTTTTTGCTGACTGTGCTTTTAGTTAACAGATAAATTCACTACAAAAAAAAAAAAATTCAGACTGTAAGACAAAATCTCTCTAGGTTGCCTTCTAGGGATGTCCCTGAATTGAGCATATCACAGATAGTGTATTTATGAAAAAAAGATTTTGTCTACTGTGATAGTGAATAGTAAGGAACAATTAAAACTGCGTAGCTTTTTAAAACTATTATAAATTTAGTTATTTAAATTAGTTCATTGATATCATTCTGTTTTGTTTTTTAAACTACATACTTTTTGAAACCACAAATTTCTAGTAAACAGCTAAGGTGTGATCTTACACAACAAAAAATGAGATAAAAACTATGGTTGGTTTTGTTTTTATTATAGCCTAGTTTTGTCACCATGTTGACAAAAATTAGGAACAATGTTCCTAATTTTTGTCAACATGGTGCCCATAGCAACAATGAACAATAAATGATTTAGATATTCTGTTCGTTGTAATTATCTCTTCATAATTGCATATGTTTTTTGGAGGCATACCCTTTAAAAACTAGGTACAAATTACAAAAGCAAAACTACCCTTTGAACTAGGTACAAATAACAAAAGCAATTTATATAGATTTATTAATTTACTAAACATTAGGTTATTGATAATCCATTTTATTTTAATCCAAAACAATCTTTATAAAAGACTAAAACCAATCTACCTCTGGAGTATTGGTTTTGAAGTGAGTAATTTATCCACCTTTTATCAAAATAACATTCCAATCAAACTCTAATGTCTAAAAAATAAAATGGCACCTATGTGTCTGGCACCCATGTATCTGGCACTCTATGTGTCTGGCACCCATGTATCTGGCACTCATGTATCTGGCTTTTTATAAAACTACTATTCCAAGCTATTTTTGTTGGAAGGTTTTTGCATAATTACTAAAATTAGAAAAAAAATCTAAAATCATCAGGAATAGAATCTCATTTTCAAATTAGCATTAAATCTAAGACTTAAATTAAGGTTTTATTAGAACAATATTTTCCTGAACTTGATGTTTTCTGATGTTTTAATACTTAATTCTTGACATATTGCTTAACTATCTGAACCACCATATTCTTGTAGTTTAAAAAAAAAACTGAATATACATACTAATTACATTTCATTTTTTCCACATTTTGCTTCACAACTTAATAAACTTGATATATGTGTTTAATTTTACTATGTTGTTTATTTTCAACCTATTTGACAGTACCAAACAATTTAAAAATCCCCACAAACATACACTCTGTTTTAGCTTGAAAAGTAGATTTGCTAAACCTGGTTTTTACCATAAAGACAAAATGAAATTTGACAATAATGAACATCTTTTACAATGTTGTTTTTGTGTTCTGTATTATGTTTTAAAAATAAAGTTTGAATTTAAGTTTTGATATTTAGTTGGATAATTATGTTATTAATATTGAACATAATAAATATTCAAGTACAGTAAGTATAAATGAATTGAATATAATAGGTAGAGTGGAAGTAGAGTGTACATAAATTGACTGATTTATATAGGAATAGACACAGTGGAGTGTACATTCTACAACTTAGGGTTTAGGTTTGGGCAGGCATTCTTTAAATTAAAAGAAAAGCATTTCAAAACTTATTTAGTTAGGGTTTTATTATGAAGTATGTAAATTAATAAAATTTATATGAGAAAAATTATTAAATTAAATTAATAACAATTTATATTTAAATAAGAGTGTAAATATAAGTAAAAAATGTTCATATATGCATACAAATAAGAAGAAACTATTTGTACGCACATACATAAAATACCTAACTATTATTTTTTGCTCTCCTATAGCTCTGTATAATATTGTATAAAATAACGGTGACTAAGTTAACTAAAATAACGGTGACAAATAACCTTTACAGATATTTAATTTTTGATAAATATACAATTTTAATAGCTTAACAAGTTAGTGAAGTTTTGTGGACATCATTATTAATTTGATTTAATTGTGGTGCAGGTTATATTAACATTATAATACTTTATGTTAATGGGTATTAGCTGTTATTGTTTTTAATAACAATATATATTTTTATATTTTATATTATTATATATAACATATACATATTATATATATATATATAAATATATATAAATATATATATATAAATATATATATATATATATATATATATATATATATATATATATATATATATGTATATATATATATATATATATATATATATATTATATATGTAAAATATACACTACCGGTAAAAAGCTACTTTATTTTTCAACTCTATGCAATTTTCTTCAAAAGTTGAAGCTTCTTTCATTAAAAACAAGTGTAACATTAATTTTAAGAATTTTTTCTGACATTTTGATTATATTGAGATTCACACATCTATATGTGTGCATAGTGTGTAGGTTTATCATCATTAAAATAATGAATACTTTGGGTAAAGTTTACTGTAATATTTGAGTATATTTTACTGCAATAATTAGATATATTTTGCTGTAAAACTAACTAAATTAACATTTTTTTCACTATTGTTGTTTATAGTTTTATTATACAGAAAGGTAATCGAAACATTGTTTTTGTTATATACTGTAACGTTCATAGAATAATTTTTATGAACGTTAAAACAATCTAAAGCTAAAGCATAGCTAAGTGTAGAAAAACAAGATGTTATTATGGCATTATTCAAGGGAGGTTATTCAACACAAAAAATTGCTTCAAAAACGAATGTTTCTCAAAAAGCAGTTATGAGAGGGTTGCAAAGAAAGCAAGAAACTGGATGTAATCAAAGTTGTCATCGTTTTGGGAGATCTAGAGCAATGCGGAGCCATGAAGACAAATTCATCCATGTTCAAAGTAAATGAAATTGTGCTCGATCTGCTCCCAAAAAATGTGCCAAGAACTTAATTAAATGTAGGAAACACGAGTATCTGTTTTAACTGTAAAACAGGTCCTTCGCAATTACTGTTTGAAAGGATGAGTTGCTGCTAAAAACCATTACTACACAAGCTAAATAAAATTGAAAGATTAAAATGGGAAAAAAAAACATAAAGATTGGTCAATTCATTGTTTGACCAATCTTTATGTTTTTTTCATTGACAATATGTTCGTCATTTAATTGGAGAACACATGATAAAACAATATGTGATCCCAACAGTCAAGCATGGTGATGGGTCAATCATGGTCTCAGGATGCTTTGCTGGAAAAAAAGTTAATGACCTTGTTTGAATTGAGGGCATCATAGATTAAAAAAAAAATGCCACAATATTCTCCAAAAATATGAATTTCCTTGCAAGAAAAGAATTGTGGGTCACAGATTTGTATTTTAACAGGATAACAATCCTAAACATAGGTCTAAATTCTTCCGTAATTATATAGCAGCCAAAGAAAAACAAAATGAACTAAAATATATGGAATGGCCTCCTCATTCACCGGATTTAAATCCAATCTAGTTTTTATGGGACAAGTTAAATAGAAATATGAGAAAATGCAACCAACCAATAAAAAACACCTTTGGCTACTCATACAATTATGCTAGAATCAACTATCAACTGAATCATTGCAGAAATTTATTGTAAGAATGCACAAAGTATGTGCTGCTGTTATAAAAGCAAAGGGAAGATACTTTGAAGAAACCAAAATTTAAAAAATACTGAATGATTTTTAAAATGTCTTTATATATCTTAATTTTGCTGAACGAATGATTATTTTATTGTAAACAATATGAGTAGTTGAAAGTTTGAAGATTTAGAAAGTCTATTTTTTTTAAAAACTATCAAAAATATACTTCATGATCCGCAAAATATTCTCCTATTTTGCTGAAAATATGATTATTTTATTATAAACAATATAAATAAACATCTATGATAATAAAAGTCTTAATTTTTTTGCATGTATATATATATACATGTATATATATATATATATATATATATATATATATATATATATATATATATATATATATATATATATATATATATATATATATATACATGTATATATATATATATACATGTATATATATATATATATATATATATATATATTTATATATATATATATATATATATATATATATATATATATATATATATATATATATATATATACTATATATATATAATCTATATATACATACATATATATCTATCTATCTATCTATCTATCTATCTATCTATCTATATATATATATATATATATATATATATATATATATATAATATATATATATATATATATATATATATACATAAATAAATATAGCAAACTGCTAATTATATTTAGTATTCAAAAACTATATGTCATCTAAATCGATCAATAAAAGTAATTATTTTCTGCAAGTTAGTTAAATGCTTCACAAGTCATTCTTTCCAATAAAAAACATATGATGCTCTAGAGTTACATCTTGCACTGTGCAATAGAGGAAGTTTATGCCATTTAATTGTTGCTAATCTTTTTTGATTCTTGTAGTAACAAGAAGCTTCACAAAACTCATAAAGAAAATATCGGCGATTAAGATCTTGTTAGAATAAATGCAACTTTATATACATTTATGTACATTATTAATTTATATCAAAAGAACACTGACTTTTTTTATGTGCTCTTTGACAATTTTTTTATGTGCATCTCGCTGTCCTAGGTTTACGCCATCAGCCATCTCGCCGTCCTAGGTTTATGTGATAATTAGGCTCAGCTTCATACATATATAAATATTTTTTAAAGATTTTCATAATTTTTAAATAAATCCTTTGAAAATTTATAATCAAAACAAGGAGTTAGTGATTTATAATTTACAAAACAATCCAAAACATGTTTTAAAATGAGATTCAGTATATGATACTGACATCCTAAATATTGTGGTTTAGTAAAGCCTCTGGTTTCCATTTCATTTTGTATTTTTTGCAACTATACCATTTAATCTTCCTGTGTTTACTGCTGTTGTGTAACAAAATCATTGTAATACATTTCCATGCATCAAAATTATTTAGCAATTTTTTTAAAGCTTCAAAAACATCAAGGGATTTTCTACTTTCACATTTAACAATTCCTAAATTGATTTTATTATTCTCAGTTTGATGTATCACAACTTGGTATTCAGTCTTGTTTATTTTCTTTCCATCAAAATGTAGGCAGGAATGTTCTTCTTATACTATTTTATTAATAATGTTCTTCTTTCTTTCCCCTTGCCTTTTAGTTGATCTCCATACTCCTATCTGACTTAGAGTTTCTATTTTAATTCCATTTTTATATAACTTTTTACAAACTCTAGCTGATATATTTGTACTTAATGATTCAGTCATCACAAGATTAGATGCTAACTTGGTTCTATTGTATACTCTCTTTCTTGATTTTTAATTTTCACTGATTTGAAATTGTCTTGGGAATCTAAATCTGAACCACTTTCTTCTGATGCAGTTACTGATGCAGATGCAACTACTAACTGGAAAATGATTTACTTTGCTAGTCGAACTTGTATCTTTTGCATTACAAACTCTGACTTTTGAAGGATGCAATGACATTTGTGTGTTAGTACTGCAACCAACTTTTCCTAAACTTAATAATTGTATGTTATAAAAATTTTTATCTTTCAGACTAAGTCACATGTCCTTAATATTGGTGATATCAAAAAGATCTCCAATAACAGAGCATTCTTCCTTTTTGCCAGACTTTTTAAGATATTTGTCCTGTTTTTCTAGAACCTTTTAATTTTTTCTTTTAATTGATTTTTTAGAATTACTTGGAAAGTTGAGTTTGTTCTATAATTAACATATTTCAACAGCAACTAACTTTACTCTTTCTTTTCTGCTTTTTTCAATTGATGCCAGGTAGTTGTAACATCCAATAATAAAAGGTTTTTTTTTCATTTTTAATAAAAGGTAGACTAATTGATGATGTTATACGTTTTTCAAATAATCTTAATTTTTTGTCCATACTCTTGAATATTTGTCAACAACAGTTTTGTTATATTTATTTGACATATTTGAAAAATGCATAGATAATATATGTTAGTAATATTTTATGTTTTGATATTATTTTTATAAAAATACTTTTCTTTAAAAATTTACTGTATTAAATATAAAATTAATTAAAAAGACATAGAAATACAAAAAATACATATTATTGATTAAAACATAAAACACATAAGTACTAACTATTTTCTGTATTTGTTTAATATTTCATTTCAGAGCAACATATTGCACAACATATTGCACAAGCACAAAAAATAGAACTTAGGTGTGTTTTACTCTTTATATCTTATTTAAAATCAAATACTTCAAAAATAGTCATAAAAACAACACAACAATTTTAATAAAACAACTTTTGTGTGGGCGGGGGACATTTTTTAACTATATTTGATATTACTATGAAATTTTAATATCAACTATCAATTTCTCAGGTTTTTAAACTATGGCCAATTAAAACTGACGAAAGTTAAAAAAAATCCTAATCCTAATGTATAGGTTATATAAAATAATAAATATAATACATATATATATATATATATATATATATATATATATATATATATACAGGGTGTTCAGGATAAATTTGACATATTTATAATTGATTATATTTTTTTGTAGATTAGAGGTATTAATACACACTACAGGTCATTTAAAAGTTTGAACCCTTCTTCATTCATTACAAGATGACAGAAATGACGTGAAATGAATGCTGCATCCTCTGGATGCTTGTATGAGTAGTAGCAAATGTCTTCATTGAGTGCAAGCTTCATAGTAGAGGATGCAACATTTCACGTGACAAAGCCCGAATTCCAATGCCAGGGTTCTTCAACACCTGTTCCTGCAGACTTGCAGGGAATTCTGCTGTACGAACGCAATCAGATTGTCTGCTAGGGATCATTCTTCTTACTACATCCTCGTAGTCACCATTGCAAGTCTCTAGTTCATACCTGATTGTTTTTACTGTGTTCAGGGAGCATTGGGCAGCAGTCATAATATCCTTATTTTGATGGCCGGCACGAATCATCATGATGCAAGTTATTCTCTTCCATGATTCAGGTGGGTTCCAGTCATCCATCCTTTCTGACATCTTGTATATGAATGAAGAAGGGTTCAAACTTTTAAATGACCTGTAGTGTGTATTAATACCTCTAATCTACAAAAAAATATAATCAATTATAAATATGTCAAATTTATCCCGAACACCCTGTGTATATATATATATATATATATATATATATATATATATATATATATATATATATATACATATATATTAACGAAGAAAAAACAACTTTTTCTATGGTACTTTAAGTTTCATGCCTATACGGCAATCATCAGCCATTGAATACAAATTCAAAAACAAAAAAAACCGCTAAAATTACAAAATACTAAATATATATATATATATATATATATATATATATATATATATATATATATATTAGTAGAAAATCACTTAACAAAAACTTTTTCCATTAAACACTGTGTTTCATCAACAAAGATTCATCAAAAATGAATGATCAAATTAATAAAACTTCAATTTATACCAAAAATTAAATTACAGGAAGTTGCAAATGCCTTAACTACTGTAAATTTTCACACATTTGTGGAATTTGCTGACACTATTATAAAAAGAATTCTTTAGAAATGATTACTTATGCTATTTTTTTAAATGTTTTTTCAAAAAGGGTAGTTAATGTAAATATTATTTGAACTCATTTATCTTTATAGTTTTTAAGGAGAAACTTATTTTCGTGCCTACATTTAGAAATTAATTCCGATCTTTTGTTTATGCTGTATATATATATATATATATATATATATATATATATATATATATATATATATATATATATATATATATAGCATAAGAAATCGGTAACTAAAATGAAAACAAATCAGTTGTCTGTTCGAAGGCAAGTCACAAGTTTTAACTCTTTTTGCATGTTTTTTTAATGATTTTTCTTTTTTGCACCAAAAGTTAAATATTTTAAAATTTAAATTAATAAAAGAAATTGGTAATTCAGATTAAATTATTATCAATTGGTGATCCATGTTAGACAACTTAATAATCATATTGGTGTATCCATGTTAAGTTAATTTAGTTTCAGAAGCAATGCAAAGAGATTTTAAAAGATCTGTTGTAACAGTTGACAGCTTTTTAACATAAAAAACTTTTAATGGTGGAATTAAAAGAGGTTTAATTCATCCATTAAAAGCATTAAACCTATCTTTTATTGCAATTGTAGCACATACAAATATTTTATTGAAAATATTATACATTTTTTTTGGACATAATTGCTTCTCCATGTTTTACTCAAGTTCGTCAAAGAATACCTTCCTTTTTCTTTCTCTTAAAACAGATTCTGTTAAAAATTTTCGTTCTACCTCCAAAATAGAAGCAAGTTCTTGTGCAGTACAAATAATAGTCAAAATTTTCCTGATTAAAATTTTCTATTAAAAAATAATCGTTTTTTCCATTGGTTTTAACCCTTCTGAAATATTTGTTAAAGCAGATTGAAGTTTTTTGCTTGTTAAATTAATTTTGAATAATACTTTATGAAAAATTATGAATGAATTCAAAAAATCAAAAATTGTTATTTTTAAAGCAATAGGTTCTGCTGTGTTTTTTGCATTTATTTTATGAGCAATCAAACTTCAGCATTTCAAACTGAAGAGTTCTAACACTATTGATACAACTTGCCCATCTTGTATCACTTAATGGCCTAATAGTTAAAGATGTACACTTAAATTGCAAAATTAACCATCTTTTAGTAGAGGCAGAAAAAAATTAGAGAACTTGATCAATGATGATGAAAAACATCATAATTTTAGATTAACAACAACAACAACTACTAGATTTGATTACTGAAGCTGGTATTTTATTTTAAGGATATTAGCCTGTATTGACTACATATCGAACTAGTATTGATATTTACTCCTGGTGTATGATGTCTGATGTGCAGTCAACAATGACTGAAAAATATGCGAGTTTTTTGACAAAAAATTTTACTTTTAATGGAATTGTCAATCAAGTCACTCTTGAAAAAGATATTCATTCTGAATATCTTTTTTGAGAGTGCAAAGAATATGGATTTCGTTTTGCATTCAACAAATGGGTTTCCATAACTTGATCAAATTCAGCAAGATATTCTAACATTTTTTAGAAAAGTTCCATTATTTTCTTGATAAACTTTTTTATAAAGTATAATTCGAAAATTTAAATTGATGAAAATCATGAATAATAATAAATTTTAAAACAAATTTTTTTTTTTTGAGTTTTAGTTTTGTTTTAGTTTTGATCATACTTCATTATTACTTTTTTATTTATTTGTGTGTATATATATATATATATATATATATATATATATATATATATATATATATATATATATAAATATATATATATATATATATATATATATATATATATATATATATATATATATATATATATATATATATATATATATAATATATAGATCAGTATATAATGGGGTCAAATCATTATATTTCAATCAATTTGAGGAAAACTTTGTGCATCACCATCTCTGATTTTCCTGATTTTTACATATTGATTTGTGCATTATGTAGATAGGTTAAATTTGAAATTTCAGACTTCCAAGTACAACAGTTCCGAAATTATAGCCTTAGAAACATGTCACAGTAACCCCCTCAAATTACAAATGGTCAAAACAGACTACTTTAGAGCTGTATAACTTTTTTCTTACTTTCAATAAGTGTCTCATTTTTTCTAGAACTATTTTCTGGATAGTTCTCTCTTTTAAAAAGTCTTAATAACTTGTATTAAATTAGAGAGAAATTATAACCTCTTCAACTGTGGAAAAAATCCTAAAATTGCTAAAATATGCCAAAATGAAGCTAACTGTAGCATTTTTCTATTTATCCACAAGTCTTTACAGATAAGTTTTCTGATTAGCTACTACTAAGAAATGGGAAAAATATAGGCAGCTTGTTGCAGTTTAGAACTCAAATATATCTAAAAGCAAAATGTCTATTTGCCTAAAAAGTCAAATTTTCAGCCATTTTGAGTGGCTTGCAAATTTTTCTAACACTTTGTTTTTTAATATTGGCTCAACCAGTTTTTAGTACTTTAATTAACTTTTGTTAATGCCCTTTTAAGACCATAACATCGTATATTTGCTGGAAAACCTAGCACTCATAGTAAATGTAACTCACTATCAAAATTTGAATCTTATGGTAAAAGCATGAAAAAAGCAATGAAGATCTAATGATCTTAACTGTATATTCATTAGAAAATGAATCATGTATTTTTAATGTTAGAAAATGAAAACATGTATCTTTTAAGTTTGTTAACCTTCCCTCCCCCTCCCCTCCCTTGATTGATGCCATTCCCATCCCCCAGGGATGTTGCCATGGACCTTTGGAAATAATGGTTTATAGGTTTTATTTCTTCTTTTTTTAGGGTGTCATACAGTTTCAATGCTATTGCAGATTGTTCAAAAGGTGTCTGTTACAAGACTGAATGGCTACATCAGAAAAGTTTTTATCTGTATCACAATACCACTGCATATTGCCGATGTAATGACAACCAACTTTCGGTGTGATAACTGAGTTCCAACTATATAAAAAAGCCTTTGTATGAAAAAGTGAAATAAAATCAACTATACTTTTTAATTTATAATGTTGATCCAGTTCGAGCAATACAATTCATTGATCCAACATGACGAGTTTCAAGATGTACAGCTCATTGTGCATAAATCTTGAACAATAATGTGCACTGAGTGTTTTGAAGCTAAACATCTTACCATTTGGTAAGTCTTCTTCAAGATAATGAACTGTCAGTTCAATCAATTTTTGATAATCAGCTTGTAAAATAGAATCATAAGCTTGTGAGAAATAGAATCCCAAATGTCTAGTAGTATTTTAATATTGGCTCAATAAGTCCATTATGATTTCCACTAAATGCATCCCAGACATGAGGAATATGCAGTTTGTAAACATGATGACGACAAGCTGCCCACAACAGACCTACTTCCTCAATGTATTGTGCATCCAGTTTTTCATATAGTGTAATTAAAAGTGGTGTCAAAAATGAGGGCAATCAAATAACCTAACCATTTCCACGAAAAAAAAACACTTGATGAAGGCATCTTTCTGGGTGTGTCCAGTAGAATTGATAATTACACGGATGTCTAGAACTTTTTTGTTTGGACCGTTTGATGACCCTTCCCAACTGCTCGCCAGAATAACAACATGCTCTTCTTTCTTTCCTGCATATACAAAAAATGTTTGATTAAACACTTTAGTATTTTTTCAATATTTGCAGACACTTAAAACAATGAGCTATTAATAAATTATTCATTCATTTGTCAAAAAATGAAAAAAGAAGTTTTGAATCCATGTAACCGAATGGATTAAGAGGGCGCTACTCCTGAATTTTCTCCTATATTTTGGCACCTTCTTTTTCTCAATCTACCCTACGGTTACAATAAACTGATGATCACAAAGTTGGAAAATGAAGCTCCAACTTTGACAACTTTTGCTTCAACTTTTAATCTTTTTCACTGAGGCCTACTTGTAAGAGACATCATTAAATGATTTTGTGAATGTTGTAGGATAAATTTGAATAGCAACAGATAACAATCTGGTTTTTTGGTTTTGGTTGGAAGGGAGTGAAAACTTCAAATTCAGACTCATCCGCACTCTTCTTGAGGATGTCTTTTATCTCTTTATAACTTAGAGCTGTTCTTAGATTTGTTCTTCTTTTGCTATGCAAGAGTTGTGTTGCAACTAATCATCGAAACAACCTTATTGGAGATTAAAAATACAATACTAACTTAAAATGAAAACAATTACCTTAAGTAAACACAATACAGCAACATGAGTGAAATAATGCATAAAATTACCTGTGGATGTTCAGTTTTTACTGAACCAACTTCTGCTGGTTCAGTAAAAACTCCCATTCCTCCTTCCACGTTGCAAGTTGACATGTAACGGATGACAACTAAAAATCCGGACAAAAAGAAATTGTGCACAAGTCTTATTCAGTTGTTTAACTTTGCCACTTCATTACATTATCAAGTAGTGTATGATTCAAGTAATAATTTTACTTCTAAAGAGAAGCTTCTTCGAGAACGTGTTGTATATTTTTATGAACACCATAAAGCGTTGGCAAAATGTTTACTGTAGAATATTTTTTGAAAGAAGGTATATCGAAAAGTACAATTTACGATATTTTAAAATGTGGTACTGTTGAAAGAAAGCAAGGATCCGGACAAAAACCCACAATAATGACCAAGAAAAATTTGAAGAAGTTAAAAACTCGATTTAACAACAAAGATGGCATTAGCCAGCGTGATGCTGCTAGAATATTTGAGTGTTCCCAGCAGTATATCAGTCAAAGTCAAATTACTATTATAAGTAAAAAAGATTATTGTTATCTTGTGAGACATTTTGGTAACAAAAATTTCATTTTGGATGATGAAAGTTATTCTACTTTAAGTAAGCCCCAAATGCCTGGTAACAAAATTTATTACACAGACGACTCTTCTGTTACACCACCTGATGTTGTTCAAAATGTGAAGCAAATTTGAGAAGAAAGTAATGTTATATATTGTTGTCTCCGACAGAAGAATTTTAGAGCCATTTTTTAAGGAAAGTGGTCTAGCTGTCAACCAAGAAGTTTACAAAAACCAATGCTTAACTAAAATTTTAATCCCATTTATTAATAAATATCATTCAGATGATAAATACATATTTTGTTCCAATAAAGCATTGTCACACTATGCAAAAAGTGTTACTGAGTTCCTCCAAAGCGAAAATATTCCTTTTGTACCGAAGAATGTTAACCCCACCAATCTTCCTCAATGTAGACCAATTGAAGATTTTTTTGGAGAACTAAGTTCTTTAGCCTACAAGGGTGGTCGGAAAGCTCGAAATATTTCATAACTCAAGCATAGAATTAAAAAATCCTTGAAAGAAATGGACACAACTGGTGTACAAAAAGCTTGCGTGAACATTAAAACAAAGTTGCGCAGAGTAGGATAAAGGACCCTTTGTGGAAAACCATTAATTTTATTGTATATTTTAAGTTGTCATCAATTATATATTAGCCATATAAAATTGTTATGAATAAATTATTTCATTAAAATTAACATTTCTTCTCATTCCAGATTTCTAGTTGTCACCCATTAATATGTAAAACACATCATGTGGCTGATGAGTTGATTCATTGATTACAAAAACTGGTCTCGTTTCTTTTTTGGACAAATTTTTGTCTTCTTCAACACACCTCGCCATTATTTAAAAATTGCAATGACTTAAATAATAAAAATACTCGGTACACTTGTTATCTGGCTTAACTGGTAAAAGCTCTATTACAAATTTCTTGTAATTCAATCAAGATATCTTTGAAAACGTTTTTGGTCAACACTACTATTTTTTAACTACCTTGCAACTGTGGGTCTTGCTTTTTCTGCTGAATGATTTTTCTTTTTTATTAGAGTATTTCACTAGTTTTTGGTTTTTTAAGAGAACAGATCAATATTTTGGTGATCAAAGACAAAACACAGTACAAGCAGCGCAGAAGCATGTGACTGAGTTACTTACTAACTCAGATACAAGCGGTATCTCAGTTAGTAAGTAATCAAAATATGGAGCAAATTACTTTAATGACATTAAAATAATAAAAAAAACAAATGTTTTAAGCCTAGCAATTACAAAAAACTTAATTGCTTGTGTAGTAAGTATATAAAAAAGTATGGCTGAACGGCGAGTTTAGAAGTGATGTTTGTTTAAGAATAATTAATTGATTGAAATAAGACCAAACTTTTTTATTTAGGCACATTTCTTTCTAATATATAAAATCTTTTATGAACACACTTTTATATTGTCCTTTTAATGGTTAATAATAGGCCTTGTTAAGAAGTATTATGCTGCTCGCATTTTATGTACGAAATAGCAATTTGTGTACACGTTTACCAGTTTTATGTTCAGCAAAAACTTTATTATGTTGGAATATTTAAATTATCTTTTAATATCATTTATGCAACCCTTGGAATTAGCGTCGGCATTTGGCAACGCCGACCTAACTGCCAACCTGAAAGTGTTTGAGGTCGGCAAAAAATTGCCGACCTCATTTCTATGTTTTATGGTCAGACCTTTGTATCAAATAATTTTTGCCGACCTGATGCCGACCTCTATAAGATTAAGCCATATTGTAACTAAAAATTCAATACGACATTAAAAATCATCTAAAGTCTTTATCTTTATAAAATATTTATAAAATATTTTTAAATTAAACAATACTTTTATAAAAAAAATTATCAATGAAATTTAAATGTTATTTAAAAAAAATTTCAACATTCATTCTAAGATCTATCTAAAAACTTAATAATAATTAAATAAACTTTTGTTAAAAAGCAATTTCAAAACTAAAAAAATCATCTTTTCAAAAATTTATTACATAAAATTTGCTAATAAAATTCTCTAGATTAATTTTGCCAACAGACTTGATTATGACTTATCCAGCAATGCATTTATATACAGCAATGGATTCATTCAGAACTCTGTCTCATTAGATTTTTCTCAGTTTTTCAGAGTTTTGGAGTTCGAGAGAAATCGAGAAACTTCAGCAGAGCTCTGACAAAGTTTTTGAAAAAAATCGTTTTTTTACTGGTAAAATAATTAAATTCTTAAATAATTAAATTCTTAAATAATTAAATTTTTAAATAATTAAATTTTAACTGGTAAAATAATTAAATTTTTTCTGTTGCTGTTACAATAATTATGAGTTGTTTTGAAAATGAAGGAGTTATCTTTAGAAAAAAAATTTTTAATGACAACCTAATGTGACGTCACAGTTGGCAGAGCATTTTATAATATAATTTAATTTAAAAAACAACCAAAAATAAAAAACAAAAATTTAACAATAAGCTAATTTACCTAAAAGGTAAATGTAATTAAACATTAATTCAAAGCTAATTTAAAGCTAAAAGTTAATTCAAAGCTAAGTTATTTAATTTAAATGAATTAAAAACAAATATCTGAGGATTAACAGGTGACAAATGGCATAGCAATAGAGGTAGAAGATAATATAACTTTAATGTTCACCACGACTTCACGTATTGCTTAGCAAAGGTGAAAATGCTATCTCTGTGTACTGCTGAAACATTTAAAAAAAATTTTTATAATGGAAAAGTTAAAACAATTTGGCTTAAATAGTGATATACTGCAATTAAAACTATGGATGGCTGTTGGTGGATGCTGAAATTGGGTATATTTGCCATATGGCCATATGGCCATATTGCCATATGACCATAATTAAGTTACTGTATCAGATCTGCCAAAATTATTCAATTCATTTTAGTTTTTTTTAAATTTAATATACATTAAAAAAAGATTGTCAGGAAACTGTGGACCGCAAAGAAATTGAATCAGGTATTGAAGCATAAACAGAAACTGAGCAGTATTTTTGAGATGATAAAAAGTAGAGGTGTCTTGGATAACATTTTTTTCATTATCCAACCAGATATTGAATACCCGGATATTTAAAAATCATACGGCCAGATAATGTAAATTAAATCCTAAAATATATATTTTATTATGACAAAATATTACCGTGGTAAACCATCAAATTGGCAAATTTTGTTTGGAAGCTTTGTGATTTCACAGGAATTTGCATTCCATGTGGAAAGCAAATAAACAACGGATGTAATAAATCTGGTCAGAAGTTCTTTTCCAAAACTCCACTGCATAATCACACAAAAAATTTCAATGAAAATTGTATGGAGAGGAAAAAAATTTAATATTGCAGGCTTGGACAGAAATGGCATGCAATTGCACCCTGTAACTGACCATACGAATAGTATTTTTTCTTTACAATTTGACTGTGGCAGTTTTAATGTTTTAACAATTTAAATGCTATAAAAAAATTGTTATGTTAAAATTATCTTTTAATCGTTGATTTTTTCTATATTACTATTAAGTTTTTATTTTACTTGAAGGCTTTAAATAAAATAAAAAAGTAATTATAGTGATTGTTTAAAATAAACGTATTTTGTGTAAATTAACAAATAATGTTATATTTAAATTTTTTTTATGTAGTCATGTTTTTTTTATGATAAATTTAAATATAAGAATTTGTTTGAAAGTATTTTTCCATGTCTTTCTGAAAATCTTTTGAAAGATAAGAAAAATATTTTTTTAAATACTTTAAATTATGAGTAGGTTAAATTAAATCTTCCGTTGCAATTGAATGATTTAATTGCTTTATTTTATTTTGTTTTTTTTGCAACTTTTTGAAAAAAATAAATGTTTATAAATAATTTAAAAATAAATATAACACTTTTTAGTAATTTAAATACATTTTGTTCATTCATTGAACAACTATTAGAAGTAATTTGTAAAAGTGTTTTGCATAACTTTAATGAAACTTTTCAAAAGATAAATTTTTAAGTAATTTATTTAAAACACAATTAAAAACGTGAAAAAAAGTAATAACGCTTTGAGTTTGTTTAGTTTTATTTTAGTGCTTACATATTTTCTTTTTCTTAAGGAACTTCTTTTTTCATTTTTTTTTTTTTTTAATTTTCTTCCTAGTTTAAGTTAACTAGCCAAGCCAAGCTAGCATTTCTTTTTTCAGTGCATTTCTAAATTGTTAACTAAACATCTAAACAGCCGTGGTCAAGTTGTCAAATAATAAAGTCATTTGCGTGGTCAACAATAGTGCTCGCTTGCACGCTACTCCTGTCCAAGCCTAATATTGAATTTTCTTCAGCTACACAAGGAAATTCAAAATGTATTAAATTCTGATTAAGTCTTCATGGTAAAAACTGCTCAAGGAGTTGATGTTTTCTTTGATCACTCGATTGAAGAAAGAAATAATGACGTTTTAAATTATTGGAAACATTAAGAGAAGTTTCCACTGCTAAATGAGTTAGCACAAAAGTTACTAGCACCACTTGCATCCTCTGTATTTTTGAAGTTTGTTTTCATTATTTATGAGAAATAGCGATCAAGAATGCTTCAAAATGGAGAAATATTAATTTCTGCACGTTAAGGTAAAAGAAATATAAACGAGTGACAAACTGATGTATTTGTTGCACATATATAATTTTAGCAGTATTTTAATAATAACAATATTGAATAGAAATCATTAACATTAGATTAATTAAAAGTATAACATTTCTAGATTTCTTTCAGTTTTTATACAACATTAACATGAAATATCCAGTATATAAAAAACCGGATAAATTTATTATTCAGCCAGATACCGAATAATACTCCTATTCAGCCCATATATCTGGCCAGATTATCCAGGCTGAATAGGAGTATTATTCGGTATCTGATATACACCCCTAATAAAAAAATTTTTGGATGCTTTTTTTTTACTGCTTAAAAGGTGTAAAAAAAACACTCAAGAAACTAAACTGCCTAAACATGTTAAATGACATTGATTTGGATTTATTGAAATCACTGTCTGATTTATTGGAAGTCATTGCTGCTGCTCCAGTTCGCTTGGAAAAATAAAATACAACACTTTTGGAGTGTTAAGGAAACATTAGTTAGCAAATTGAAGATTGTAAAAACTGACATCAGTTTTAAATTTGCAGAGGCATTAATCTCTAGGTACGAAAATTGTAAAAACATTGTATTGGTATCCAATTTTTAAAAAAATAAAAACCACAAACTTTTTCATGCTTTGAAAAAAGATATTCCAGTTTCTGCTGCAAAATTATTTGATCTAATATTTGCAACAAAAGAAAATAGTCCCCGACCAAAGTTAGATGAGCCTGCTAAAGGCAAACAAAGAGAACCATCACAATCACAATTTTTTAAACTATATTAACAAAAATTATTGATAAAATCTAAATTCGGTTTTTGAAAAAGATTCCATTTCCTATTAACTAATTTTTTAAACAATCTTATTTATAACATTTTTTTAAACGCATTTAATGTAGTATTTTTAATTGATTATAAACAATTTATAGAGAGATTTTAGTTACCAATAAGGTATTCGAAAATAAAATTTATGTTTGTAAATAAATAATGTCAAAAAAATTTTACACAATATTGAATTAATAAGTAACAAAAAATTTTAGATACATTTGTGAAAAGAATTCTTTTTTTTTCTAATTTTTTTCTAATTAAAATCAGGCACAGAAAAAGCTTTTGATAGCTGTAACTGGGAAATCCTGTTTGAAAAATGATTTTTTGAAAAAAAACTACCAATCTGTTTAGTTAACACTATCTCTTCATTGTACAACAATGGTAGTGCCACAATTTCATATTAAAGTTGCAAATCAAGTTCTTTTTTTCTAAAGCAAGGAGTAAGGTAAGGTTTAATTCTTTCACCTTACCTCTATAACATCTACATTAAAAACCTTTCCGAAACCATTAAAAATCTAGACATTGTTGGCACATCTATATATGGTAACTTTTCTGGTGTGATAGCATATGTGGATGATATTATACTTTTAAGCTATAGCCTTTTAAACCAAACATGCAAACACCAGGCCTGGGGTTCACATGGGATACCAAACATTCAATTTTCAAATAAATCAACTGCACATATATATATATATATATATATATATATATATATATATATATATATATATATATATATATATATATATATAATTAAAAATAAACAAACTATAAACTGGAAAGAGAAATAAAAACTAAAAAAAATACAAAACTTAACTAAAAAAATATTAACAAATGATAAAATGAATAAAAAATGAACCAGAAAAAAATCCAAGTTTTAACATTCGATATGAGAAAAATTATTAGCTTTAAACTATTAAATTAAATTTTGAAATTAAATTAATCAAGTTTAAACTATTAATTGAGATACTTCTAAAATAAAAAATATATTAGTTTTGTTCCTTTATTTCTCTGGTTTATCATTTTTTTTATTTCATCATTCATTAAGTTTGTTTTTCTTTTCAGGTTATTTCTCGCTAAGTCTCATTTTGCATGATTTAAAAAAAATTAAAAAAAAAATTTATTAAGAGAAGTGTTTTTTGAATCTCTAGTGTTTTGTAATTGAAAATCATGGCCAAGTTGTCAAAAAAAAATTGCATGCATGGTCATATAAGAGATGCGATTGCATGTGCCTCCTGAGTAGGCTTGATAGATATATATATATATATATATATATATATATATATATATATATATATATATATATATATATATATATAAACAAAATAAAACAAAAAAACAACCTCCAAAAGCCCATCCATAATTTGTGCTAACAGCGGTAGTAAACCCACATCGGTTCTGACTATATAATGATGAACATGATATAATTTTACCTAAATTTAATGTTATATTTTTGTAAAAATTAAAGAATTAAAATTGTAAATTGATAGATTACAAAAAAAATTTTACCGTCAATATATATCACAACAGAATCCATATATATTGGATTATCACTATTATAAAGAAAGGAGACCTAAAATTATATCAAAAAAAGTGTTAAATATATATATATATATATGTATATATATATATATATATATATATATATATATATATATATATATATATATATATATATATATATATATATATATATATATATATATAGATATGAAAATGTAGGTTTAAAATAATAATATATTAGGGGGTGCACTGGCTAATAGAAAACTGTAGAATTTTAAAAAATTTGAGAAAAATCATATTTTGGAAATTTGCCGATTTCCTTGACACCCAGGAGGTGCAACAGCGCCACTTTTTCACTTTTTTATAGTAGAAGTTCCTTAGTAGGATTAAAAAATCATTTTCCTGTTTTTTTACTGAAAAACAAAGTACAAAACAATAGAAATTTTCAAAAGATATCTTATAATACAATGCATTATAAAACTTATACTTCGGGTCTTATCTTATCTTTGTGCCAAAGATAAAATACATGCCTAAGATTTGTCCTAAAGCTTCCTCCAATAAATTGATACAACTTGTAGAAGATATTGCTTCTGCTGTTCATCATTGGTGATTAATTTGTTGTAATCTTCAATCAATTTCACTCCTCTTTCAGCAATATCATTAACAACTTTCATATGTTTCACTACATTATATGCCTTTAAATAACCCTCATCAAGAGGCTGATCTTCTACTGGTTTGCTTAAGAATGCTGGAGACAATCCAAGTATACTAAAAAAGAATTTGCGTTAGTTGTTACAAAATCTTCAAGCTGCTTAGATTCAATAGTTTTGATATCTATTTCTGTCTTTTTTTGATATCTAGTTTTGACTTTTGCTAATTCTTCATTTTTACTTTTGTAGCTGTCAAGAATCTTGAGGAGACTGAGATCATTTTGTGGAGCACTTACTACGCAGGGAGCCAAGAACCAATGCTTAATGTATATTGCAACAGAAAACAGACAAATTTTTTTTTAGTTTTTTTTTTTTTCCATAGCTGCTATTTTAAACGACCAGAATTTCATAGAATAAATGTCTTACACCATCCAACATGCTCTGTAATTAGCCCCAGGCTTCCTGAATTTAATTTAATCTTTGGAGTACTGCCAAGCAATATTAATGAAAGTTCCAATAAATCTTTGTAATTGTTGCGAGGGTGATCTTCTTCAAGTTTTTTTAGTTCAAATTGTATGATTTCTTCTTTTTCTTTTTGTGGATAATTGTCTAATTTATCAAATGAAGTTTGATCAATATTACTCCAGTTTTTTAAAGTCTTCTGAATAAGTAAATGTCAGTGCCTGATGAAGCTGACAATGCTGTGGATACCAGTGCTTCCAACACAATTTGTAAAGGATATGATGTCAACAAGTGATTTGTTCAAGTAAGACACAAGCTCCATTTTACAACTGGTGTTTGATGAAGTTGTGTCAAAGCACATACTTTTTAAATTATCTGTCAGATTTCATTCAATGATTAACTGATGCATTGCATTTGCAGTCTTCTTTTCTGTACTAGTCTTTTCAGTCTCCTTTTGTGTATAAAGATCTAATTTTGGCACTCCAATTGATCAACTCCACTGCCAGATATTAGGACTGGCAACCAATCTACAACCTCATTCCCAACAATGTCTTCAAGTAGTTTGCCATCTTAATGAACAAATTTTCACTGAAATTCTGTATTGATTTTTGTCTTGTCCTTTGTATTGATGAACAGTTAACATAGTAACTATCTGGATCTTCGTCCATAATGTTTTTTTTTTTCATGAAGCGCCTCCTTTCGATTTTGATTCCTGTTCAAGATTTATAGCTTCTTCTGTAGATACAAGTAAATTACTGCAGGAGCTGCTACTACTTGCAAGAATTACTGTTGCATCTAATAAATAGGATTCACGTGATCTTTTCATATACATTTTTTGCTGCTTCTTTGCAATTTCGATTCAATGTTTTTTAGTCTTATCAACTCCCATCATTTTTCTCTTTCAACCTTCCCTTTGTAACTTTAGAAAATCTCTATCTTCTTCAATAGTTATTAACTCAATGAAAAAACTTATTAAAACAATGTTTTTGATATAGTTCATAAAATTATTTGCATTTTTATGAACTATATCAAAAACAGTTTCCAGTTTTTCTTTCCATGTATTCTCTTTCTCAAAGGAGAACTTTGATTTTTTTCCTTTGCTTTTCTTTATATATAGTTTATTTAATTTCTTCACAACATTGCATTTCTAGGAGTTTGGTATTCATGCTCTCTTCCACAACTCGAATACATCATTATCAGTAGTCAATGCTTCTCTGTCAGTTTCTTTGCAAACAAATTTTAAAATATATAAATTTTCAATTGGCCGATGCACCCTCTAAATTTTACACAGAGTGTTTTTATAACAAAATAAAACAATTAAGGGGTCTCTTAAAAATTGAGATGATTAATAAATGAGAATATTAATAACTGTGTCAATAAATATTTTACAGAGCTCAACACAAAGTAGAGCAAAAATAAAAAAATTTTATCTGGTAATAACACCTCAACCAACCAACAACGCAACTGCCGACAAACTTCACAATGACCTTTGAAAGGAAAACGCCTCCAAAAAAGTATAGTATACAGCTGTAATGTAAAAACTTCACCACACGATAGTTTCAATTATATTCAATTATATTGGACTAAAGACTGTTGGTACAAACACAAAAACTCATTCTATTACAAGAGATGTATGTATATATATATATATAAATATATATATATATATATATATATATATATATATATATATATATACACATATATATACACACACACACACACACACACACATATATATATATATATATATATATATAGAGAGAGAGAGAGAGAGAGAGAGAGAGACAGACAGACAGACAGACAGACAGACAGAGAGAGAAACTTTAGAACAGTATCTAAAGTTTCTCTCTCTCTTACACTTGATATATTTATAAACTGTTACAAAGGTTATATTCATCAAGATGGATCAAAATGATGAAAAACAAGTTTGACAAAAAAAAATAGTATATTTTCATAAACTGCTTTACAAACTTTATGTGAAAGCCTAAACCAGCCAACTTTAACAAAACTGTCAATAGAGATTAACACTACAATGAATTAAAATAAAGGGAAATATTGCACATTCTGGGCAAAGAAAAAGCATTGCTAAATGAGTGTGAAACTCCTGCTGAGGAGAGGAATAGAAAATAATTGACTCATTGGGCAGACCAAATGCCATTTGGTCTTGTCATGTTTTGGTGGCTTGTATGAATGTCTACAAGACATCAATACAAGCCACCAAAACAAGGCAGTGAGATAAGAAAGGTACTAAATGTGTAAAAAAAAGGGGTTCAAAGTGTGACATTAGCTCATTTGGACTAATATAAATATGAGTAAAGATACTTTAATGCATCTTGCATTCACAAAAAACTGTAATGCTATAACTCTAAATAATATTAAACTTAAGAAACCAAGACATCCATGATACTTAAAAGACAACAATTTTCAAATAATAACTTTCAATTATTAAATACAAAAGCATCTAGATATTTTTTTATTAGTGGAACAATTTTTAATGTATTGTTTTTTATAAAAAAAAAATTAAAGAAAAATGTATGTAAAAAGGATTACCAAAAATGCAGGATATTGAACATTATTTACACTTTTGGAATACATATTCCATCCATTGTTAGTAATTGATAAACTATATTCTTGAAGTAGTTCTAAATTTATCTTTAAGAACCGAACAACTAAAACAAAAAAAAATTGACTTTTTGTAGGAGTATATTTGATTTTTAAAATCAAATAGCTAAGATAAAAAAAAAACATTAACAAGTTAAAAAGTATATAATTTAAAAATATATAAGACAGCTAAAACAAAAATTTATGTGTTATAACAACTATATAATTAATTATTTTTGTGGTAGTATAATAATTTTTAGAAATTTTCAATAAATAATATAAAAAATTAAAATTAAATATTACTTCTTTTTTTTTTTTGCACTTTTAATAATTTAGAAAACAAAATAAAAAAAATTTGATCAAATGAAAGTCTTCATTTGGTCAAAGTATCAAAAAACTGCCATCACTTTGAACAAGCCTCTAAATATAAAGCTTGGTAATATAAAGCCTCTAAATAAAGCTTGGTTGAACTAGAAATTTGTGAGATATTAATTCAGATTTTGATTTAGTACAAAAAATGGGTGGATTTTCTAATAACTAAATTTTTTTCTCTTTTGTCAGTTATAGTTTTACTCCTTTAATATTTTTTTCATTTTTGTTAGTTTCACTCCTTTAATATTTTTGTTAGTTTCACTCCTTTAATATTTTTGTTCTGTTTCAGATTTTTTTTTTTAATTATTGTTCCTATTTCTTTTTTTAAATTACTTGTATTATTATAGTTTATTCTCTTTATCATTTTCTTGTCCTAATATTTTTTAATTTTATTTCTTTATTTTATTAAGGTGTCACTCCATTGACTAGTTTTTAACTATACAAGTGACACCAAACCTAATTTTGTAAATTATAATTAAATTTGTAATTTTTTATTTCAAGGTTAAATAAATAGGTAAAAAAAAAAAAGTTCAGTTTAAGTACCCTGTCAAGTCATTAAATTAAGTCTTAAAAAAATAAAGGTAATTTTTTGTAATAATTAATAAATAATAAAGTCATAATTAAAAGACAACAAATAAAAGTTTTAATTATATTTTTTAAACTAGAACTTTTAGAATTTACAAGAAAAAAATTTATTTTTACTTTTTTGTGCATTTTTTTTTTTAAATGACAAAAACTTTTAAGAAAAGAAACACTTAAAACCTTTAAAAAGATCAAAAGAATAAAATAAAAGATGTAGATAGACATGGGCATGGCCAAATATTAAAATTATATTACGGGCTAATATTTAAAAAATAAACACAAATTTTTTACTCAAAACAGTAGGTTGAAATGAGTTGGCGTAAAATGTAACAGTGATAGTTCCACCATAATATGCCAATTGTGGTAACAATAGCTCACTGTTGATTCCCTTTGCAGATATCGCCCAATCACCATCTAAAAACAATCGCTACTTAAAATCATTCTACAAACATTTTATTGAATTTTTTTAACAAACAAAGGAAAAATTTAACAAATAGTTTCAAAACATAAGAACTATAATGGAATATGAAAATTATAAATATATTTTTTAGATATAACAGTTATTTCTACTTGTAGATAATAAAAATTATTAATACTATATTATGTTACAGAAGGAATACCATTGAATACAAAATAATAAATATCATTATTACAACAGCGATATCATACTACAACAGCAGGAATATTATCAAATTATGAGTGGTATCAACAAATGAATTATGAGTGATATCAACAAATGAATTATGAGTGGTATCAACAAATGAATTATGAGTGGTATCAACAAATGAATTATGAGTGGTATCAACAAATGAATTATGAGTGGTATCTACAAATGAATTATGAGTGACTAACAAACGTGTTTAATTATTACAAATATGTTTAGTTATTACATAAGAAAGAAATTTACAAACGTTTTCAATATATTATTCAACTGTTAAAAATATTTTAAACTTAATTTTATTTTAAATAATCAATATATTAAGGGATTGCGGTAGTGAAAAAAGTTGGTATTATATTCTGGTCGCATTAATAACCAGTCACTACCAAAGCTATGATATTGAAATTGAAAGTAAGTTTTTTAAATATCAACACTTTCAAAAGTTTGGTATTGAATGGTATCTTTGAAATTGTTTGATAGTGTAAACTTAAATTATCGCCACTATCAAAAGAACCAAACACCTCTTTTGGTTAGCCCGCCTACAAGACAAAATATACTATCTTAAATGATTGTTCATATTTTTTAAAACACTCCACCCTTTTGAAATTTTTCAAAAAAATTAACATTTTCAAATTGGTCTTTATTTCCCCAGAGACAAAATATGTATCAAGGCTTGAACAAAATTACATTGGTTTTTTTTTTTTAATATTTTATTAATAAAAATAAATATAGTTCAAACTCAAGTCTCCAACACTTGTAAGAAATACAAACAATAAATTTTAAAAAATTTATACAATATTATAAAAACCCATTTGACTATTTTTTTGAAGAATTATAACCAATACTTAAAACAAACAATTAAAAGAACATGCTATTTACAGTATTTAAACCCATTAACTTTACAAACACTCCACTTAATCGGGAAAATATCAGTAGCAATTATCAACTCTTAAGATGTCACTTTCTTCAAAACAATAAAACAATGTTAATTTCACAATTAATTTTTTTAGACAGACCTGTAAATTTTATTTTTAAAAGAAATAACCTCTGCAAATAAAATTTAAACCATAAAAATATTTGAAAATTAACTATTTTATGAAATTTACTTAATGCAGTAGTATCTCTCTAATTTGAATTTTATGAGGAAAAATAAAAGTTCAAATTAGAAAGATTTTCGAATTATAGATTTTTCTTAAACGCATTTAACGGTGACTTTGCATTTAATCAAATTATGGAGGTTTACGAATTAGAGAGACTGTACTGTATAACTCAATTTTAATAAAAATTTTAATGGAGAATTATTTTAAATTAAATTTACATAATTCAATTTTAATAAAATGTCAAATGTTCAGGTAAAATTATTATGCTGTTATGTAAAATTATTATACTTATTATGAAGTTTTTTAATTTAGGACGAAATATTTTTAATTAACTTTTTGGTAATAATAATAAATACGAATTTCAAAAAATTCGTATTTATTATTATTACCAATTTTTTTTTTTTTTATATTGAGTTCGATAGTGGCAAAAGGGACTTCAGTAGTGATGAGAACAATTTTCATTATTGGAAAAAATGTTTTCACTTTTAAACACTTGATATTGATATAGAGTTTTTTGATATCACGCTTTCAATATCATTACTACTGATAGTTCGGTGTTTTTTGATACTTCAATAGTTGGGTAGTGATATCGCAATACCCTATAATATATTATTAAAAATAAAATTCATTTGAAATTTATTGTGAAAATTATCTAAATTTTAGGAAAATTTATTTTTCATATGTATTTCTCTTACAAATCTATATTGAACTACAATATATGGTCGTTAACTACAATATATGGTTGTTAACTACAATATATGGTCGTTATGCTTTTGTTGTGGCTTTTCTTAGATCTAGAGGAGTTGGGTTCTATTTAGAAACTTCTGTTTTCAAAACAAAATCAAGTTTTTGGACACATGACTAAATAACTTTTGCCTGAAGACAATGCATGGAGGAAACATGTATGAAAACATCAAAACTACTAATTTCAACTGTAATTATATTGCAGATTTGAACTAAATTAGTGACAGTAAAATCAATTATTTAATTTTCAGTCTGTTTCACCTTCTGTAAGTTTATCAGAAAGAATGTCTAAATATCAAATAATTCAAATTATATAAAAAATATTTCACAGGAAGTTAAGAATTGTTATAATTAATTTTAAAATAGCTGTAGTTATTGCAACCAAGAAGTTAAATGCAGTGGTGTTTAGTATGTGGCCACAATTAAAGAAGCCTCCTCGACTGTAGTGGTCTTCTTGGCCTTGGGGAGGTGAATGAACAATTTAAAAAAAAAGTTATATTAGCAACATTATTTTTTCAAAAAAAAAATTGTGAAAAGAATTCTTTAGAATAATAAGTTTTTTTTGTTTACTTGTTTTTATAACTTTTTAAAAGGTACTTATTTTTATGTCTGCATTTAGATATTGATTAAATCAGGTTTTTTGTTTAGTAAACTTTCTTAATCCAAATGGGAATAGATTCATACTCTTTCAGCAAAAATTGTAAACATTTTTTTGGAAATATTATTATAGGCAGGTACAGTGTTTAGAATACACCAGTTTAATTTAAAATTGATATTTTTTTAATTATCGATTACATTTTGACAGCATAGTCTCTTTTAATTATTTTTTTATGTTTAAAAGATTGTGATTTACATTACAGCTTTTCCATTTGCCTTTGGTTAAGGCAATATACTGTTTTTCGGAGTAATTTTGTAAGGAAACCATTCATATGTGAATAATACTTTTTGATAAGCATTTTCCATTCATAGCGCAGACAATTTTTTGCTTGCAACTACAATTTTTAGTAATTTTTTTTTTAAGAATTTCATATTATTCGATAAAACATTGTGGCCTTTTATAATTCTTTCTTTTTTTTTTTTTTTACAGGTATAGCTTACCTTTGTGCAATTTTTTAGAGGAAATGAAATGTTTGCCTATTAATTTTAAAAACACTTTTTCAATATATGTTGAAACATTTTTGCTGTACTATGAGTTAAACCATATTTAAAACTATATTTTTATTTCTATTTTACTTTTTTGCAATTTTTTTTTCAAATTTTGGCTCAAAATTTTTAAACCTGTTAACTTTAAGAACTTCTTTATACACACATTTAGTAGAGTTAAATTTTATAACTCTACTAAATGTTTTATAAAAAAGAGTTTCAATTAGTCTATTCTAAATGGAAATTTGTTTTTAGATTTGAGGGAAGTGATTTGAATTTATAATAATACACAATAATTCATCATTTTGTTTTTTATAAGGCTTATAAGACTTTTACGCGAGGTTAAATGTGACATCAAGAAAATGTTTAAATTAGTGTTGATTTCAATTTGGAGCCAAATTTTTATAATATTTTTTCTAATTTTGTCAAGTAAAGACCCTAATTTTTTTAGCATTATTATTAAACTATTATTGTGATACTGGCCTAATTGATTAGATTGAATTGTTTCAGTTAGGGAATTCAAAAAAATTAAACCTTAATATTTGTTGTACTTCTGGGAAAAAACTAATTTCAAAGATATGTTTTTTTATACTTTTCTTTCATTTTAGTTTTTTATTTATCTAGGCACCTGTTTAATTTTATTAAATACTTTTTAGTCACAGTCACACTGTTTTTAGGTTCACCATAGGTAACTAATTTTTTTTTATCTGATGTTGTTTTGGGAGACAGAAGGGTCAATTGTTTACTGTAATTTTTTTCACATAAACACAATACTAAAATTAAGAAGTTTTTCTTTACTTTATTCAATAAGAACCTGTCTCTTACAACAATTTATATAAATTTATAAAATCACTATAAAAACCAGGGTAAACATATTATAATTACGCTTAAACCATACAAAAATATTTACAATAATTATCAATTAAAAAACCACTTAAATTACAATTTACTGGACATTAAAGAATTCTCAAGCATTTTAAATAATATAATCTAACTCCTCCTTGATCTTTAAGGGTCATACAATTAGTAATTAAAATATTTTTTAGGCAAACATTGCTATTGATCCTTTCGTTTCAAAAGCACATCTGTTTCTTGAAGACTATTCTTGGCCTCATTGCGCACTTTCCTTGCTTTCCCAATTTTCTTTAACATTTAAATTACCTTTCACCCAACACACAGGCAATATCTTCAATTTAATTCCCTCTAAACCATATCAGTTTGCCACTAGTTTTTCGCACACATAACCCCAACACACAGACCCCATTATCGCCAATCTGTTAACCTTCTTCAAATCATGTTTTTTTAAATGTCAAGCTTACTTAATTCTCTTAAAATGTCAAATAAAGCAAAAAATCATAATGAATACAGAAAATCTGCATTAGTTGCTCAAAATCTCCTTGTTGTTCAAAGTCAAACTAGATTGTCAAACCGGGATGTAAACAAGCTTGCATCAACCCTAAATATAGCTACAAAGAACTGTGGGAAAAAATTTCCAGACCTAGTTTGATTTACTAGGTAAACATCTTTATTATTTGTTTGTTACTTCAGACATTTCTGACGCAATAAAATGCAACACCTCAAGTTTAAAAAGACATTTTACTTTTTTGTAGCGAATTATTGTGATTGATTTTTTTCCACCTTCTAGACTAACTGGAGCTCTGAAATAAGCATTTCTGAAGTGCTGATAAACATGTATATCAAAATTTTTTCCAGGGTCCAAGACACCAGAGGGGGGCTGGGTCAAGTATCTAATTATTCTTTAGTGGAATCTTACAGTAAATTTTTCACTACTTTATAGACAAACTGTAGCTCTAAAAATTTTAGCATTTGTGTAATCTTGATAAACATGTGCTAAAGTTGTTTCCAGGGCAGACTACCTGAGGGGCCATAGGGCCAGGGCACCAGGGGCCTCACCCACTTTTTTTTTTCTGACTTGAACAAATTAAAAATAACTTTGAAAATGTTGTCTTAAAAAATTTTTTTGTTTTGTTTTATTTGATTACAAAATAAAATACAAAAAAATAAAGTGTCAGTTGTTGTTTCTGGTGCTCTTTATTTTATATTAAAACTCATCTGTTCTAAACGACCAGAAAAGTTTGTTAAAAGGGTCATGCAGTTTCATAAATGTCGTTGTAATGAAATGCAATGACACTGTATTTACACAGAATAAACTCAAATTTCAATGTATAAATGTTAGTTTGCTGATTAGTTTGAGAACTTTAAATACCATAAAATGAAAAAATGCCTATTATATAATCGCACAAATCTACTCTTAATGTAAAACTAACTTTTAAGTTGCATTTCAAATTAAATTAAAAATGAGAAACCAATAGTAATTAATATAATTAAAGCAACTTAAACACCATGGTAATAAAAAAAATAAAGTTATTGATTTCTTTTGTTGTTTTTTTTGAATGTGAAAGATAAATTTTTGTCCTTTTAACAAGGTTGTTTAATTGTAATAAATTTGTTAATGTTAAAAATGTTAAGAATGAATTTAATAGGTAATAAATTACTTCTATACTAGTGTAATGACATGTTTTATTATTACTGTTAATAGTCTTTATATTATAAAACAACTTGATGTTAACATTTTAGAACTAAATATCAATTAAAATAATGATTTTATAAGGTGATAATTTTCTTTTTTTTCGATGTAATTTTATGGCAGGATGTTTTTGTTTTTTTTACTGTTGGATATTAAATAATTAAACAACTTGCTGTTAACATTTTAGCATTAAAAAGTATTAACTTTTTTCAATTTAAAAAGTTTAAAATTTTACATTTAAATTTTAAGTAAAATTCTGTTAAAATCATTATTTTAGATGAATCATTGTTTTTAATCTGTATACTTGAAAATCAAAATTCTTAAAAACATATGAACTTTAAATTAGCCAGGTACAAAATTTTTAAGTGAAAAAAATCAAATATTTTTAAAGTTATGTTACTTGAATACTCTAAAGAAACATTGCAATTCTGAGGGGAGAAAAGGGGCGCAGCCAATATTTTGGAAAACTGCTAAAGCCAATGTATGTTTAGTGATGGCAAAGTATGGCCCCCTAATGCAAAAATTGGACATATCTCTTGCAAACTAAGATCGTTAAAATAAAAGAACTTTAGATTATCTAGACAGTCTAGACGAAAGTTTAAGAGAAAAAGTAGTTAATTGGTCAATTAATTCAGCACACTTTTTACTGTTATTAATCTATAACTTTTATACCTAATGTAAAAGTTACAATATTTGCATAATTAATATAAAGCTTTTTAAATTTGTATTTGAAGTTCTTTCCTCAACTTTCAGACTAAATAATGAATTTAATTTTTTCATATGTTTATGATTTAATTCTTTATCATAGGCCATAATAAATCATATTTATGTATTTATATATATATATATATATATATATATATATATATATATATATATATATATATATATATATATATATATATATATATATATATATATATATATATATATATATATATATATATATATATATACAGTAGAATCCTGTTAACTCGGACCCTGGATAAGTCAGACTTTTACTAAGTCGGACAAATTTTCAATTCCCCTTGAATTCTCTATACATACCAAAAGCTTCACTTAACTCGGACATTTGCTAAGTTGGACAAAATATATATATACCCATTAAGAGTCCAAATTAATGGGATTCTACTAAATATATATAGATATGTATTTATATACAACTTTAAAAATTTGCATTTTAGTACAATACAGTAAAATGTATTAAGAATTTTACTCTTGTTTTTACTTAAAAATATTTACCTTGAGGAGACACAATACCACTAATACTTGAATATAAAACTCTTTGAAAACGATTGCTATTTATTGTTAAGTTCCATGAATCACTTTCATTTGTTTCAAAGCTGGAAGACCAAACATTAGAGTTAGGGATTTGTGACTTTATCTCTAAATTATAATTGGTTGTTTGGTAGAGTTAAATATACACATATATAGTATTTACCCTATGAGTGGCATTTTAATTATGTATTTGTTGATATATATATGTGTGTGTATATATATGTGTGTGTATATATATATATTTATATATATTTATATATATATATATATATATATACATATATATATATATATATATATATATAATATATATATATATATATATATATATATATATATATATATATATATATATATATATATATATATATATATATATATATATATATATATATATATATATATATATATATATATATATATATATATATATATATATATATATAGAATGTACAGAATTAATTTTCTTATACATAATTTTTGCAAGCTTTTTTTCCATCAGATTTTTTACCAGATGATTGCATTTAGCATGAAACTTTTAGTTGTAAAAAAAATGTTCATAAAAAAAAATTATTTATAAAAAAAATATATATATATATATATCAACAAATACATAATTAAAATGCCACTTATAAAGTAAATACTAGGGTAATTCCATGTCAAATGACCCAAAAAATTTTAAAATTGTCACCCTATATATCTATACAGATTTTTATACAGTTGAGAATACTTATTAAAATATGAATTCCTTGAAAATTTTAGCCTCTGGTTCCAAGAATCCAAGAAGATCCTGAAATATGACTTTTTTTTACTTCAAGCAGATACTAGCCTGGGCCCTTTTGTCCCTTAGAAATGCAACGTTTATTTAGAGGTTTCAACTTACATAACTTTTTTTTTTTTAAATATTTTTGATATTTTTACTTAAAAATTTGTACCAGGCCATTTTCTGGGGCAGCAAATCCAATGAAATGATCAGAAATGTAAAAATTTATTTTAAAGTACCTATGTTTTTAAATTTAAATAAATTTAGGCAATTTTTAAGATACCAGATTCCAATGCTCAAAAAACCCATGTGGCCTTGACGATTCCAAAAAAATATATATCAAGCATCATCCTATATTCATTGATCTTTCAAAATGTATAAAGATTTTGATCTGCAAGTATATGGATTTCCATATATGGATAATAGGGCACGGTCCCCACTTTTTTGCAGCAGAGTGTTGTAGTTGATTTTTCACTACCTTCTAGACTAGCTGGAGGTCTAAAACTTTTGGCATTTCTGTAGTGCCAATGAGCATGGATGTTAAAGTTGTTTTCAGGGCCCAAAACACTGGGGGAGGGGGTGAGTCATGGGTCTACTTTTTTATAGCAAAATCTTGTGATAGATTTTTCACTACCATCCAGACAAACTGGAGCTCTGAAACTTTCAGTATTTGTGTTGTCCTGATGGTTATGTTAAAATTGTTTCCAGGGTAGATGTCCAGAGGGTCCATAAGAATGGGGCACTAGGGGTCATGCCCCATTTTTTGAAAAATTTTTTTTTTTTTTTTTTTGCATTTTTTACTAAGTAAAGTTAATTTTGGAAATATTTTTTTCAAAAAACTTTTTTTGTTTATATTTGTTATTTGATTTTTGATCATTCTGTATTATGATCGTTCTTAAAATGTTTTAAGAATGGATTAAAAACAGTCATTCGTCTAAAATAATGATTTTAACAGAATTTTACATAGTATAGTTTAAAACATTTTGAATCAAAAAGAAAACAGATATAACAATATTGATCTGTCAGACAAAAACAATTGAAGAATACCAATTGATGTTATCAGAAGCAATAAACAAGTTAACAGTTAATTCCTACATTGCAAAATGTCAAGCAAGATACCTAAGGCAACAAAAAAAAATTTGGCAAAAGACTGCTTATTGTCTTAGATGATTTTGCAGAAAACTACACGTTTGCAACTCAAGATGAAATCTAAAGTTACCATTGGTGCCAAAGTCGATGTATTTTACACCACGTTGCCCTCTATTTATTAAACAAAATTGACCAGCTCAAAAGAAAATCATTTTGCTTCATGTCAGAAGATAATGAGCATTGGTTGGTTAAAAACATTGGTTTTGTGTATGAACTTAAGACTCAAATAGTTTATTATTTAACGAAAATCATCCTAATATTTCAAATATTCTTTAGAATCTATAGATAGTATTAGTTTTAAACAAACAAGTGAAGATTATAATATAACAGTCATGTTTTCTTTTTCTGATATTTAAAATATTTAACCTAATCAGCAAAATAATATCAATGCATTGAAAATTAAGATTAATGCATTGAAATTCGGTGAATTTGTTCTGTGTAAATATGATACATTTGATTGGATTGGTATGAGCAAGATGTTATGGTAACATTATGCACCCTTCATGGTTCTTTTAACAAACTTTTCTGACCATCTTGAGCAGATGAGTGTTGGTTTTATATCACCAACATAATTTGTACCATTGAAGCATCTGTAACAATAACTGGATGTATGTATAAAATCAACTTTGACTGTTGACACATCCAAGCAAATCTCAACACAATCTTGAGACTTTATATTTTTGTATTTTATTTTGTAAATAATTAAATAAAACAGAACAAGTACAAATCAAAAAAAATTTTTGAAAACAATACTATTTTTACTTTATTAAAAATCCAAAAAAAAAAAATTTTTCTGAGAAAATAAGTGGGGCGTACCCCAGTGGCCTATGACATTGACCCTCTGTTCGTCTGGAAACAATTTTAACACATGTTCATTAGGACTACACAAATGCTGAAAGTTTCAGAGCTCACATCACAATCGCAAGATCCTACTACAAAAAAATGGGCCACTTGCCCCAGTCCCCCTAATGTCTTGGGACCCTGAAAATAATTTTAACATGCACATTCATTGGCATTACAGAAATTCAAAAATTTTCAGAGCTCCAGCTAGTCTGGAAGTTAGTGAAAAGTCAATTGCAATAATCCGCTACAAAAAAGTGGAAACCATGTCCATTATCCATATATGGAAATCCATATACTTGCAGATTAAAATCTTTATATTTTTTGAAAGATCAATGAATATAGAATGATGTGTAACATTTAATTTTTTTTGATATCATCAAGGCAACATGAGTTTCTTGAGCATTGAAATCTGGTATGTTAAAAATTCTATAAATTTGTTTAAATTGATAAATACAGGTACTTAAAAATAAATTTTTTCATTTCTGATCATTTCATTGGATTCGTCACCCCTAAAAATAGCCAGTTATAAGTTTTTAAGTAAAAATACCAAATATTTTTGAAGTTATATGACTTGAAACCTCTAAATAAATGATGCAAATTTGAGGGGGCAAGAGGGGCATGGCCAGTATCTGCTAAAAGTAAAGCGGTCATATTTCATGATTTTCTTGAAGCCAGAGGCTAAAAATTTCAAAGAACTCTTATTTCACTGAGCACTATGTATGAAAAGTCAGCAAAATCTGAGATGTACGGTGACATGACCTGGGTCATTTGACATGGAATTACCCACTAGTCAATGGAGTGACATCAATAAAAAAAACGTTAAAATAACAAGAGAGAATTAAAAAATAAAAATAAACAAGAAGCTGTTGTAAAAAAAATTTAAATAAAAAATAATATCATAAACAATATATAGATACATATATACAACAAAACATAATATATATACAACCACAACATAAACAACAACAAAATAACAATAAAAACAACAGCAACAGTAGTAATAACAATATATAACAGTAGTATAATATATTATACATAATGGTTATTAACACTTAACTAATTTTGAACATGTCAATTCTATAATTTTTTTCTGATAGCAAGTTTGCTATGAATACTTTTTAAAAAAAATCATTCTGTTCTTTGTTTTTTTCATAAAATGAGCTAAAGTTGATAATTTTGTTTGCAAATTGGAAATTTTTGTGACTTTGAAGGGCTTGATTTTAAAAACTTGATTAATAATTCCTTATTTTAAAAACTTGATTAAACATCCTTTAAAACTTCAGTTGCATTCAAAAGTTATAAGTCCTCAAAGAGAGCTGGATCAAGATTTTCAGAAGAAAGCCTAGGTCATATAAATTTTCCAATGAAATAAATTAATAAATAGTTCATTGAGTTTTAAAATACTAGAATGTCAATCTAAAAATAAACTAAAAACTTCTTTCTTTAAGAAGCTAAGTAATTCCTATTAAATCCTATAATCATTACGAGAAAGTTTACTAGATAATAGGTACAAGAATATATTATTTTGTATATTGTCAATATACAACTCAAGATATTAAAATTTATTAATGTACGTCAAGTGTATTTGTAGGCCTTGGGAGTGAGAACAGTTCTTTATTTTCTTTGATACATGTATCAAAGAAAATAATGAACTGTTCTCACTTATTACTATTGTAGAAATAATAATATAATGATTAAAGGTTAAATTATATAAAGTTAAGAAAATACTACTTTTCTATGCTATTAATCGAATCTTACAAAATAATTGCGTTTGTTTTGATTTTGGCCTTTAAATATTTTCGCTCTCCGTCGGAGGTATTTTTATATTGTTAACAATTCAATTCAATTCATATATATTCTGAAATAGTTGTTACATTCACGGAAGTTTACAAATAGTACATGTACTAATCTTAAGTAAAAACCTTGTAAATAAAAGCTACTAAATATCAAAGGTGGGCACTTCCGATAAAAGTTCCGATAATCGATAATCGATAATTATCGGATTAAGAAAAAATTATCGATTATCGGACTAACCTAACTATCGGACTATCGATTATTGGACCGGCAAAGTTGAACTTCCGATAAAGCGATAATTATCGGATCAAAGAAAAATTATCGTAATAAAATTTTTTTTAAAACTATCGGACTAAATTATCGGACCGACTCAAAACTATCGGACTAAATTATCGGACAGACTCAAAACTATCTGACTTCTATTTTTTAAAATGTTCATATATTTAATATTTTGAATTTCAAAATTGGAGTATTTTTCACGAAAAAGACGACATTTAGACAGCCTTCCGCGGCATTCTTGGACAGGTGGCGCGTAATTTGAACAATTTATAATAGTAACTCCGCTCTCGCTGGGTCCTTGCTGCATTCATTTCATCGTTCTGAGTATCACCAGAAGAGTCTGAGTGTCTCTGTGCTTTTAACAGCAGTTAAGTCTGTTAAGTTAAGTTTTTTTTTTTTTTCAGTTAAGTTTTTTTTCACCGCAATTTTCACCGCGAACGGACGTGTTTTTAAGAGCGTTTTAAAAAACTTATAATAATCGCGAAAAACTTTACACCAGCACAACTTAAAGAAATCCTTGAAAATCATGAGAATACTATGATGAAAATTTTTAATGATCGGATAGAAAAAATGGAAATTAAATTTAATAACTTAAAAGATGAAAACTTTACGTTAAAAAAAGAATTATCTGAGGTACAGAAAGCTGTTGAATTTATTAGCAAAAGCTATGATAAAATAATAATTGAACTTACAGAATTAAAAAAAACAGAGTCGAAAAAATCACCAGATATAAGTAATATTGAAAATGGAAACAATAACATTGAAGAGAAAATAGCAGAACTAGAAGACAGAAGCCGTAGAAACAGATTGAGATTTGTTGGGATTGAAGATAAAGCTAATGAAACTTGGGAAGAAAGTCAACAAAAAATCAAAGAATTCCTCAATACGAAGCTTCATATACAAGAAAATATTTTAATAGATAGAGCCCATCGAGTTGGAAAAGAAACAGGAAAAAACAGATCAATGGTTGTTCGATTTCAAAACTACAAAGACAAAGCCCTAGTGTTAAACAAATATACGACGATGAAGCTTTGGAACGAGCGGTTGTACGTTAACGAAGACTTAAGCGATTTTACAATAAATTTACGAAGAAAGCTTTTCAAAGAAGCGAAGGAATTGCGAGCGAAAGGTAAGTTTGCTAAAGTAACTTACAATAAATTAATTACTCGTGACCTATAATTATAAAGGAATTCTTTTAATATTCTATAATCAAATTTAAAAACAAAAATGGATGTCTACGAATCCTTTACTTTTAATTTTCATAATAAATACTTAAAATCAGATCTTAATTCAGATCCAGATGTCAACTTTTTTAATGATGTGAACACACGTTGTTCTTATCTTTATCCCAATAAGTTAAAAGAATTTCTTAATAAAAACGGCACTGAAAATCAAAAAATCAGAATCCTTCACATTAATATTAGAAGTCTGAATAAAAATTTTGAAAAGTTTTGTGATTTTTTAGATGAAACTGAAAATATTTTTAATATAATTTGCTTAACAGAAACATGGATTTCTTCGAATGAGTTTAAAAATAATTCCATTTTCCATCTTCCAGGTTCTGAAACAATTTTGTTAGAAAGACAAACAAATAAACGGGGTGGAGGAGTTCTGATTTACGTTAAGGAACACATTGTATATCATATTAGGAATGGTATGTGCGTTTCTGACGGTGATAAAGAAATCGTAACTATTGAAATTTTAAACAATAAAAAAAAAAGTATTCTATTAAGCTGCTGTTATAGACCACCGGATGGTGCGTCTGAAAATCTTAGTTTCTTTTTACAGCGTAATATCATTCACAAAGGTAGCAAAGAAAACAAAATTACTTTTATAATTGGAGATTTCAACACGAACTGTCTAATTTATAGTATAGATAAAAAAGTAAAAAGTTTTTATGATGAAATATTTATGGCAGGAGCTCTTCCTTTAATTAATCGCCCTACTAGAATAACCAAAACTTCAACGACGTTGATTGACAATATTTTTACAACAGATATTTATAATAAGAAATTACAAAAAGGAATTATAAAAACCGACATATCCGATCATTTCCCCATTTTTCTTACAATTCATACTGTATCCTCTAATAACCCCGAAAGACAAAATATAATAAAAAAACGTGTCTTCAAAGAAAACAATATAAAATCCTTTCAATATCAATTATCACTTCTGCATTGGAAACATATTAACTTTAGTGATGACGCAAATAAAATATATAATAAGTTCTTTGATACTTTCTTCTCAATATACAATGCAAACTTTCCACTTTGTGAACAAATAACAAAAAAAAAAACCTTGAATAGTCCATGGATTACCAAAGGACTTAGAAAATCCTCTAAAATCAAACAGAAACTATATATAAAATATTTAAAAACAAAATCAGATGAAAACCAACAAAAATATAAAAATTACCAACATTTATTTGAAAAAATTCGTAAAAAACTTAAAAAAAATTATTATTCAAATTTAATGAGTAAATTTAAAAACGACTCAAAAAATACTTGGAGAACGTTGAAAGAAATAACAGGAAAACAAAAAACAAATTCAAACTACCTTCCTAAAGTAATTAGAATAAATAAAACAAATATATATGAACCAAACGAAATTGCAAACGAGCTTAATAAATATTTTATTGATATAGGAATTAATTGGCAAATAAGATTCCTATTACGGAAAAAACTTTTAGTGATTTCCTAGAGCCTATAAATAATTCGCTTTTTATAGATAATTTATATTCTGACTTATCTTTTGATGAGTTTGAGAGAGCTTACAAATCTCTTAAAAGAAACAAAGCTACAGGTGCGGACGAAATAAATGGCAACATAGTCATAGATTGCTTTGAAAATTTAAAATGTATTCTTTATAAAGTGTTCAGGGCATTTATACAGCAAGGTGTATTCCCCGACCAATTAAAAATAGCTAAAGTTACTCCAATTTACAAAGACGGAAAAAAATCAAATATTAGTAAATATCGCCCTATCTCAGTTCTTTCAACCTTCTCGAAAATTTTAGAAAGAATTATATACAATAGAACATACAAATACCTTAATCTAAATAAACTTCTATATAAAAATCAATTCGGTTTTAAAAAAAATTGTTCAACTGAACAAGCCATTACACAGTTCATTCGTGAAATTTCCAATTCATTTGGTAGATCACAATATACACTAGGTATTTTCATTGACCTATCAAAAGCATTCGACACGGTCGATCACAAAATTCTACTTAAGAAACTCAAATTTTATGGAATTAATGGCAAATTAATAAAATGGTATAAAAGTTATTTGACAAATAGAAAACAATTTGTTTTCTATGGAGATTATTTTCAAAATGAAAAATTAATTGACATAAAATGTGGTGTTCCACAAGGTTCTATTCTAGGCCCACTTTTGTTTTTAGTCTATATAAATGATTTAAATAAAGCTTCTAACCTTATGAGTATCATGTTTGCGGACGATACTAATTTATTTCTGTCAAACAGTGACATTTATGAGCTTTTTTCAAATATGAATAAAGAACTCAATCACATCTCCAACTGGTTTAAGTGCAACAAGTTAACGTTAAACATTGACAAAACAAAATGGATCCTTTTCCACTCCCTCGCAAAAAAGCGTTTTTTACCAAATAATTTACCTAAACTTTTCATTGATAAAATTGAAATAAAAAAGGAGTCGGTCACAAGATTTTTAGGCATTTACATTGATGAAAATATTACATGGAAGTATCATATCGACTTTATTTCTACTAAATTGGCCAAAAGTATTGGAATTCTATATAAGGTCAGATACTATCTAAATAAACAAAATTTAATTCAACTCTACTACTCATTTATACATAGCTATATAAATTATGCCAATATTGTTTGGGGAAGTACCTCTAAAAGTAAGTTACGAAATCTCTACCATCGTCAGAAACACGCGATGCGTTTAATATGTTTTGAAAATCGTTTTTCTCATTCTAATATTTTGTTTAAAAACGTTAAAGCACTTAACGTTTACGAACTCAATGTCTATAATATTTTATGTTTTATGTTTCGTTGTAAAAGTGAACAACCATTGTTCATTTTTAAAGATCTTTTTACCCATAAAGCTATAAACAAATATACTTTACGAAATAATAATTTAATAATTGAACCCTTTTGTCAAACAAAGTTTAATCAATTTTGCATAAACTATCGAGCACCGTATTTATGGAACAAAATTGTTGTTCCAAATTTTGATTTGTCAATTTCGTTTTCTGTTTTTAAAACTAAATTAAAAAACTTTATTCTTTCTACTGACAATATATATAAATATTTTTGAAATGTAAAATTATTTTCTGTTTTTGTTTATTCTACATTGTTAATAATTATTAAATCAATTGTATTTTTATTATATTATATATACACGTTTGATATATTTTATATGGTTCTGACGACAAGATCTTTTGGATCTTCTTTCAGATACCAAGTTTATGTATTGTTATATTGTTATATTACGATTAATAATTGTAAACTAAAAAAAAAAAAAAAAGTCTGCTATTATTAAAATGGACAGATTTTTGATCCCTTCAACAAGGCGGCCTTCTAGCGCCATGAGCCTAAGTGATGAAGAGCAAGTCTGTGAAGGCACTACCAGCCGGGAAGTCAGCCCGTTAACACAGGAAAATGTCGCTTCTTTAGCCAGGACTGACATATCCAGTCAGGGGGACAACCAGATTGCTCATAACAGCGGAACCAGCAGGACCAGCTTGTCCGAGCCCCTGCCCTTTGTCTTACAGTGCATCAAATCCTACTTTGGACCAGGCAAAGGCAGTTTGAAGATGAAGTGCAAGGCCACAATGTGCAACAAGGAGATCAGCTACGCAGCGTCCTCTTACAACAACCTCAAGGTCCACTACAAAACACAGCACCCTCTGGATTATCCGGCCTTCGTTGCTGCCCTGAGCGCCGGCTCCAAGCGTGGCAGACACTCTTCTGGAGCAAGGTATATTTAATTTTAATAGTTACAGGTTTCTTTAGTATAATATCTCCAGTATTAATGTATCTGATGTATAATATCTTCCGTATACAGGTATCTGTTGTATAATATCTTCAGTATACAGGTATCTGTTGTAAAAAAGACTTCAGTATACAGGTATCTGTTGTATAATATCTTCAGTATACAGGTATCTGTTGTAAAATATCTTCAGTATACAGTTATCTGTTGTGTTGTATAATAACTTCAGTACACAGGTATCTGTTCAACAGATACCTGTGTACTGAAGATATTATTCAACAAATACCTGTATACTGAAGATATTTTACAACAGATACCTGTATACTGAAGATATTTTACAACAGATGCCTGTGTACTGAAGTTATTATACAACAGATACCTGTATACAGAACATATTTTACAACAGATTCTGTTGTAAAATATGTTAAATGTTATATGATAAAAAATTTTTATCAGCAACTTCACATGTTTTATGTTACAGAATTTCCCATTTAATATGAAAAGGGAACAATTTTTTTCTGTACATGTTTGTAAAAAGGTTCGATTAAGAGCTGGATCCTTAACTTCGGATATGGATCTATATCAAAAAGTTTCAGATCTGGAACACTGATAGTAAGAAAGTCTCTTTAAATAGGTTTGTTGTAAATTTTTTCTTTTTTTTCAGTGACACTTCAGAAGGCGGGGTCCTTCCTCCTGCGAAGAAACAAAACAGCATCAAGTACGCTTTGAAAGAGAAACTTGACCAGAAAAAGGCCCTTAATCTCTACTATAACTTCTTCATCAAAGACATTGTGCCCGCTCACCTGACAGACTCTCCTGCCTTGAGGGATTTTTTGAAACTGCTGAATCCAAACTTCATTGTCCCTTCCAGGAGGAAGCTCAGCAGGGACATAGCCGTGAGAGGAGAGGAGGCCAAATGCATCCTGACCAATCTCCTGGCAAAAGTCAGCTATGTGGCGACCACAGCAGACAGCTGGAGCGCCCACAACAGGGCCTTTATTGGAATGACAGTGCATTATATCAACCCTGTCAACCTCGACAGAAAAAATGCTATCCTGGGCATAAAGGAGATAAAAGTCCAGCAAACTGGTGCCTACCTCGCCAGGGTCATGCTCGACCTGCACCAGGAGTTCGGCATCTCCACTAAGGTCATCAGCACAACAACTGACAATGGTGCTAACTATGTTGCCGCCTGCAAGATCCTGCTGGGTGGAGATGCAGAGGAGGGTGAAGAGGAGTTTGAAGAGGTAGGCTAATCGTTATTGTAAAAAAAAAAATGATTTAATTTCAAAGTTTAACTTTTGCTTATTGAACAGCCCAGATTGAGTAAGAAATGTTGGTAAAATGAAAAGATTTAATCAATTAAAATTTGATTAGTATTGAAATTATTTTAAGACAGGAATCTATATATTTGATAAAAAACCATACCCCCCCTTCCCCTTTGTGAACTTTTTTCCCCTTTTATATTTAAAAAAATATATATTTGTATATGGTTCTGGGACCATATTCCCCCTGCAACCGGGGTATTTCCCAATATATAGACCCCTGATTTAAGAAGAGCTCATCCAATAAGAAATTTATTTGAATGTGGATTTCATCCATTCTTTTCTTTTTGAAAGAAATAGATTAGTTTAAACTATTTTAAATGTTGTTATTACCATACATATTAGTTATTATTACCTTATTATTTATTTATTTTCTAATTCACTAATGAATTCAGGAGGATTGTGACCCTGACCTTGACTCTGATGAGGCTGTTGTCATGACCATCTTGGTGGAGGACCTCCTGTAGGAGTGGATGGATGATGAGGTCTGCAAAGAGCTGCCCAAGCACCGCTGCTGTGCAGCCCACACAGTCAACTTGATGGCAACATCAGACATTAGCAAGGTGATTTTTTACACCTAAGTTTTAATAGAATATTTTAAGTTAAGTTAAGTATTATTTAATTATTTGTTACTAACTCTAACTTATCAATTTTTAAACGTAATTTTAAATGTTAATATAATTTCTAAGGTGCCAGGCTGGAACTATGGTGGGAGGGCTCCCTTCACTAAGACAGATGGCAAGGCACAGGGATTGTGGAATTGTCAGAACAGGAGGACAGTGGCGGCCAATCAGATCAAGGAGGCCATCGGTAAAAAGCTTCAGACACCAGGGGTGACACGCTGGAACTCATACTACGATTCCTGTGCTGCTCTGCTTGAGGTGCTGGAGGACCGAGATATGATGGAAAAGCTGAATGCTGTAATGCTTAAGCAAAGCTTGCCTTATTTGTACAGTACTGATAAGGACCTGCTCGCTCAGTACTGCAAGATAATGAAACCGGTTGCAACATGCCTGGACACCCTGCAGTCTGAAGTGAATGCCTATATGGGCATTCTCCTGCCTACTATTAAGCTGATGAAGGACCAAGTAGCAGGCTTGAGGAGGGATAACAGCATTGTTGAGGGGCAGGCGTTGATAACATACCTGCTGGAGAACCCTCAAAATCCACGTGTGGCCTTGAAGGGGAGGTTTGAGAAGATGTTTGAGGATAAGGACCTTCTAGTGGCCACTGCCCTCCACCCCCATTTCAAGCTAAGTGTGGTTGGGTATCTTAACCCAGCCTTGAAAGGTGACATCAAGAGGCAAATTGTCAGACAGATGGTGATCAGGGCCAGCCCTGGAGAAGAGACTGGTGGAGAGACTGGCCAGATGCAGAAAGAAGATGAGGAGGACCCCTTCAAGTACATGAGGGACGACGACGATCTGTTGGCAAGAAAGGGTGTCCTTGAGGAGGACATTGAAAAAGCTTACGATGAGTTGAACAGAATTAGAGTGAACAGTAAACTACGTGTCTCTTATGACCAGTTCCCCCTGCTCCACAGAGTTGCCTGGTTGGATATGTTCCTCAAGTACAACGCCTCCCTCCCCTCCTCCGCAGCTGTGGAGAGGCTGTTCAGTAGTGGTTCAGATATCTTGAGGCCTAAGCGGTCGAACCTGACAGCCGACAACTTTGAAAAACTTGTTTTTATCAAGGGTAACCTTCCCTTGCTTTCTTAAAATAAATTTTTTGTACGTTTTCTTTTTACAACTTTCTAAAATTTGTTGGAAAAATTACCATTCTCTTTTTTGTCGAAATTTTCTAATGCAAAAATTTTTGTTGTTATTTTTTTTATATGCTGGACAGCAATTTTTCTATATACCACCATGGCATACTGCTTTGGGTGACAAGATAAACTATAAGATGCATTTAGTTATTTATGTTTTTGATATTTTGAGATAATTATGATCGGAACATGCATTTTGGAGGTCAACATGTTAAAAAAAAACCTCAGAGGAAATTTTTTTATTCTGGAATTTTTTAACATTAATACACAAGATCTTTCAAGAGAAGAGATAATTTCATCAATTAATTTTTTTAACTAAGATTATCGGACTTAAATTATCGGACAGGTAAATCTGGGAAATTATCGGACTTAAAATTATCGGATTGGTCTTTTTTTTGAACTATCGGACTATCGATTATCGGACCGGTGAATCTGGAAAATTATCGGACTATCGATTATCGGATTAAGAAAATAAACTATCGGACTATCGATTATCGGATTAAGAAAAAATTATCGGGTGCCCACCTTTGCTAAATATATTGTTAATGTTAATAGTAATATTAATCGTCCACAGCTGTAACAAAGCAAACATTAAAAGTTAAAGGAGTAAAATACTAATAATGATAATAATAAGAGTGGTAGTAGTAACAATACTAACAATACAATAATAAGAGTATAATGATAATAATAAAAATAAAATGACAACAATAAAAATAATTACAATAATCATAAAAAGAATAATAGTCATTTAGTATTAGTCACACACATACACCTTTTATTAATGTGATTTATATTATTATCATATTTTATTAATGTGATTTATACTATACTGTGATTTACAAACTCAAATAGATAATCAAATATATTAATAAAGTTGGTTATATAAAAACCTTACACGACAGTAATTATGAAAATATTAGAATATAATATTATGTTCATACACACATTATGTTACATACACACATATATAGACACATATATAAACACACATATATATATACATACACATATACATATATATACATACACATACACACATATATACACACACACATATATACATGCATATATATATACATACATACATACATATATATATATACATATACACATATATATATATACATACATATACATACACATACACACACACAAATATATATATATAAATATATATACTTACATACACACGCACACATATATATACACATATAAATATATACAAACATATACATACACACATACACATCCATGTATACATATACACTTACATACATATACACTCACACTTATTCACATGAGCTTATCACAAACACTTATACATATATACGCATATCATTGGATTTATAAACTGTATTTGATTAGGAAGGAATGGAATAGGTTACTCTTAAAAACATAAATTGAATGAAGAGCTTTTAGGTCATAGGGAAGGTTATTCCAAGATTTTATACTTTGGTTTTTTATGGACTTATATCCATAAGTAACAGAACGATGATTTAAGACTGCAAGATTGAGATTATCAGTTGATCGAAGATAGTATCGGTTATTTGCATTTTTTGGAAAGAAATTGTTGAAGGTAAGAGGTAGGTTTTTGTGTTGGTGGTTCCAGACAAACTGGCAATTCAAGAATTGAACAAGGTCACATAGTTTAAGGATCTTAGAAGTAAGATAAAGCACATTAGGATTGGATTTGTAATTCTGAAAATGTATTATTTTTAAAGCTTTGTTTTGAAGATGAGATATCCTTAAGACTTCTTGCTGTTGAGATTGTCCCCATATTTGACAAGCATATCGTATATACGAGCCAAAAATGGCATGATATATGTTTAACAATGCTTTCAGATTGACATAATGGCGAACTTTAGCCAGCATTCCATTTGATCTGCTCAATTTTAAGGCTAAGTCTTTGAGGTGGGATACAAACGATAGGTTGGAATCAATTATAATTCCAAGATATTTGATTGAGTTTACAGGAATGATTTTCTGGCCACTTAATCTGAAGTTTAAATTTTTATTGATTTTTGTTTTTTTAGATTTGAATATGACCAGTTCAGTTTTGTTACAGTTGAGGGAAAGCTTATTTGAGCGAAGCCACTGAATTAAATTGGCAAGATCATGATTAATGTATTTGTTAATTTTTTTTAAAGATTTGTTGATAATGAGCAAGTTAGTATCATCAGCAAAGTGGTAAGGAGTTGCATACTTAATTGAGTTATTGAGGTCATTAATATAGAGAAGAAAAAGTAGTGGTCCTAATACTGAGCCTTGAGGAACACCGTTGGAACATTTTATTTGAGTAGATTTTGAGTCACCGACTGAGACAAACTGAGATCTGTTGTGAAGATAGGAGGTAAACCATTTAAGAGGTATTCCTCTGATTCCATAATATTCTAATTTCTTGAGTAGGATAGAATGATCTACTGTATCAAAAGCTTTTTGTAGATCTACAAAGACACCGCATGCAAAGTTTTTATTATCAAGAGCTTTTCTAATTGACTCAGTTATTTTTATAAGTGAGTGAGTCGTGGAATGATTAGCACGAAACCCATACTGGTGTTTGTAAAGGCATTTAAATTTATTCAAAAATGCATAGAGCCTCTTATGCATAGCTTTTTCGAAGAGTTTGCTTAGGTTTGAAAGAAGAGAGATAGGTCGGTAGTTAGACATATCCATTATAGAACCTTTCTTAAATATTGGAATGACTTTAGCAACTTTGAAAGCATCTGGGAATAAACCTTTTTGAAATGAGTTATTTATAATAATACTGAGAGGTTTAGAAATTATGTCTGGAATAAGTTTAAGAAGGAATGTAGGAAGACTATTAGGACCAAAGCTTTTTCCAGTTTTAAGAGTGGTTTTAATAAGACCAGAGATTTCATTCTCTGTGACAGGATCAATAAAGAACGTATTAGAATTTGGAGAGTTGAAATAGTCAGTAAATTTGGATGTTGAAGGTATGTTTTTGTTTTGAAGTTTGTTTTGGATAGTAACAAAAAAGTTGTTTAATATATTTGATACAGTAGTTGGATCTGTTATAATATTTTCTTTCAATTTAAGTTTGAGAGTTGAACTATAGTAGGAAGGTTTTATGTTAATGATTTCTTTTATCCCTTTCCAAGTATTCTTAATATTGTTTAAGTTTTTACTAAAATAGGTTGTGTAATAAGATTTTTTACTACTTTTTAGTAGATTGCTGATTCTGTTTCTATAAAACTTAAATTTAGAAAACAGCTCATTTTTAGTACTAATATCTTTACATTTTGTGTGTTTTTTATATAGTTTGTTTTTAATAGAAATAGATTTAAGTATGCCATTGGTGATCCATGGTTTTGATTTAAGTTTAATTTGCTGCTTAGTTAGTTTTTTGTATGGAGCATGTTGGTCTAATATTTTTTCAAATGTCTTTAAAAGAAAACTGATAGATTGATTTACATCATCATCTTTTTTAATATAAAGGGCCCAGTTAATGTTGGAAACATCTTCAATAAATATATTTTTGTTAAAGTTCTTGAAGCATCGCCTGTAGAATTTACTTTTTTTAGGGTGATTAGTTTTTCTTGGAATGCAGATAAATTGAGCCATATGATCAGATATTGAGATAGTAAGATTGCCAGAGATTTGGTCAGGTGAATTAAAGTTTATAAAGATGTTATCAATAAGTGTTTGTGATTTAGCTGTTATGCGTGTCGGTCGAGTAATAACAGGATGTAGTGAAAAAGAAATAAGCGAGTCAAAGTAGCTAGATATAGGATTTGATTCATTATATTATAGTATATCCATATTAAAATCCCCCATAAGTAAAATACTTTTTTTTTCAATATTTAGCTTATCTAATAGTGGAGTTAAATAATTATTAGTGAAATCGTCTTGAGTCATAGACAGATGTCGATACATGCAGCCAATTATTATATTTTTTAAGTGAGGCTTTATAATTTCAACAAAAATGGATTCAAGATATTTGAAAGAGTAGATCTTTAGGTCGTTGCGAACTATGTAGTTTAAATTAGAGTTTAGATATAGAAGAGCACCCCCTTTTTTAGCCTCAGTGGGACAATGCTCAATGTTAAAACCATTTATAGATATGCTTGTTATATTTGAATCATTTACATATAAATTTGACTCAGTAATACCTATTGCCAAAGGTAATGTATTAAGAGTGCTAATAAAGCTGCAGAGATCATCAATGTGATATGGTAAAGAAGCTATGTTGAGATGAATATAAAGATCTGAATTAGGATTAACTTTTTTATTGAAATCTATGGTGTCATAGTATTTACAATTAATTGAATCTTGAGGATTATTTAGATCTGAAGTTGAATTTTGTGGACTTGATGTAGTGTCAAGAGAATATTGTAAATTAGTATTCTTGTGTGATAATGTTTGGTCAAGCTTAAGGTCAGAATAAGATCCAAATTGAATAGTCTTAGATGGCATAGCGAGGTATTATGATTTTAAAACAATTTGGTTATATTTAGTAATTTATGATCTTAGAAAAAAATGGAGTTTGTTAGATGAAATATAGCTTGTAAACAGTAATGAAAAATTATAAACTCAATTATAAACTTATGCGTGTCGGTCGAGTAATAACAGGATGTAGTGAAAAAGAAATAAGCGAGTCAAAGTAGCTAGATATAGGATTTGATTCATTATATTATAGTATATCCATATTAAAATCCCCCATAAGTAAAATACTTTTTTTTTCAATATTTAGCTTATCTAATAGTGGAGTTAAATAATTATTAGTGAAATCGTCTTGAGTCATAGACAGATGTCGATACATGCAGCCAATTATTATATTTTTTAAGTGAGGCTTTATAATTTCAACAAAAATGGATTCAAGATATTTGAAAGAGTAGATCTTTAGGTCGTTGCGAACTATGTAGTTTAAATTAGAGTTTAGATATAGAAGAGCACCCCCTTTTTTAGCCTCAGTGGTACAATGCTCAATGTTAAAACCATTTATAGATATGCTTGTTATATTTGAATCATTTACATATAAATTTGACTCAGTAATACCTATTGCCAAAGGTAATGTATTAAGAGTGCTAATAAAGCTGCAGAGATCATCAATGTGATATGGTAAAGAAGCTATGTTGAGATGAATATAAAGATCTGAATTAGGATTAACTTTTTTATTGAAATCTATGGTGTCATAGTATTTACAATTAATTGAATCTTGAGGATTATTTAGATCTGAAGTTGAATTTTGTGGACTTGATGTAGTGTCAAGAGAATATTGTAAATTAGTATTCTTGTGTGATAATGTTTGGTCAAGCTTAAGGTCAGAATAAGATCCAAATTGAATAGTCTTAGATGGCATAGCGAGGTATTATGATTTTAAAACAATTTGGTTATATTTAGTAATTTATGATCTTAGAAAAAAATGGAGTTTGTTAGATGAAATATAGCTTGTAAACAGTAATGAAAAATTATAAACTCAAGGAGATGAGAGATAATAATACAGTAGCTATAATACATAACATAAAACATTAGCAACTACGTACAAATACAGCAAAATAGTAATACAACAATACAACAAAGCAAGTAATACAAGTAATACAACAAATACAACAAAAAGTACTAAATACAACAACAATTATAATAAAAAGTACCAAAAAGCAATAACTATAATAAAAAATAGCAATAAACAGTACTTTAAAAAAGAAAAACGAGTAATTTTAGCATATAAGCAACAACATCATGCCAATATACATATCAAGATATCATGGAAGTAGTATGATAAATGAATATAATGGTAGTACACTAAATATAAATACACTTATAATAATCCAGAACAATAAGTAATTAAGTAGTTAAAAAGTTAAAAATAAATGAAAATTGAAATAAAAAATTAGTAAACAAAGCTAACACTTCCAAAAAACAAATGGTCTCAAATAACAAATACTCAGAGATAGCAAGAAAAAAAAAAAGAAAAAAAAAAGAAAAAAGAAAAAGAATCTTCTTAATAATTTCTTGATACTTTAGTTTCTCTACTAGTTCATGCTTCTTTTCTGCTTATCTGATTAGATCTTTTCATTCAATAAATTGGATTTATCACCCAAGTAGTCTTCTTTAGTTTCCAACTTTTAAATGATTGAATTCCAAGTTTTAAAGTTCAGCAACAAAGCAAGAAGTATTAAAATCTACGGCGGAGAAAAACAGTTTTTTTATTTAATAGACGTATTTAATAGACGCAAGATAATCGGTATCGTATAAGTTGATACCAAGAAGAATGGTCTTGTATCGCGTGGTATCGCTTATATACTAATGTCGATACTACCAGCATCGGCTCGATACCACGCGATACCGAGAAGGATGGTTTCGTATCGTGTGGTATCGCTTATGTACCAATGTCGGTACTATTAGCATCGCTTCGCTACCATACGATACTAATAATAAAAAGAATGACTTATTGATTTTTTTTATTAACAAAATACAAGTACAATTGCTTTTTAGAGATTTAGTTTTTTTTTTTTTAACAATCTACAATACTTTCGTTCATTCGTTGTTTTTTGACAAGGAGGTTAAATAAACAGGAGACGCCGTAGAATATAATTTATATAAAAAGCGCTGAAGCCAGTTCTGAAAGACAGCCGCCATCTGGGATAACCAAAACATTGTAATGTTTTGCGCGGAACTTTATATTTTTAGTAGAAAACTCTACTGAAATCAAGTCAAAACATTGATATAAATGATTGAATAATTTGTCAGTTATTACCGAGGTTGTCTAATACTACAAAGAATTGTTTGCTAACCGCTATGGGGCTCAGTTCATTCCAAAATATTGGAATACTGAAGTAGACATTTCAGATAGTAAACATGCGATTAGCAGATGCCATATTTTACAAAGTGTAAACATCTTATGGAATAAAAAAAAAATATTTGTGAGTTTTTTTATTAAATGTCAACAAAATTAAATGCAAACATAAATAAAAACAAATATATTGAAAATACATATCTTTTAATCTCTTACTTGTTATGTATATAATATATACATAACAAGAGAGAGATTGAAAGATAAATATGTATATTTAATATATTTATTTTTATTATGTTTACATTTTGTAATTAAATGCATATTAAAATTATAATATACATATATGTACATATCTAATATATACATATATATATATATATATATATATATATATATATATATATATATATATATATATATATATATATATATATATATATATATATATATATATATGTATGTATGTATGTGTGTAATTTTTTCAGTTAGATATGCAAATAATAGTTCATTTCGTGCTTTTTAGGTAAAAGTTCATCAAACTACAGTACAGAAGCATGGGGTTAATAAAAAAGTCAAAACCTTAATATATACTCATACATACAGTATTGGACAAAACATTTGCAACCAACATCAAACAATGCTAAAATGTGTTCCTAATTTTACATGTCTTAAAAACGAAACGAAATATACTACCACAGCAAACAGTTCAGCAGTCTGGAGTCATAGCATGCCATGACATGAGCAATCAGCTGAAATCAGCTGTGACAGCACACAGGCAGAATTTCGTTGACAAGTCCCATTTTGCAGGGGACAAAACAAGTGCAACTTTTTTGGTTTGTTTCATTTTCTTAAGTCTGGTCCGTGTCAACGTCACAGAAGTTTTTTAATAATTAAAGGAAGTATCCAGAAGTTTCCAGAAGTTTCCATGCGCATGCAAAAGCTTCCGGAAGTTTCCAGAAGAAGCATCTGGAAGCATACAGTAGCATCCAGAAGTATCCAGAAACATTCAGAAGCATCCAGACGCATCCAGAAGCTTCCAGAAGCATCGAAAAGAAGCATCTAGAATCTTCCAGAACAGGTTCACACAGTTTCATTTTACTATACAAGAGACATGTAAATCGACATGTAATTCAGTCAGTATATGGAAGTCAATCAGTCAGTATTATCAAGACAGCTTATCGAAGTGAGTTTTATCAGAGTGTTTTATCGAAGAACATCAATACAAGAAGTGAAATACAACAAGTGTTTCATTACATCAATACAGTCCACATCCAACCAAGACGTTGTGTTCCACAAAGCATTATTGTATCATTACAAGGTAAATGTAACACGGTTAGCCTTGAAAAACGTGATTATTTAGTTTTATTATTTTTATGATTTCAAGTGCAAAAATGGCTCCCGACAGTCTTGCATTGGAACTAAGAAAGAAAATTATTGGCGATTACATAAGTGGAATGTCACAAAAAAGTATTTGTGATAAATATCGCGTAAAAAAATGGACCGTATCAAGACTATGTTCCAAATATCGTTCTACGGGGAAGTTGGCAGCAGATAACAAAGGTGGAAGACCACGTTCCACCACTTCTAGAGAGGATTCTATGATCGTCAGATCCGTCAAGAAGGATCCCTGGGTATCATCAGTCGAGATACAAAAGCAATTACAGCTGCCTGTATCGGACCGAACAATCAGACGACGTGCTGTTGAAGCCGAATTGTTTTCTCGACGTCCTGCAAAGAAACCACTGATTTCACTAAAAAACCAGAAGAAAAGACTCCTGTTTGCTACATCTCATATTGACTGAAATGTGCAGAAATGGCGAACTGTCCTGTTCAGTGATGAATCGAAGTTCAACATCATTGGAAGCGATGGCATTTTTTGTGTACGTCGACCGGCCGGAAAACGCCTCGATTTACGTTACTGCCATAAGACCGTGAAGCATGGTGGAGGCAATGTAATGGTCTGGGGGGTGTTTTTCTGCTAACGGTCTAGGTCCAATACGTCGAAACAATGGAATAATGGACCGTTTCATGCATAAAAATATCCTGAAAGATGTTATGTTACCTCATGCTGAATGGAATATGCCAATAAAATGGGTTTTTCAGCAAGACAACGATCCAAAACACACTGCAAAAGTAGTCAAGCAGTTGTTTCAAGACAACCACCTATCGGTGATGGATTGGCCGCCGTAATCTCCGGATCTCGACCCTATTGAGAACCTGTGGGAGATCGTCAACTGCAGAATTAATCGTGAAGGTGTTCGTAATAAGAATCAACTGTTTGAACAAATCCAAAAGGCCTGGGTAGCGATTCAACAAAGTTTCATTGATCACCTGATCGAATCTATGCCTCAAAGATGCAAGGCTGTGATCAACAACAAAGGATTCGCCACGAAATATTGATAGCGAAATACAGCTTGGTCAACATTTTGCCGAGTTGTACTTGTTTTATCCAGAAGGAAATCAACTTTTTTTAATACTTTTGATTAATTTATTAATTTTCGTGTACAAATAATGAACTTTGTGATGAATAAAACTTGAAGAACTTTGTCTCTAAACAGTTACATAGTAACAGTTAAAAGTGCTGCATTTTTTCTAAATCGAAAAAATGCAGCACTTTTATATAAAGAAACTAAATTAGCATTATTTGGTTGCACTCGTTTTGTCCGATACTGTACATACATTGTAAAATCAATTTTGACATAAGTACTACTATGTATTCCTAGTGGGCAAAAGACGTGTTTATAATGTCTAAAACACGTATTAAAACGCATTAATACATATTTTAGACATTTAAAATAGGTCTTGTGCCCACTGGTTTACATAGTAGTACTTATGTCAAAATCTGTATATATATATATATATATATATATATATATATATATATATATATATATATATATATATATATATATATATATATATATATTTATATATATATATATATATATATATATATATATATATTTATATATATATATATATATACAGATATATAAAATATGTATATATATATATGTATATATATATAAATATATATATATATATATATATATATATATATATATATATATATATATATATATATATATATATATATATATACATATTATATCATTAGATAAAGTTATTGTAATATTGTATTATATAAAGTAATATCAAAACAAAGTCCAAGTAGTTATATAGAGATGCACATATTTAAGCTGAAAATAATTTCTTATGTGATTTTTTTGACCTGTAAAAGTGACTTTTTGTGCAAAGATTAACTAAGTATTAAAAAAATAGCTCTATATGATCTTGGCTTAATAAGAGTAAGATAAAAATGCAATAAGTTAGTAATAAAACTAGATAGAAACTTAGTAAGATATTACCCTGGTGCTTCAAAAATGGCACTATACTGAACTCTCGCAGGCAAGTGCTTAGTTCTATCTTAGTTCACACCCTTGTGCAAGTGCTTAGTTCTATCTTCTTCACACAAAGCTGATTTAGTACTTCTTTTTCTTCTTCTTTGAAGTACAACTGCTAATTTATGAGGATTAGAAGTTTTCTCTATGCTGAGTAGTTATCAACTTTTGTCGAATATTGATGTTTGATTTTTAATGGAATTTTATAAAAGTATTGACTAATAAAACAAAAAAATCACTAGAGTATTATTATATTGTATGATATATTACTCATATATGATAAATAAGTTTGTCTTTTTTTTTGAAAGTGGCATAAGTCACCTTTACAATAAAATTATTGATAACAATGATTACAATGTAACGATATCTCTTCATTCGTAAAATAATATAAACCAATTTTGTTGATAATTATTGAGATATTTTTGAAAGAAAGTTTGCTAGTTAATTGAATAACATGTTAAAACACAACTCTTTGAAACTCTCTGTTTATAAACAAAGCGGCTAATGCCACTTTCAAAATAAACAGTTAACATGCTTTACTCTGGTGACTTTTTTTTGTTTTATTAGTTAATATTTCAAACAAAAAAATCATTAGAGTAATAGCATATATGCTACTACTATCGTGATTTCTATATTTTATTAGTTATTATTTTATAGAATATATTTAATTATATATATTACTTTGTGGAATTTTTTAATGTAGCTTAATGTACCTTTGAAAAGTAATGCCACCTGCACGATAGCTTGCAATACATCCACAGGCAAAACAAGGCATGTTAATATACATATATATATACATATATATATATATATATATATATATATATATATATATATATATATATATATATATATATATATATATATATATATATATATATATATATATACACACACATATGAATTGGTGAGAAGAAAAACATAATTTTTTATAAATTTATTTAACTTATGTCAATCTCTCTGTGTACTAAAAAAATAATACAAGTCCATCTTTCTTTCATTATTTTTTGCCATAAAGTAGATTTAAACTAGTCGAAGAACAATACTTGTCCTAGACTAGTACTGATTTTCTACTCAATTCTTATAACGCGCCAAATCAAGTTTAATAAATTCTATCACCAGAATGGGCCCAAGTCTATAAAATCTCAGTTTAGTTCAAAAGTTAATTTGACGTGTGCTCAGAATGTGAGAACTTGGGATCAAAAATACTCGACAAAAACTTAAACGACAATGTTAATAGAGTGGCGGCAGCGCAGCACATGGTCCAAAAAAGACGTGCTTATAAATTTTATGATAAGATTAGAGAAGTAACAAATCTTTGTAATACAAATCCAAACGTAGCCGTACTACGTTTTGACTTCATGCAAAACCTCCCTCTTTTGCACATACCTGTTCAAGAGGTATTTTACTATCGTCAGCTTTGGGAAAATACCTTTGAAATTCACAATTTGGGAAATAATACAAGCCACTGTTATGTTTATCACGAAGGACAGGCCCAAAAAGGCTCAAATGTATGTACCTTTCTACAGAACTATGTCTTCACAAAAATTCTGTTCTAGAACTTCATCTATTCTCAAATCGCTGCCCTGGGCAAAATAAAAGCCATACCCTTGTTTGATTTTTAGTAGCTCTACAAGCTGGAAAACGTTTTAAGAAAATTTATCATTATATTTCTACGCGGGGACACTCTTTCCTTCCCTCTGATAGAGAATTTGGTACTATCAAAAGAAATATACGAAAGCATGATCGCATCTACCTTGTGGATGAGTATATTGATTTCATTGTCAGTGGCAAAAAAATTCCAAACTATTTACGGTTACAAAGTTCACGCAGAGGACATTTTAAATTTCAAAGATTGGTGACAGATTTCTGTACCGGATTATAAAATGTTTGCTTATGACAGTGCAATACCTGGGTATGTGATAGCATATAACTTTATTGATGGACTATGTTCCAAAACTTTTAAACTTGTAAAAAATCGAGTTGAGCAACAACTGCCCACCAAGAAACTTTATCAGGAACCAGTTATCAGGAATCAATAATGAAAACAAAATCAATGATATTAAAAAGCTGGATTGTAACATACCCACCGACGCAGCTGAGTTTTATAAAATTATATATTCCTGAAAAACAACCGGCAGCGTTGAGGAAGATAATTGCCTTTTTTTTTTTATTGCAATGACTATTGTTTGTTAATTTAAATACTTATTTGGTTAATAAAGTATAGCTTTTCGCGTAAAGTTTGCAGTTTTTTATTCCCTAATTCGTAAAAATTTGATTGTGAGGAAGAATAGTACTTGTCCGAGGATTTTATTTAATTTTTGTAGTAAGAACAACTTTTTTTTATGAACAACCACTATATCAACAGGTGCTTAGGGAATGGAAGTAAACATCTGCTAAGATAACTGGCATCCGAAGTAAATAGTTCATAAACAATAACTGTTTAAAGAATAAACATTGATTATTTCGAAATGAAAATATCGGACTAGTACTGTTTCTCTTTTTACCCATTCATATATACACACACGCACACGCACACGCACACACGCACGCACGCACACACATATATATATATATATACATACATATATATATATATATACATATATATATATATATATATATATATATATATATATATATATATATATATATATATATATATATATATATATATATATACACACACATATATATAGATATATAAACCCACACGCACATGTACGTGTATATTTATTTTAAATTGCTTAAATATAAGTAAAAACACACAAACATATGGTTTTATATTCTCAAAAATCTTTTATACTATCTAAAGTACAATACCTTATAGTATCGTATTGAAATGCAGCTATCTGAATGGCTATTTCAGTATTCCGAATCTTATTAGAATAAACTGAAAAAAGTAATCAGTTAGCAAATAATTCTTTATAAGATAGTGTAAGCTGCCAAACATAAACTGATGAATAATTCAATCATTTGGTTCAATCTTTTGACTAGTTTTTAATAATGTTTTTAGTAAATTTCAAGTTCCGTGAAATGTTTTGGGTTAACCAAGATGGCGGCCGTTTTGAAAACTGGCTTCAAAAAAATCACGTGAACACCGTCTCCTGTTTATTAAACCTCCTTGTTTTTTCCTTTGCTGTACTTTTGCTGGTATTTTAGGATTTTCTTCTATTAATATTTTAATAATTTTGGGGACATTTTCTGTAAATTTTACATCCAAACAATGTCAAATGAGTTAAATAATTTCAGAAATATTATTACAAAAAGAAGAACCTTTGATAGGCGTGAATTTATTTTTTTGTTTTTTCATTTAGTTAGTAGGTATCTATATATGAAGCAAAAAAAAATTCAGAGTGGGTAGACATACAATCTGGCAGTCAATATAGCACACTGTGCTTTGAGCATTCTCCCTAAAAATCATTCGATTTATGAGTTATTGCTCGACCAAATAAATTAATTTTTAAAAAATCTTAACAATTAATAAACAATAATAGTTATAACGTAAAAACGTTAAAACTAAACTGCATTTTTAATTAAAAAAATTAAACCCTTCGGAAAGACTTGAACCTAGATCTCCTGACTTATTGGCCATATCTTTATTCGCTTGGCCACGAATTGTATGAAAAACTCTCTTTAATGATAGTTACAAAACTAATTCCCTTTGGACAATCATTTCTAATACTCGTTTTAAATAATCGTTTACGATTGCATCACAAGCAAATCCCTTTGGAGAATTATATGAAAATCTCTGTTTTAATGATTCCAAAACTATTTCCTTGGAGATTATTCCCACACAGAAAATTTTCGCCTGAATGGAATAAAAATTCAATAGAGTTGGAATAACGATATGAGAAACTACACACAGCAGGGGCGGATCCAGGTCAGTGTTCTAGGGGGGCAGTCCGACCAAAAAAAATATAAAAAATAAGATTTACGTTTTTTTAAAATAAAACAGTTGTTTCATTTGATCATTTAGAATGATTTTAGAAAAGTTATAAGATAGTATTTATATAACCATTCAATAAATATATTGAATGGTTATATAAATACTTTTTTTTGTTGAGAAAAATAATAAAATGTTGAACTACAAATTTGTATTTTTTCGTATTTTTTTAAATTTAATCAATAATATTTTGAAGTTTGACATTTCTTAGGAAGGGGGGTGGGTAGTAACTTTATTTTTACCAGTATATAGTTTTCTTTGGCAATAAATGAAATTTTGATCAGTTAGTTTAAATTTGACATTTTAAAGCCTGGTTACTCCAAGTCTTTATTTTTACCAGTATATAGTTTTCTTTGGCAATAAATGATATTTAATAAACGAATGAATTTAATGAAACTTATTACCCTCAGGGTGGGAATATTTTCCCAAAGTTAACCATTTACCTCTCCTTCGTATAAAGCACTTGAGAATAAACGCTTAAACAAAAAGAATTTGAAAAGGTCAGAAAAATATTAACCAGCACTCTGAAGATTGACTGTTAAAATGATATTTTTAAAATAAAAATATTAAAAATATATTTAGTTAATAAGTATATAATTTTCTTTTTAAAAAGTTGCGACCAAATAAAATAAGTTCATATGTACAAAAATATTTATAAATAAGTTTTAATCCATAATTTTTAAAAAGGCTAAAAATTTAACTCTGAAAATTTTGTTCAAAATGGTTTTTAATCTTTTAAAATTTATTTAAAATATTTTTTTTTTGTATTAGTAATTGTATAAGAATTACACAAAGAAATCTTTAAATACACATTGAAAAAAAAGTGAAAAAATTGAAATGAGCGACTTACAAAATAAATAAAAAGTTAAATTTGTTAAAACAAAATTTCAATTTTACAAAGATATTTAAGCACACAAGCATTGTTATAAGTTTAACAATTACTTCAAAATTGGTAAACTTCTTAAGAATGCTTGTAACATAAACTAATTAAGATGCTAGTGCCAATAAATAAAGCATTATTCCATCAAATAATCTGAACTTTTGATTGAATTGTCTATTTTAATTTCAATCTAAATAAATATGTTCATTGAATCGTTCAAAATAAACTCATACTTTTTACAATTCTTTTTGATTGCATGGCCTTTTCTTTTGTAAACTTTTCACACACTTAAAAATAGTGCAATATAAATATTGTTTCTGTAAAAGCAAGTCTTGAATTATAATTTCTTTTATAGACAAGAAAACAATCTTAAAAATTATCAAACTCCATAATTCCACACTTCTGAAATAAAGCTACAATACTAATACTACACTGATATAAAATTTGCTTTTTTAAAGATAACTATTAAGATTTTGTTCTAACCACCACACTACTTAACTTAAGTAGTGTGTAATTAGTGTAATATTGTGTAATATAGTGTAAAGAAAGTCATAAAAGTAGAAATCTGAGATTCATTAAATCGATAAAATCACATTTTTCATGTTCATGTCATAAAGAACTAAATGATACAGAAAATTAACAATATAGTCATGGTTATTTCCAATATTAAAATCAACAATGCTGCATTCTGTATTTATATCAGAATTAATAAAGAGTTTACAAATTTTTATGTTATAATGATTACACATATTACTTGCATCTATGTTAATATTATTTTCATTCTTTTTGACAAGAAAATCTACAAGATATGTAAACTTTTAAATATATAATTTTGAAAGCTTTATTTTTCTTTTATCCTTTTTTCCAAGTTTGTCATCGAATTTTTAGTAATTCCTCTTTTTTTAAATTACGTCAGCTAGCAACGTTTAAGGTAGCAAGAATCTGATGAAAATAAATCCTAATAACATTGTTATTTGCACTTTTATGCACGTTTTTTTCAGAACTAGTATTAAGTTTGTATTGTTTGTCCGCATTTCGATCCCAGAAAGCTTTGCGAAAAGTTTATGAAATCTATTTTTAGAACCGCAACGGTACCCTATTCCATTTAATTATTCGAATACAAATGAAATACGTAAAAAAATATCAAACACTTAATAACAAGATTTACCTCAGAACCAATAGGTCCGGGATTCGACGCTGACTCTACACCTTTTCAAGATGTAACTGAGAAGATGAATGTTGTAATTGAGATATAATATAGATTATCAGAAAGAAGTTCTTTGTATCTTTAATTTTGTTGACTTAGTTTACCTTGTAATATTAGGTTGGATCCTAATTTGGCCAAGGTGGCAATATGGGTTGGTTTTCAATAAATAATAATATATTATCAATAAAATAAAAAAGTGATGAAAAAAGCATTTGTGGTTTTGGCGGTAACTACACATCTTCCAAGGAAATTTAAATTTCCGCTGCGAACCCAATTGTATGCTGGGTTATATTTGACACCTAAAGTTTGCGCAAGAGTCACCCAAATTGTCATTTCGCTCAATACATTCAATAACTCTTCTTCTATCATTCGATGAAGATAAAACATAATGTTTTCTTTCAACTTGTTCAGTTGTACGTATTTCATGTCTACAAATTGGAAAAAGTGGTTCTGGTTGTTCCAGAAGTAGATGTAAACAAATTTGGCGAAATAAATGCTTGCACGTATTCAATTTAATAACAGACTTTCTGTTCATAGTCTATTGAAAAATAATACAACGATCTTTTAATTCCATTACTGTATTACTGTATTGCAGGCGCATACAAATGCTAAATTTGATATTATTAACTAATTAAAATGCATGTCCAAGAATATCTTTTATAATGACCATTAAGCTTTTATTGAATTCGCAATTACAAATAATGTATTCTCATTTACATATTACGATTTCTTAATTGCAACTTTTGTTTTTCAAATTACATATTGCGATTTCTTATTTACATGTTGGGTTTCTCAATTACATTTTAAAATTTCTTAATTACATGTTGTGTTTCTCAATTACATATTGCGACTTCTAAATTACATGTTGTATTTCTCAATTACATCTTACTTTTCTTAATTACAACTTTCAAGTTCTAAATTACATCTTGAAAAGGTGTAGACCAATAAGCAACATTGATAAGGAAGGAGGCGTTAACTACCTAGTTTAATGCATTTCCACGGTGCTCTGATAAGATCGAAAGGATTTCTAGGAGCACCTTAATAATTTTAATAATAGATTGGGGAAAAAAAGCTGATAAGGTGGTACAATCCCTTTCAAAAAATTTTCTTTAAAATACTCAAAACAAATTTAAAAAAACAAGTTGAAACAATTAAAAAACCTCCACTAAAGATGAAGCAATTTTGTAATCGTAATTAATGTAATACCTAATTGTATTTAATAACTATTATTTTTAAATTGAGAAGGTAATTGTTATATAGATGACAAATTTATTCATCACAATTTATTCATATCTTGGCATATCATGCTAAAGTAAATCTAAAATTAAAATAATTTTTTTTTGTATTGTTTGAAAATGCTCTTTTTGCGTTTGTTTTTTTTTTGTTTATTTTTGTTTGTATGTAATAAAAAATAACTTTAAAGTAAAATAAAAACTACTCAAAAACCTATGCTTCAAAACAAAAGGATTTAAAATTTTATTTAAAAAAAAAACAACGTATTATTCAAACGTTTATTAAAGACTTAATTTACTAATTCGTATTTTTGACATAATAAAACGTATTAATACTTCTAAAATTTTGTGCCTACTAGAGATTACCGTATGTCAACAGTTTAACGTTGTATAAATTGTTTGAATTTGTATATAGCGTGGATTTTGCTGTTTTTAATATTATATTTAGTCTATTTTATATATGTCAGAAACGGATGATGTCAGCGAAAAAAAAAAATCTGTTGCTAAATACAATGTGCATTAAGAATATCTTTCGAAGAAAAAATAAAATTTTTTTCTGTTATTTGGTTTAGTTAAATCTTTTAAAGGCTTAAAAACATATCCTAATTAAACCTTGATCTCAACCCTTAAAATCAAACTTAGAGTATGGCTTTCAATAAAATAACTTTTATGGTTAAGTTCAGGCTCAGGGTATGGTTTTCAATAATACTTGTTTCACGTAAGACCCGAAGAAAGTTATTTAACTTGATAAAAATAATTCTTATTAAATTGTATTAATTTCAAAATCAATCTTGTATAGTTTGTTTTTATTTTTTCACTAGAACTCTGTGAGCACAAAATCATACTAGATATAAATGTTTACCCATAGGGCACGGGACGTAAAAAAGACGTCTTTTGAACGTTCAAAAGACGTTTTTGTTCCTGTGTCCTCTGTGTAGTCAGTTAATAATTTGTATAGTTTTAGGTTTGACTGAAGATTTAAAAAAGGTAGGAGCTGTTTTAAAGAGTTGCATATAAAATAAAAAGCTGTTTTTAAAAATTACATGTTAATATATATAATTAATGTAAAATTTGAGCTTAAATAGATGTATTAAATAGATGTATATGTAGAACTTTTATAAAGCGCTAAATTTATTTACACAATGGGATCGTCCATAAATTACGCAACTCTAAATTTCACTAATAAACAAAACAAAAAAGATCGAAAGTTTTCCCTTGCAGAGCCTTAAGTTATATAAAAAATAAAAATAATGCGATGAGTTTAATTAAAATCACCGCGTAAAGTGCTTGAGATCTCCTATTTCTGTTTTTTAAATAAATTTAGCTTTGCGTAATTTATGGACAATCCCTTTTTTTGTTTTGTTTATATTACTATTTTTAAAAAATGCTCTTTATTTATTTATTTTTTTTCTAATTTTATTTCATTTTTAGAATGAGTGATTATTTATAATAATGCTCTACCTAAAGATGGAAGTTAAATACTGTATTGAATAAAATACATTCTGATGATAATTGTTAGAAAAATCTGTCTGTGTTATGCAATATTAAAACTCTTTTTTTGATTTTTACTTCTTAATAATATATATTAATACTATAACATTATAATTTTTAGTTTAAACTTCAAATCAAAAATAAGTTTATCGATGAATATAAAATTTATCGATGAATATAGTTGAAAATAATACAAAAAATATTTTATCAACTTGTTGCTTTCACGTTTGGGGCAGGAGGGATAAATTTTTGGGGCAAAAGCATCCTTATTTGACATAAGTATAAACATATAAATGTTTGGAGTTTGCTCCATGTCTGGAAGTTAGCTATCTCAAAGACCAAAAAGTGCTTCGGGCGCCCCTGGTTTTAAGAAAGTGTATGTTTGATTTTTTCTATGGTTATGAGTGTTTTTATTTCAACTTAGGTTATTGATATTTTGAAATTTATAAATCTTATATGTAAACTGGTTAAATTGTAAAATTTTTACAAACTTTTAAACCTTTGTTTAAATGAAATGATGCCTAAAATTGGCATACACATCAAAATAAATTCCTTTTGTTTTTCAATTATAGTACTCTTCTCATATTAGAAAATTACGAGGTATTTTTAATAATTTTTTTTTTTAATGTTGGTTTGTATTTGAGATGCTAAATTACATGGGTTACTTTTGAGGGTTGAATGTTTTAATGAGTAAATTTAACTTGAATGGGAAGATAAATAAACTGCGTTTTCGAAAAACAAATATAATGAAGTTAATTATTGGTATGTTATTTTTTATCTATTTCAAAATTAAATAGACAAATTAAGATAAAATTGCCTAACACTTTTCTAGTTAAATTCTACAATAAAATTTTATAAAAATGTTAAAATGTGAGGTATCACACAGGTATATTCCATAAACGATTTTAAAATGTGTATTACAATTTTTTAATTTTAGAAAAAATGTGAACAGTTAAAAAAAATACAATTCGATAAATATTTGAAAACATAAAAAATGGTTGTAGGAACGTTCATATGAGCAGTAGCTGATCAAAATGACTTAAATTTAAAGCATTTCAGTTCTTCTTAATTTTAAAATAAATTTTTTTTGCCTAAAATACTCTTTATAATGCCGAATAGACCAGCTTTGTGACAAAAACCTAGGCGTGTAACATTTAGCTCTTAACTTTTCCTAAAGATTCTAAACAAACTTGAGCTACTTAAATAGGGACTTAAAGACTTTATACCAGCTATCTATTATATATTATAAAATAGGGACTTTAATTAAAGATATTACTTTATACCAGCTCACATTTTTGCTATTTTTCTAGCATCTGCTGCAAAGTCAAGAAAAATATCCTGAGAAAATTTTCAAACAAAGTATTGGTTTTGAAATACTCTTAAATGCAAATTTTTGTACCACCTGGTGCAAAAAATCGAAAATTATTTAAGAAGTGATATCGAGAAATGACAATAATTAATATATTCTTTTAGAATTATTTACTTTTCTTTTTGTAATAAGTTTTTATAATTATTTTTTATTTTCTGAAATTTGTTAAAATTTATGTTAAAATATCATGTATCAGAGTATATAAATAGATTGTTATATTTTCCATAAACCATTTTAGGGAGTAAATTACAAATTTTTTTTTTTTTTTTTTTGTTGAAGTAAATTTTGATAATTATTTTCAGACATTTGGATTTGGAGGAAAATAATAATTTTTATTATTTATACAATTAATTTATAATTATACAATTAAAAGTAATAATTCTATGCAATGCTAGTTGTATACTAGACGTGGCTAGGTTACCCCACATCCCTTGGCCCCCTTAAGTTTTCAAATCAGCCCACTAAACTTAGGGGACCCATTTGGAAATTAAGGACCTTTATTTTTTTTTAGTAAAATCTAATGGACATTTTTTTTAAAGAAATTGGGTCCCTAATAACAGTTTTCAGGGGCCTCACACTCTAGAAAAAAGTTTTTGCTTCATAAATGAGAGTTTTGCATAACTCAGGATTTTTAAAACGTTCGCCATCATATCCTGTCTTCCCCTATATATGCTGTTTTACGTCTATAAAAAATTCGGATGAAAAAATCCTCATAATTATTCTCCAGATAATGTTTATACATTGTAGTTCTATAAAAATATTTGTTTACCTTTTTATTTGAGGTTTTGACGACAAAATCTTATTGATCTTCATTCAGATATATTAGTATATGTTATAAACTTTGTTTATATTTGTTATAAACCTTGTTTATACTTGTTATGTTTATTATTGTAAATTTAAAAAAAAAATAATGAGTTTGTGTAACAATCCCAGTCGAAACATTCGGTTTTAAATACGTATTTTAGCGTTCATAGTTATTTGATATTGGATGTGTCGACTGAGAAAAGATTTTAACGCATAAAAACTTACCACCAAAAAATGTATAAAAAATCAAATGTTGCAAAGCTAAGTACAGCGGATTCATATTTAGATGTTTTGTTTTCCAAATAGGCTATTTAATAAATCATCGCGTATAAAAACATACAAAACTTATGTTTAAACTATATACAATTGTGAATGTGTTGACTCATTACTCTATTATTTTTCATTACTTTTTGTTAAAAGTATTATTTTGGTTAATCAATAAACATATAAGTAATAAATAACTTTAAAAATAACTAGTATGAGGTCCTTGTGGCAATAACTAATTTACAACAATAAAATCTAATCTGCTTATTAATAAAAAAATTCATTCACCTTAAATTTTAGATAATCTACCTCCATTGCATTTGTCTACAATGTGTAAAAGTTCGTGTACGATTAGCGAGACTGAAACACTAGAATTATCATATTTAGCCTCCTTTATTTGAGTTGTTGATTGTGGTAAAACCTTCCAGCCGGCACATCTGGTTTTTAAATAGCCAGAGTATTGATTATGGATGACATATGCGCATATGTAATTTTAAGATTTAAATTTGCGTTTAATTCCAAATATTTATCAAAACATATAATCGTACCCGGTTTGTTTAAATATAAAAATGTTATGGGAAAAAAAAAATTAGCATATGAAGCGCATGCGTACGTAAAATTAAAATTAAATTAGAAAATTAAACAAGAAGTTTAGTAAAAGGTATTTACTTAAATTTCATAAAACATAAAATTATCTTAAATTAGGATCTAATATTTATAAAAGTTTGTGTTCTGTTTCTATATATTTTATGTATAGTTGACAATTCCTTTTCTTTTTGTAAAAAGGAATTCTCAAGTATACATAAAAAACTATATGTAGAGATATTGTTCTGCTAAAACATTATCACATATTAGTGATAATAGATATAATTCAGATTGCGCTGATTAGTAGCATACCATAATTCATTAAATAAACTTGACAACGTATTGTGATGTCAAGTTAAATAAATGAATTCCTGAAGATATTTAGTTACTGGAGAACCGTCATGATTTAAAAGAATTCTCTGTAATAGTCAATACATATTAGAAGACAAAAGCACAAGTCGATGTTAAGCACAATTTAGCAAGAGATGCAATAAACTATACAACTAATTCTAAGATTTGAAAAATGCGACATACCAAAAGATGTTCGAACATTTACTAGAACTTTACATTCTATTGATGTTTTGAGCAAATGTTATAACAATTATATTTTCATAGACTGGAAGACAAAAATGATGGATATATTTCTTGATAATAATTGAAGTAGACGTGAAGTAAACTTTCTATACAGCGCTTCTAATATATGCAGTTATGACCAGTTCTTTGTTTAACAGTAAATATAATATCTTATATTTTTCCAGTGGCTATTTATAATTGAAATACAAATCCATCAAGTGTTTATAATTTATTATAAATATTAATAAGTAAAAAATGGGTATGAGGCTTTTTCTTACTTCATGAAATTTTTACTCTCTCTACCGTAAAACGGTACAGTGAGGTGAATAGGGACATAAACCAGAATAGTTTTTTGGATAACCACAAGCGACAGAAAAAACTGATAAACGAGTGAAACGTTTTTTCCTATGAAGTATAACACAGGTTTATATAATTGCGCCACGGTGCGGCCGTGCTTACTATATAAGCAGGAGATCCAAGTTTGAAACGAGCTCTGGACAAATTTTCGCGTCATGGTATGGAAGGAGGCGTGAACTTCCTGGTTAAATGCACTTCCGCGGTGTTCTGTGACAAGACCGTAAGGACTTCTTGGGGCACCTAAAAAAAATAATAATAATAATTGGTGACATGTTGATTTTGCTGTGACATTATCAATTGCAGTAAATCATGTAATAAAAAAGTCCAAAGAATGTGAAAAGAGTAAATTTGAAAAAAGTTTTTGGCACAGACAAAAGCATTCAAAGTGTAATTGTGAAACTTTTCCATATTGTTGCATAAACATCTTGATGAAACTAGGTGAAATTACAAAATATAGCAGAACGCACACCTAACGTTAACTAATATATTTTGATGATTTGAAATTTAATTTTAAACTTAAATCTTATAAATTTGAACTTTATAAGAGTTTACAGTGTGACTTATTGTCGATTTTGTCTAGAACTCAGAAAAGAATAAGAAATTGTATCTTGGCCAAATTGAACAAGTTTTGTACTCGGAAGAATAGCTTAGAGCATTTCTGCGTCCTGCGAAATACGGGGAAAGGTCTTACTTTGTTTTTCCGCAAGATGAGAACAAATCACTGTTCAGTTATTCCGAAATAATAGGGTGCATGGATTAGCCAATATTTGAACGTAAAATTGTTTTAAAATTCAATGTGAGCTTTAGGGAAAGGTGACAATTCCCATTTTGTTAATAGCATAGATAGTGGCACCTGTACTAACTTATTTGAGTGTTAAGACTATACTGTACTTGAATTTTATTTTAGTTTCATTACAAAAAGTAATGATAAAAATAATATAATAAAGTTTATTAAATAAACGGTGCTCATTTTTTTTACTTTTATAATTTAATTTGTTTTTATTGTTGCCCAACTTTTATTGTTTCCTAACTTTTATTGTTAATTTGTGTTCATTATGTGCCAGTGTCATTTTACATAGTCGTACGTTTTAAATAGTCGTACTATAATTTTGATGCTCAGACCTGCACTTTTTAATAAATGTTGCGATAAAAACTTTAGTAATATTTTGTTTTTTTACAGCAAGTGAAAATTTTATCGGATTGTGTGCCTATTGTACATCCTGGTTAAATGTTACGAGTGCACCTTAGGTACGCACACACATTTTAAAAGTTTTAAACTGTTTTATAATCTTATCATCGGTGGAATAACTTTATTTATTTGTTTATTGTCTGTCCCTAATGACCTCGTAAGTGGGGGTGAACAACTATTTTAGATGTTTATCTCAAACATCTAAAATAGTTGTTCACCCCACTTGCGAGATCATTAGGGACAAACAATAAACAAAAAAATAATGTTAGCCAATAATTTTATTTATCAAAAAATCCATAATTTTATAGCAGCAGTGTATGGCCATTCTTAGCATCAAATTAGCATCTCGGTCAATGGTACCAGTAAAACTCTAAAAACTTAAAAAAAGTCTTAATTCACCCCAATTTACGGTACTCGTTGTATTTTCATATAGAGCTATTAGAAGTTTTATGTTTATATAGTACTACTTTTTTGCGCCAAAAAAAGATTTTGTTTATATAGGGTTATTTAAATTTAAACTATTAATATTTATTTTACTACAAACTTTTATTTTAAGTTACATACCGTAAAAGTTACGCATAGTAGCATAAAACTTTTTAAATAATTTAATTTTAATTTCTACTTTTTGAGGAATGAAAATCATTAGTTGAGTTTCCAAAATACCAGAAAATTATAATACCGTTCTTCGGTATGTAAAATAGTTCAATACCGGTATATATCGGTATTGCGCGGTATTTATAAAAAAATTTAGCCAAATCCTTAGAAAACTTTATGAAAAGAAAAAATAAGATAGAAAATGAAAATTGACAGATTTTTCTTTTTCTATTTTATTTTATTTTACTTTTTAATATCTAAAAATTTAATGTATTATTTAAAATACTAAAAATATTTTATCAAGCAGTAATAGTCCAGCGGGCATTTTATTTTTAAAAGTTACGTTCTAAATGTATTTTAAATGTCTTTTAAAAATCTTCTAAACATTCTTACGTAAAAAACGTTTAAAAGACGTTTAAAAAACATTTGAAAGACATTTAGAGCGTAACTTTTAAGAACAAATGCCCGTAAGGAACTCAATAACTTAACCTTCCAAAAATGAAATGAAAGCATGGTTTCAATTATACCAACCTTTCAATCATGTGAACCAAAGAGTTCTACCAAATTTTAATGTCAAGTTTTAACATAAGTTTTTTATTTTCTTGTTCGAAAACATGCTTTTGCAATGTGGAGCTACAAACGCTTGACAAATTAAAAAATTTAATCAGTTTATGTGAATTATTCAATACAAACTTGATGTCATCTCGAAATTTTCTGTTGCTGCTTCCTTAGGCAGTTTTCTCTATGATGTCATTAAAAATGTCGCTGCGATTCAATCTTTTAAGATAATCATTGTCATTATAATCAGAATCTGAATCATTATCTTTTTCCAAAGTAAGATTAAAAAGAAGTTCTTCGGAATCGTTTGCAATATCATATTCATCGGCATCTTCTTTATTTGATTCGTCACTCAAACGTGTTTGGTCGTCGCGGAACGTAAATTTTTGTAGAAAACATCGGTTAAGGCCAGATGAATACCATGATCGTGGTACAGTTGGATCTCAACAGGAACTATTCGTCCATATTTTTGCATTACAGCAGCACCATCGCGAGTAGACGCAATTAGTTCGTAAACGTACGTATGTAATGTGCCGCGTACGTATGTACGCGGCACATTTTGCTAGCAATTCAGCCAAGGTTTCAAGTTTAAGTAATCTGTCTATTTTTATTTGTTATTTTGGAACTTCTGAAAGAGATGTTTTATCTTACATTTTATTTTTTAACTACTACGGATAGTTCCCTTGTGAGTAATCAGATTAGATGTGTTCGAACCTTTTCATTTTATTAATTACACAGGGTACATTTTGCTTTTTTGTACTTATCTTTTATTGGTTAAGTATATTAAGTAAAGTAAAATGAATATAACACAAATAAAATTGCATTACTTACTAATATAAGTAGATATACAGGCCCGTAGGAACAAAAATTTCATTGGGGTGGGGGTGGGGGGGGTGGGTGGAACACTAAAATTAGGCCAAAATTTTTTCTTAAAAATGTTTATTCAAAATTGCTGAAAATTCGCTCTATGATATAAAAAAGATAGATAAGGAAAGGAGACTATAAATCTTTCAAAAAGGGTCATATATACTTGGGGGGGGGGGGGGCCAAGTATTGTAATAAAAAGTATATATATATATATATATATATATATATATATATATATATATATATATATATATTCACATTAAAAAGTTTTTTTCAGGAAAAACTCTCAAAACATAAAAATTAAAGGTAATTTACGTCATATTAGCTTTTATGTCCCCAATTTTTTGATAAAATGAGCTTTTTAAAACCCCATTATTTCAAAATGGGGCAAGTTGGGGCAGCTAACTTTTTTAGTTTCTTAAAGAATGATACAAACTCTCTTTAAAAAAAGAATTAGCTTTGCGAAATCTAAGAAAAAAATCCTGGCTCTATAAAAATCAGTTTAAACTTGTTAAAATTGCATTTTTTTAATCCATTTCTTACAAGATGCATAAAATTCAAATATTTTATTAAATTAAGATAAAATTATTTAATTTAGGAGAAGTTTAGTTTTAATAATGATAGAATTTTAATGATAAAAAAAGCTGTTTTTGGTCACTTTAAAACATAAATTAACGTTTAAATCTGTTATTCCAGTACTTATTTTTTTATACCGTTATAATCATAACAAACTGTAGAAAATAGTTAGCTAATAACATTATTTAAATTGCGCTACTCAAAAAACTGTATTTTGGCTAAATACAGTTTTTTGAGTAGCGCAGTAGCTAAAGTGTTTCTAAATCACTGTGGGAAGGTCTAATAGTAGTAGGTCAAAATTTGTTGTCAAAGGAATATACACCGAAAATACGGAAAACAGATTAGGTCCTTTCTATTCTTTTTTTCTTTTATTTCTAACATGTAATAGTTTGCATTTTTCTAAAATTATTGGGGAGGGGGGGAAACAAAATACCCCTTCTGCCTCCCTCACCCCCCCCCCCTCTTCTTCTTTCCGGTTGCAGCGGGCCTGGATATATTAAATATTATAATTAAATGTATAACTTTTATAGTGCGAAACAGTTTATTGTTTCTTATATATAAACTATTATTATAAAGTTAACGCTACAGCTATTATATACCTTCACGAACTTCTTTATGCGGAACTTCTTTATGCGGAAATAATATCCAAGGAAATGGTAATGTTGCAATCGTTAATACTTTTCCAAAAATAATTCTACAAATTGTTCATAGGGAATCGTAGTGTTGAAATAATTATAATACTTTAAAGTAACTAATTATAAAAAAAAAAATTAACAAACTTGTGGCAAACAGCATAAATGATACATTTATATCTCTTTTTTTTCTTATTTCGTATATTTTACCTTGTAAATACAGAGGATGATTAATAAAACAATAATAATAATTATTATTATAATGATAATAATAATAATAACAATAATAATAAAATAAATTCTATTTTTTTTCATTCATTTACAAAATTCAAACACAAATGTACATTATAAAATAATTAACTTTAACTTAATAAAAATTGCATAAATGCAATTTTTATTAAGTTAAAATTAATAAAATTTTAAAAACCGCAAAATAATGGTATTGGGAAATGATTTCGGTATTGGAAAAATTTAGTTGAATACCGGTTTTCAATACCGGTATTGAAAACCGTTGAAATTCTAATCGTTATAGAAGGGGCATATCAGGACAATCGGTTATGACGGGACAGTTTTGCCTGAAACCTTATATCTCAGCCAAAAATTAACCTTTATCAAAAAATTTTTTTTTGATAAAACATTTTATATTAATGTGCTTCATTATTGTTGAATAATTTAACTTAAAAATACCAAAATGCATTAAAGTATCTTAATGCATCAATAAGTTTGCGAAAAACAAAATTTGTATATTTTTTTAAGCGAGACAACGATAAAAGATTTATCTTGAACATTTGCTAATTTGCTTTATTTATAAACAGTTTCAAATAGTATTTTTTATCCTCTTTTAAAATCTGGTTTTTAAAAAATATCTGGAACTTTTTAAATAGTATTAATTCCAGTAAATTGACTTTTGTGGGACATATCGGGATAACAAGTTATTTATATAATTGATTATATTACTACCATACGATGATTTTATTTTCAATCTAAAATATTATTTTCCTTATTTAGAAAAACAATATTAGTAATAAATTCAACGAAATCGTTATTTTTATAACTCAATTTTGATTATGAATCGTGTTTAATGTAAACAACGATGGTAAGAAGTTATATAAGAAAGATCAATTAAAATGGGATGAAAAGTTTTCGTTGTGAATAAAAAGCAACTTAGAATTAGAAAAGCTGTTGATATATATATATAAATATATATATATATATATATATATATATATATATATATATATATATATATATATATATATATATATATATATATATATATATATCAGCTCAACCATTTGTTCTTCATTGCTTTCCCGCCACAAATTAGTGCCATTTTTTGACCAGATGTTGACGTGCGACTAAAAATGGATTATGTACTGCAACAAAAAACGAACATATCATTGACTAGCCAGTAAGGATCCAGTACCGATGACTCCTAAACCAAGCATTCACCAACAAAATATTTTACTGTGTGTATGGTGGACTACAGCAGGTATCGTTCACTATAAGTTGCTACCAAGTGGACAAACCATTACTGCTGAGATATACTCAGCCCAATTGGACTGAGTTTCGGTTGCTCTTCACCAAAAACAAGCAGCTTTGGCAAACAGAAAAGGTGTTTTATTCCACCAGGACAACACCAGACTGCACACGGCAAAAATCACGCGGGAAACTCTAGCACGTTTACAATGGGAGATTCTACCTCACCCTCCGTATTCACCAGACCTTGCGCCGAGCGACTATCACCTGTTTTTGGCCCTGGATAATCATACAAGGAATCGACAGTTTCGAAATAGAGAAGATCTCAAAAATGAGTTAATTCAATTTTTTAGCTACCAAACTCAAGACTTTTATAAAAATGGAACATACCAGCTTGTTTCACGATGGGAGAAAGTTATTCTTGCTGAAGGACACTATTTTTCAGAATAAACTTTATTAAAACTATTTTTATGTGTGTTTATTTATGGATCTGCAAAACCGCACGAACTTTTTTGGTTGCCTGATATATATATATATATATATATATATATATATATATATATATATATATATATATATATATATATATATATATTATATATATATATATATATATATATATATATATATATATATATATATATATATATATATATATATATATATATATATATATATATATATATATATATATATATGATATATATATATATATATATATATATATATATATATATATATATATATATATATATATATATATATATATATATATATATATATATATATATATATATATATGGCATATTTAAATTTGATATTTTTTGTGTGATTTATGAGATCAAAATTATTTTTTTTTTAATTTTAAATTTAGTAGTAGCTACCATTTACAAATATACTAGACCCGTAAAAAATTTATTCTCAAAAATTGCTTTAAAAGCAAAAAAATTAACATGCGCATCCTTTCCGCATACGTAGAGTTTATAAGAGATTTATAATTAGGTTTGTTATTCTGCTAAGGGATCCCCATAAATTACGCAACGCTAAACCTATTTAAAAAAAATTGAAGTAGGAGATCGTTCACTTTTTTACGCCGCGATTTACACTGGATCACGAATGGGCTACTTTTATTTTTGGTTTAATTTAAAACTCTGCGAGGGAAAACTTTTAATCTTTTATGTTTTGTCTATTAGTTATATTTTGCGTTGCGTAATTTCTGGACGACCCTTAATCGGGTATTATTGATAGCTCATTGGTTTAGTGCGTTAGCATCAGTGTCGTTTCGGGAGTTTCAGACCTCCCTTTAGCGAAATAAATTTTGAAATTTTTTCAATTTTGTTTATATATTTATAGCAAAAAAAATATCATTATAGCAAAAAAGATTTCTAATTGTTAAAATAAAATTTCAAGTTTTCTCATTTTATAGATTTATTTTACACGATTGTTCTATATACTGCCTGCAAATTCAACATATGATTAAGACGTTTACACTTATAGAGGTTTACACGTAACGCTTAAAAATTTTAGACCATTAAAAACTATAGTCGCAGTGTTAGCAATGAAACGATAATCAATCGATAATAAATATAGCCAAAATTACTTTGCGCAGTGACGTCAGTTTGTGGCAAAAAAAACTTTTAAACGTCAAGTTTGCTTTTGCATCTTACATCTTTGATTAATTTTATATATTGCGCATACAACTGCTTAATAAGATATAAAACTGGTATAGTTATATCATTTCACGGATGTGAGTTTATATTTATTACAATAGTAATAAATAAATAAAAAGTTTTTAAGAAATAACATAGTAATTATAGTCTTTATTAGAATATATCCTATAAAAATATATTTTATATTTTTGATAAAAGGAATTTTCCATAAAAGTTAAAATAAATCTTATTTCTAGTTTGTTTTTCTTTTTTTTTTTTTGCCACATAGCGACGTCACATAAGCATAAAAATTTTGGCTTCGACGATTTACGAAAAACCGCGTTAATCATAATTACTGGAGAGAGAAGATGACGTAATTTTAGCAATAAGAGCAAGAAAGACACATCAAAATCGAAGTTTCAAATTTTCTTCATGATTAAAGCGATATGTTTTGTGTTTTTTCGATCTTGTCAAATTTTTAAATACAATAACATAAAAACAAAAGTTTAAAACAAAACAGCTTGAGCAAAAGAGACATGTAATTATTAGAAGAGTTTTCTTAAATTACAAACGATACTGTATAAAACGTTATAAAAGTGGATTTTTTACATTTGCATATAACATATGTGTTTATATATATATATATATATATATATATATATATATATATATATATATATATATATATATATATATATATTTTTTTTTTTGTTTTTTTTTTTTTGCCGTTTAAAAATGTTTACATTGCAAATACATTTATATAAACTATTGGCTGGAGCAAGAAGAAGGCGTATTCAGCCTTATCGCCGAGCCCCATTTTAAAAAAAATAATAGCAATAAATTCTACATTACCGTAACGTAAAAATATATATAAAATAACAAATAGAAATGAAAGCCAAAAATAACTAATATAATTAGAAATAAAAAATGGTTTTTTTTTATTATTATTATTTTTTTTTAAGAAGTGTTAAAAACAATTGCTAAAATGTTTAATAAAAAATAAAAAAAGTCGAAAAAAAAATAAAATTACTTGAGGATAAAAGACAACAAGAAATGAAATTTCATAATTAATATAATCATAAAAATGGTTTGTTTTTCAATAACATGCATAAATTCGATATATCAGCGGTCACTGGTGCCGTTTTGGGGTTTAAATCTGTTCCTAAGCACAATATATTTTAATTTTTTCAATCCGGCTATATATATATTTATAGCTACAAAATAAATATAGCTAAAAATACTTTAAATTGTTTAAATAAAATTTTTTACTAGTTACGGGTTTTTTTTTTTTTTTTTTTGCTTTCGGAGCAGCACCTTTTGGAGTAGCAGGGCTATTTTCAGACTATCCGCAGCTTATTAGGGCTAATTACGTGAGCACATTAATAACATAAGTATCTCAATATACACATACGCAACAAATTTCCAATTTACATATACGCAACAATATCCAATATACACATAAGCAACAAATTTCCGATTTACATATACGCAACAATATCCAATATACACTTACGCAACAAATTCCAATATACACATACGCAACAATTTCCAGTATATACATGCGCAACAAATTCCCCTACCCTTTTTTAAAAAAAAAGCTTTTTTAAAAATATTTTGTTTGTTAAGGTGTAATACCGTTACATATGTTTGTATATTGGCAAGCGGCAAAGATTAAAAAAATTTATAGTCTTCAAAAACATGCCTGCAGAATCATTTACTCAAAAAATAGGCGTGAACACGCTAAGCCCTTAATGAAAGATATGAAAATGATGAATGTGTTTGAAATAAATATCTACCAGCATTTAATTTTCATGTATCGTTATAATCACAATATCTCTCCTATAAGCTTTAATAACAAGTTTAAAATAAATAAAAATGATAGCTATAATCTTAGAGCGAATATGACCAACACATATAAACTGCCTCGGATAATAAACAAATATTCAGAGTACAGCATTCTATATCGAGGTCCAAAAGTATGGAATACTTTTCAAAAAGGATTCAAAGGTACGGTAAATTCGTTAAGTTCATTCAAGTTTTTAACAAAAAAAGAAATTTTTAAAATATAAGAAACGTTTTTGGTTAATGATACTTTAAATAATTTCTCATAAATCTGTTTTTGTTTTATTTCTACTTTTGTTGGTTGCTTATCAATTTTATTAACGAATTACGCGTTTTATTACGATATTTTATTGAAATTTTATTACGCATATTGTAACATATTACGATATTTTTTTGAAATCTTGTTATAGGGGCTCTATGAAAAGATTGTGATAACGTACTGTCATCCTCATCTTCTTTGAGCCCCTATCTGTTTTACTTATTTTATTTATTGAAATTTTATATTATGAAGTTGTAAAATCTTATATTATATTGAAACAGAGAAAGAAAAAAAAAAAAAAAAAAAAAAAAAAAAAAAAAAAAAATATTATTTCTATAAAACTTAAAAGTATTTTGTATTTTTGTATTTTAAATTAATCAAAAAAAGTATAGGAAAAAAGGAAACCGAAAAAAAATCGAAAAAAAAAAATAAATCGTCGCTGCATAGCAAAACTTTTATAAGTCCGTTTTTTTAAATTACTTCTTAGGTGCAAAAAAATAAACCAAAACTTATTCAACTTTTGCAACTCTGAGTAAAACTCAAATATCTCATGTCCTAAAGAATAAAATAGGAGAAATCGTTGCTGTAAAACAAAGTCCATTTTAAGTCCATGTAAATTAAGTTTTAAGTCCATTTAAGTCAATGGCAAAAAAAACCTTTTTGGTTTAAAATACTTAATACAGGTAATAAATAGGCAAATTAGTAGATTTAATCAAAAAATTCAAAAGAAGTGATTAAATATAACTTTAAATGTCTTTTTCTCTGAACAGCCAAAACGTACTCAAGATGGTCTTGTTTTGCGGTGGTAATTTAATTTGTAGAATTTGTCATATTTATATAGTTTTAAGATTATCTTAAGTCCATTTGCATTGTTGCTTCTCTTATATTTTTAACTTTTTATTTGTTATATTATAAAAAATAATAACATGTTCTATAAGTATCTTAAAAACAATTTGGTTTAATTAAGATGATCAAATGCAGTGATGAATTAAAAAATTTAAATGCCTTTTTTCTCATAGCAGCAAAAATGGACTTAAGATAGTCTTGTTTTGCATTGATGATATATAGCCGGACTAAAAAAATTAAAATATATTGTGTTAAGGGGCAAATTTAAACCCTCGCAGGGACTCGAACCGCGGCTTTTTTGTTAAGAAGCTCTTCATGCTAACCAAACAGCCACGCTGGCACATTGACTTACGAAAGTTTTAAAACTGTATTATAATTTTTTAACAGAGATAAATAATATAGGTCAAAATTAAGGCGAGAATAACGTAATGCAATTTTCAAGTGAAATATATGTTTTAATATATTTTAACATTACGTAGTTTTAAGTTTACGTGCATTAGATATTTGCATATACGCTCGTTTACGTATTCTTATAAGACAAAGCAGCGACTCTTTCTCGCCACTACCTCAGTTGCAATGGCTGCTAAGGGTTTTGTATAAAACAAGCTCGAAGGGGCACTACTAACATTACTACTAAGATTATTATGTTCGGCAATAATATATAGAGATAACAAGCTATTTTGAATAACAACTATTTTTTTCAATGCAAATGCAAACTATAAACCACTTATATCAACAGCTAAATGATTTAAGAGCCATTTCTGGTAAAAAAAATTTTTTATAGTACAACACAATTTACAAATTGATTTGTATTGTTGTTGATGTCAAATATTATAATTGCTATGTAGATTATGTATCTGCATTTAAATTTGAATACTATCAAAATCATTTTAAAAAACAGTGATAAATACAAAATATATAAACCGCTGAAACAAAATTTTTTGCATGTGACCTCAATTTGAGGCAAAAATCTAGAAAAAACTAGCTAGAAATAAGATTTTATTCAAATTTTTCAAGAAAATTTCTTTTATTAAAAATTTATACAATATCTTTTATGAGATATATTATTTCCCATAAAAGCGTATAATTGCCGGCAATTTTCAGTCAATTTCTGAAAATATATATGACACGGAAGTTCGAAATAACCAAACACGAATCAACTTTTCTAACCATTTATCTAACCTTCTTGAAACAAATGAGCTTTCTTTTTTGGATATAATTAGTGGTACGGTCCTACCTGTAAGCATAAAATGCTAAATAATTCATCTTACATCAATTACATAGCAGCATTAAAAGAATCATCAATGTGCTTTACAAACTGTAAAACTATTCCTCCTTCACATTTAAAAATGAGTGACCATTTACCCATCGCTACACAAACTAATCTTAAAGATAAAAGTCTAACTCCATTTATAAATAATATACTTAAAAAATACAATACAATACAAAATTATGTATGGAATGGATGACAACTTTATTGAAATTTATAATCGGAATCTCTCTTAGTTCTTCAAAGATTACACTTTTATTGGAGAAGCAATAGAAAAACAAATTCAAACAACATGCAAAAAAAATAAATAATGCTGCCACTTTAGCAATGGAAAAATGTTTTTAAAAAAAAGAATTTTGCATTTACTCTAAATCATGGTGGACACCAGAAATTAACTTATGCAAAGACATTCTCTCTTTCCACTTTAAGGAATGGAAAAAATTTAACTATAACAGATCAAAGGAATCCATTCATTTAATAAATACCAGCTAGCTTGTGAAAATTTTCGTAAAACTGTAAAAGCAGCTCATAACCTAAAAATCAATTAAGTTAACAAAAACATTGAATATCTTCGAAAAACTAATCCTCAAAAGTTTTGGAACTATATCCGAAAAATTAAATCCAGTCCAAACACTCGTATTTTTTAAATAAATAAGAAACAAGATAGAAAAGAAATTATAGAAGAACTTCGACAAAACTTTAATACGATTCTCAACACTCCCACAATTATTGACAACAATTTCGAACACCCGGCATGCAGCGTTTCTATTGAGTGAGACATCAAAACTCTATAATAATAATAATAACTCGCCAGTATATATTTGTTGTTTAAACGCAAATAAGGCCTTTGATAGCTGTAACTGGAATTTGCTTTTTGAGAAACTTTATTACAACAAAAACTTACGCTATCAGTAGTTCGCGCACTACAATCATTATACCACTCGGGTACAGCTAATATATCATACCTTAAACATAATTCCAATAATTTCCGCTTATCTCAAAGTAGACGGCAAGGATTCATTCTATTGCCATATTTATACAACATCTACACTGAAAGTCAAATTGTTTCCGATTGTAAAGTTGGAACAACAGTAATGGGTTTATACACTGGTATTATTGCTTATGCAAATGATATAATCCTGCAAAGTCTTACTTTTTCTGGCCTACAAGAGTTGATCAATAAAGTTCAAATGCAACGTCAAAACCTATATATCAAATTAAACACACAAAAAAACGAGTTCATCATCTCCAATAAATGTTTAATTACAAAAAAAAAAATTATACAAATTAACGGTTTTTCCCTGAAACTCAATAATAAACTGAAACACCTCAGATTCCTATGGGAAAATCAAGAACATGGACAAGATATAGCTACAATCCAATCAGTAAATGTAAACGAAAGAATTATTCAATTTCAATCAATCTTCAGAGCTCTTATAAAATCTGAAATCGTTTTTGTCAACCATTAACTATAGTGCATTTGTTCATTTCTCTGCCTAAACCAAATCATTCAGATTAGAAATTTGTGATTACAACAGTACTTTTCTTAATAATTTAGACGTTGTTTGAAGATTAGCATTAAAATTACTCTTTAGCATTTCAAAATATAGCAAAAACTATCTGTATTCCTACTTTAAAATTGATAGCGTATCTACCATCCTCGTTTGAAACAAATTACTGAGCAATCCAACTTGTTTTTCTTTGATTATAACTCAAATATCTAATAATTGCTTTATCAACGAAGTAATAACTGCTTTACTGGAAAACTGCTTTATCAATGAAAATTTGCAACCGCCTGGAGCTAAGCTTCATTCAGTGAAGCTTTGCTCCAGTTACAAATTTCTTATTTACAAACACTTCCTGTGTTTTTTGGTGTATTAAGTGTATAGGTGTATTATATATATACAGTATCGGACAAAACGAGTGCAACCAAAAATGTTACTTTAGTTTCTTTATATAAAAGTGCTGCATTTTTTCAATTTAGAGAAATAACTTCTGTAACTGTTTAGAGACAAAGTTCTTCAAGTTTTATTCATCACAAAGTTTTTTATTTGTACACGAAAATTAATAAATTAATCAAAAGTATTAAAAAAAGTTCATTTCCTTCTGGACAAAACAAGTGCAACTCGACAAAATGTTGACCAAGCTGTATTTCGCTATTTATATTTCGTGGCGAATTCTTTGTTGTCGATCACAGCCTTGCATCTTCGAGGCATAGATTCAATCAGGTGATCAATGAAACTTTGTTGAGTCGCTACCCAGGCCTTTTGGATTTGTTCAAACAGTTGATCCTTATTACGAACAGCTTCACAATTAGTTCTGCGGTTGACGATCTCCCACAGGTTCTCGATAGAGTTAAGATCCGGAGATTGAGGCGGCCAATCCATCACCGATAGGTGGTTGTCTTGAAACCACTGCTTGACTACTTTTGCAGTGTGTTTCGGATCGTTGTCTTGCTGAAAAACCCATTTTATTGGCATATTCCATTCAGCATGAGGTAACATAACATCTTTCAGGATATTTTTATACATGAAACGGTGCATTATTCCATCGTTTCGATGTATTGGACCTAGATCGTAAGCAGAAAAACACCCCCATACCATTACATTGCCTCCACCATGCTTCATGGTCTTATGGCAGTAACGTAAATCGAGGCGTTTTCCAGCCGGTCGACATACACGGCAAATGCCATCGCTTCCAATGATGTTGAACTTCGATTCATCACTGAACAGGATAGTTCGCCATTTCTGCACACTCCAGTCAATATGAGATGTAGCAAACAGTAGTCTTTTCTTTTGGTTTTTTAGTGAAATCAGCGGTTTCTTTGCAGGGCGTCGAGAAAACAATTCGGCTTCAACAGCACGTCGTCTGATTGTTCGGTCCAATACAGGCAGCTCTAATTGCTTTTGTATCTCGACTAATGATATCCAGGGATCCTTCTTGACGAATCTGACGATCATAGAATCCTCTCTAGAAGTGGTGGAACGATATTTGAAACATAGTCTTGATACGGTCCATTTTTTTATGCGATATTTATCACAAATACTTTTTTGTGACATTCCACTTATGCAATCGCCAATAACTTTCTTTCTTAGTTCCAACCCAAGACTGTCGGGAGCCATTTTTGCACTTGAAATCATAAAAATAATAAAACTAAATAATCACGTTTTTCAAGGCTAACCGTGTTACATTTACCTTGTAATGATACAATAATGCTCTGTGGAACACAACGTCTTGTTTGGATGTGGACTGTATTGATGTAATGAAACACTTGTTGTATTTCACTTCTTGTATTGATGTTCTTCGATAAAACACTTTGATAAAACTCACTTCGATAAGCTGTCTTGATAATACCGACTGATTGACTTCCATATACTGACTGAATTACATGTCGATTTACATGTCTCTTATATAGTAAAATGAACCTGTGTGAACCTGTTCTGGAAGATTCTAGATGCTTCTTTTCAATGCTTCTGGAAGCTTTTGTTTGCGTCTGGATGCTTCTGAATGTTTCTGGATACTTCTGGATGCTACTGGATGCTTCCAGATGCTTCTTCTGTAAACTTCTGGAAGCTTTTGCATGCTTCTGGAAACTTCTGGATACTTCCTTTAATTATTAAAAAACTTCTGTGACGTTGACACGGACCAGACTTAAGAAAATGAAACAAACCAAAAAAGTTGCACTTGTTTTGTCCGCTGCAAAATGGCACTTGTCAACGAAATTCTTCCTGTGTGCTGTCACGTGTCAGCTGATTGCTCATGTCATGGCATGCTATGACTCCAGACTCCTGAACTGTTTGCTGTGGTAATATAGCTCGTTTCGTTTTTAAGACATGTAAAATTAGGAACACTTTTTAGCATTGTTCGATGTTGGTTGCAAATGTTTTGTCCAATACTGTATATATGTATATATATATATATATATATATATATATATATATATATATATATATATATATATATATATATATATATATATATACATATATATATATACGCATATATATATACATATGTGCGGCCGTGGCGCAGTGGTTAGAACGCTTGCTTTATATGCAGGAGATCCAGGTTCGAAACGAGCTTTGGGCATATTTTCGCGTCACGGTAAGGAAGGAGGCGTGAACTTCCTGGTTAAATGCACTTCCGCGGTGCTCTGTGACAAGACCGTTAGGACTTCTTGGGGCACCTAAAATGAAAAAATTAAAAAATATATATATTTATATATATATATATATATATATATATATATATATATATATATATATATATATATATATATATATAGGTGTATTATGTGAGTTTGTAAAATATATATATATATATATATATATATATATATATATATATATATAGGTGTATTATGTGAGTTTGTAAAATACTAGTTTTTAAATTTGCAATTTTAATTTTAATTTTTTTTTTTAATTTAACAATCATGTAACTAAAATTAAAATTAATAATAGACTTTTATATTCAACACGCGCTGTTAAATATCTTGGTATTTTTATAGATTAAAACCTCTCATGGAATTTTCATATAGATACACTCCGTAAAAAACTTAATCGAGCTTATGGTATCCTGCCAATATTTCGCAATTATGTTGATAAAACTATCCTTAAGAATCTGTATTGTGCAATTTTTCAAACTCATCTTAACTACTGTTGTTAAGTTTATGGACAAATTGGCCATTGTAATATTAATAAATTGTTGTCAGCTCAGCGCCAATCAATTCGAATAATTAATTTTCAACTCTATAATGCAGAAACTTCAAATTTCTTCAAAAAAAATAAAAATTCCTTTCTTGTCAGCACTAGTTAAATTTGCTATTTGCTTTTTGTTTTTGACTCCCTTAATAAAAATTTCCCTATTTCAAACTTCTTCACTGAAATTTGATTTATACATTCACATTCAATAAGAAACATCATTAATGGAAAACTAAATGTACCTTCTTATAAAACTTTGAGGTATGGTAAGTATTCAATTACATATCAGTGCATCAGTAAATGGAATTGCAGTATTGTGTGCATTGTGAATGAGTTTGAAAAGTTAAAACTTCAAAATGATTTTTCTTCATTACTTTATTTAAAACAAAATAAATTTAAACAAGTTCTAAAAAAAGTTTTACTTTAATTTTTTATCATTAATAACTTCCTTTAGTTTTTTTTTTTTTTTCTACTATTTCTATAGAAACTTTATTGTTTTTGTAATTAATATTTATTACTTTCATTAGTGCTGTTTTTATTATTATTATTACAATTATTATAAATACTATTATTTTTGCTGTAACTTTCGCTCTATTAATGAATAAAGTTTTATTGTTATTAACATTATTTTTTAAATTAATAACATTGATATAATTATTTGGTATCACTTCTTTGATCAGGATTCTGCATGAGTGACTCCTTCCTTAATCAATTGTTTGTATTTATTCTTTTCTTTTTTTTAATTATATTTTAATTTTTCTTTTTTTTAATTATATTTTAATTTTGTTATTTATAATTTTATAGATATTCTTATTCTTATTATATTTATTCTTATTATTATTATTATTGTTATTATTATTATTAATAATAATAATAATATATTATTGTAATTATATGATTGTAAATTTTGAGGAAAATAAATGTCTTGATGTTGTTGTTGTTGTTGTTGTTGTTTTTTAAATTTGTCTTTACATTACCGACGATTTGAGTTAATGCAATGGGATTTAATAATTCAGATGGATCTAATAATCTATTATTATATATTATTAGATCCCCCTCAATTGTTAAATCCTATTGAGTAACACTCGAAGGTGTTTAGTAATTTTAAGCTAGATATAAAATTTTTATACCTTTGACTAAAGTGCATGCAATAATATTTTTAAATTTAATTGATTTTAATGACTGCTGTGAGCATTAGATGCCTAAGGGAAACGTCAAAAAATTAAAATGAAGTTACCAAAGTGGGGTAAAATGTAATAGTAGACTGATGGTCATTAAAAAAATAAAATAAAGAATTAATAAAGAGTGAAATAATAAATATTACATAGTAAAATGTAATAAATAATAATAAAGGTACTCTCATAGTCATTATTAGTATTTTTACAAATAAATTGTGTTAGTATAATGTGACTAAGATCTTTAAAAAATATCGATGTTGTACAGTTATTACAATTAAAGAGCTCCCATGCAAAACCAGACAAATCCAATGTTTACCAAAAACGAGATTATGTGTACTGTGTATAGTAGACAATGATTGTCATTGACTTATAAATGATTTTCAAGCAAAAGTGGGTTCTATCTTACTGGAATTACATAGACAAGTTGCTAATATTGTGCAAAAGCAGAAATTCCAGTTAAACGTTTCGTGCAAAATCAGACAAATCCAACAACCAATCAACTTTATCAAAACAAACCACGTGATGTTTACAACTTCCAAAAGTGAAAATTAAAAAGAAAAACGATAATGGTTACTAGGTGAATCTGCATTGTTTTAGTTTTTGAATTGTTGCAAATTAGTTATTAATAGTTTAGAACTGTTATAATGCTAGTTACTTACGAAGATGTATATGATTTAGAGTTTGTTTGGAGAACGTAGTAAAAACGTTGTAGCGCTTGTAGAAAGCGGAAAATTATAAAAACAAAGCAATCAGTTTCAAAAAGAAAAAAGGCAATTTTATCGGTGTAATAATGATTTTAGTTATAACGGTACCCTTGAATATTATGTAAAAAAAGAAACAGCAGAAGTTGTGCAGCGATTTTGAAGTTGACTGTTTAAGACAACTGTCAAGACTGATCAAGACACCGTACAGATTAAGCATGTGCACATTACAAAGGCAAGCCGAATACGTAATGCTTCTACAAGAAAATTCATTGATTGCGATTATTTCATTGAAGAAAAGTCAACTGGCAAGAAGAGAAAAATATATCTTGCAACTTTCTTACATGCAATTGCACCTATCAAAAAGAAACGGCTAGTGGGAGTACTTAAACGTTCACATGGTAGTGATGGCCAACCAAAGAAGGGTAGAAATCTTTTATCTTAAAGCCTTGTCAATAGATTTCGGTGCAACAGACACACTTGAAAGTTTAGAAAATTTTATAATATTATTTTCTTCTTGTCTGAACAAACTTAAGATATTAGACCAACATGCATATTTAGTTTCCTTATTATATTCATAACGTAACTTTTAACTTTTTTCTGTAATCCAGTTATTAAGAACAGATTTAAGTAGATGCACAAAATCATATAACAAATAACATTTTGTTATCCCAGATTATGGCAACAAATTGAGCTTGTTCAAACAAAAATTTAGAATCAAGCTCACAAGCAGGTAAAATTCTACAAAGATATTGCGGTCCTCCATAAAGTAAAACTAGCATAAACTTAAAACAGTAGTTGCTAAAGAGTCTGGTTTATTTACTGTTTTTCCAAAGAATAAGCTTGCATAGTTAGTTTTTGCTTTTTTTTTTTAATTCACCTCTCTAAGGCCCAGAAGGCCACTACAGACGAGGAGGCTACTTAATTGTGGTTATAACACTCTCTAAACTCTATAACTCCGAAACACGAACCTTGACAAACAACGCCGCTGTGCAGAGAAACAAGTTGAGTTGAAACAAGTTGAAACAAGTGAGAGATAATTTGATGTATACTTCGTCAATCAATTGCAAACAATTTTAATACGCTCTAAACTGCCAAACTAAAAGTGTTTGGGTTCGGCAAAAAATCGCTGACCTCATTTCTATGTTTTATGGTCAAACATATACATAATAATAACAACAACAACTAATAATAATAATAATAATAATAACAATAATAATAATAACAATAATAATAATAATAATAATAACAATAAAGTGGTGAAAAGGTAAGTATAAAAAAAGTATAAATATTTTTAGATGCATGTCAAATGATTAACAATATAATAGAAGACATCCCAACTCCTTTAGAGAAAGGAAAAAATATCACTGAAATACCAATACTAAATCCAGAATTTTTAGTTTCATTTGATTTTATTCCTTATACATTTAACAGCAACTTAAGCAGTGTTATTCATTTTATCATTGATGATGTTACAACTGGTTATCCTGGAGTTTGGCTTGACGATCTTGGAGTTCTTCTAATTTCAGCCTTAAATAATGGTACCAATTTCATATTTCGCACTGATTTTGCACTTTCACTAAATCAATGGTTAAAAATTGAGATCAGTCAAGTTTTCATAAATGGAAGTTATGTATATAAAATCAAAGTAAACGACACATATTTTATATCTGAAATAAACACACAAGTTCGAAGTTTTAAAAATGTTGTATTATACGCTTCAAATCCATGGAATGTGTCTCAAAATGGCTCAATAAAAAACTTTTTTGTTGTCAACAATCAAACAATTATATCAAGTATGTTCTTATTTGATAGTTTTGAATTTTTTTAAAATTTATCATTAAAAATAAAAATAAAAACTCAAAAAATTATTATTAACTTAATGGCTGATTAGGAAAAAAGAAACTGTGCTCAAAATAGAAAGATACTAATTTGAGTAAAGAGTATTTGAATTGTAAAGTCTTAGTTAAAAAAGGAAAGCAAAATCCAAAATTGTTATATTATAAATATATTATTAACCAGTAAATGGTAAATAATTTATTAAAAACTTTACATAAAGATGATGAATGTATTTCACAAGATAAAGCTCAAAATTGCTAATACTTTAAACAAATGTTTTCAAGATGTATTTGTTATCAGTAGATAGTTTTCTTTGGCAATATAATCATTTAATAAATGAATAAATTTAATGAATTTTAATACGCTCTAAACATTGGCTGAAATTTTAATTTTGTTATTTATAATATTAAAGATATTCTTATTACTTCGTCAATCAATTGCAAACACTTTTTTTTCATTTTAAATGGATGATATAGAGTTTTAAATCTCTGTATCATCCATTGCAGAATTCAGTTTTGAAGTTAGCTTTGTTAGGAGAGAAATACTAAGAAGTTCGTAATCTTCCCTTAATTTTCTATATAATGATCTTGAAATTGCGAAGTATTCTAATACTCGTACAATTGTTTCTATGTTGTACTTTTTTTTTCCAACTGTAATAGAACTCATATCATGGAGTGTTGCAAAAAATTTACAATTTTATTGCTTTTTTTTTTTTTTTTTTATATATTTTCACAACTAAATATTAGTTACAATTATTTTCACATCATAGTATTAGCAAAATATACTTCCGTTACAAAAGATTATATTTAACCAAATACTTCTAAAATATATCTAACAAAAGAAAAACAGAAAAAATAACACTCAGTTAATAAAGAGGAAAAAATTAAAAAAAAAAAAATAAAATGAAATTTTATTATTTTTTTTTTATTTTAAATAATTTTAAAATATTTTTTTCAATTTTAAATTTATGAAGCATTAATAGAATATATTATGAGAGATTTGTTAAGATTATATTGTTATAGGGAACTCGTAGAAGCCTGATTAAGTCTTATCATAGAGACCCTTTGGGTAATACGCAAGATACATATAAACATTGTGATTCTTTTGCACAAATATTTTAAATATTATTGTGATAAAATTTTTTTTTTAGTTGTATTATGATTTGTGAGTGTGTGTATTATTATTATTTTTTTTAATGTTATATATATATATATATATATATATATATATATATATATATATATATATATATATATATATATATATATATATATATATATATATATATATGTATAAGAGAGACCGGGGCTAGTTGGCTCGGTTTTTACTCTATGAGCTCTGCAGCCCTAACAGCACATTTTCTTGAAATTAATAAAGTGTAGTCTCAAAGAGTATGAATTTGGGTAACTTTTAAAAGTCGCATTCATTTACAAAAAAACATTCTTGGGGTCTTCACGGGCCCTCAAAAAATTGCGTCAACTTACCCCACTAACTATAAAAATGGGTATTAATGTATTATTAAGTGCAAAATTTATAGAAATTTTTTTACTAATAATTTTGGCAACAATTTTAACCCAAAAATTTAATATTACTTTTAGCTGGTACCAAATATTAGTACGTATAACAGCCAAAACAGTACCGTAAACTGGGGTTACTTTGAACGTTTTTGAGATATTTTAACTTGCTCTTCCTTCACAATTGACAATATTTGAAATTAAACAAAATGAATATAGGGGCTAAGATTGACTCTTACATAATTCAAAATCAAAATAATATTTAAACAAAAGGATTTTGTATAATATTAATTTAAATTGTCATTCAAAGTTACCCCACAAATGGGGTAACTTTGAATGCGTTTTTTTGTAAAAGCAAAACCTATTCAAAAACGTACTGTTTTGTTTAAATATTTAATAAAAACAACAGTCAAGTTCCACACTTATTCATTTCTGTTAAAGTAAAATAATATTATTTTATAAACACCCATTTAGTATTTTATTTTATTTTAATGGGTAAGTTTTAAGTGGACTAGCATAAAAAAAGTCTCATTTACATCAGTTTTACTGACAGACAATGCAACTGGAACATCTTTACATTTTGCAAAAAAGTCCTAAAAAAAAAAAACTTTTAAAAAGGGCAAAAGTAATTTTTTTTCTTCCCTTTGAGTCTGCTTTTTCCTTGAAATCAACATAAAACAATTGTTAAGTGAATTAATTACTGCTTGGCTTACTAAAATAACAACTACCATCTGGCAAATGATTGAAGATTATACTTATTATCTAATGGGTAAATCCCATATTTCTTTCAAAGCCACTAAGCTACTAAGTTGCTGATTACCTTTTGATCTGAAAAAATGTAATGTTTATAAGCAAAGAAAGAACAAAGGAGATTTATTTTTTGTAATTGTCTGTTCTTTTTTTGGCACAAGAGGTTTTCGATTGATCAAGTATTTTCCTCTAATACTATTAAAGAGGTCTATAAAATGTAACATCATAAAGTTGCAATAAATGGGTAGAGATACCAGTTATATAACAAGATACTGTTTTCTTCGCAATATGTTACTATTTTCTTTAGTAAATTCAAGTACCTTTTCACTGTATAGATTGCTTAGATTATAACTAATAGGAACTTTAACTCCTACAATTTGACAAAAAACAAAAACAAACCAGTTAAAAGAGTGAATAGAAACAAACCGTCCAGACTTTAATTGTATTGTACATTAAGTGTTCCACTTTTGGTCCTTGTTTTCCATAAATGGTCAGCTTTATAAACATAACCAGAGACAATTTGACTAGAAATACATTTTTGTATATTTGTATGCTATGGATTTTCCATGTGTTTTCGGATTAAGTTTTTAAACTCTATTATGCAAGGTGGTAACTTGCACCCAATGATCATCTAATGCTTTCATCTTATAATGTTTATTGTTAACATAAAATTTGAAAACTGGCACTCAGTATAATTTATATACTGCCTTACGTCAGAATTTTTTCGTATAAACTTCTATGAAATGCTAAACAAAAACAAATTTAAAGATAAATAACAGTACTTTCAACAAACTTAATTCAACACAATATTGAATGTTAATACACATATTACATGACATATTTTTTATACAATATCTAAAAATTTATTAGTGTTTTGCAAAAAAATTATTTAGATACACAGACACACACAGACAAATATATATATATATATATATATATATATATATATATATATATATATATATATATATATATATATATATATATATATATATATATACATATATATTTATATGTGTGTGTGTCTACGATGTAGACACACACATGTTTATATATGTGTATGTGTTTATGTTTATACACAGACGTATATAGATATTTATATATTTGTGTGTGTTCAAATACAGAAACAATGTGTATGTATGTGTGACTAACTGTTTATACAAATGATACTTTATCTTTTATTCATAATAATATTATATATAATACATATATGACAAAAGAATTTCTTAAGTTGTTTCATGTTTTTGACTATTTATGTAGTGGGGTTACTTTGAACCTTATTCAAAGTTGCCCCATATGCGAAAAAATGTATACAATAAAGTATGTTATGCTATAGCAATGGAACATAACTATAGTAGGCTAACAAACTTATTTACATTTTACATGCCTAATAAATTTATAAACAAAAATTATGCAACTTAGACAACAAGCTGCTACACTAGCTGAGGTTGTGTACAAAGTATTCTGACTAATTTTTTTGAGAAAAATATCCGAAATATTTAAATCGTTTTTTAAGGAATAATAAAAACCAATAAACAAAGTAAAACTTTAAATAATCAAAATATAAACTATTTTTAAAATTTTGATGTTTAAATTAAACATCAAAATTTTAAAAATAGTTTATATTTTGATTATTTAAAGTTTTACTTTTCTTTAATCTGATTTTTAGAAGTCTATTTAACAGTTTAATATTTTTAAAAGACTTGATAGTGTTCAAAAAAAAGTTACGACTGATAGTCGTTCGAAAAAAGTTACGGCTTTTTCATGGCACAGAGGTGGCTCTTTCATTGACGCAATGTTATGAAAGAGCTGTTTTCTTTCTTTTTCTTAAAACAGGCGTATAATAGATTATTAGCATTGTTATCCGATTTTTTTTAGTTTTAAAATATTACCCACTAATGTAATTATTGAATTAAAAAATAATAAAAAAAAAAGTTATTACAATTGAGTTTTTTTCACGCCATTTTAAAACTGGCTCTTTCATACACACTCTCCCCTACTTGCCATAATTACAACTTAAAAAAAAAAAAAAGATTTGTATTCAAAGTTACCCCGCTATTCAAAATAACCCCGGTTTAAGGTAGCCCACATTTTTTTAAAAAAAAGTTATATTTTTTTAAAAATATTTATGTTTTCTATAGTAAAGGCTATGAGCCAACTTACCCCGTGAAAATTTTGCCAACTTACCCCAAAATCCTATTTTTTAATAAACAGTCTATAGATCCCGAAAAACAGCAACTTTGGAAAGAAGTCTGACTGCAAATAGTAAACCAATTATGGCTGGAACTTTCACAATAATTTTTTTTTCATACGACTCAATATTTTCTTTTTAAAATAAAAAGAAAGCGATGTTCTAAAAGTGACGTTTTTATCCAAAATGCGCATGCGCGAATGCACTAGAGTTTTGTTAGCATGCGCATACGCGAATGCTAACAATATTATAGTAAATGATGAAATAGTTAATTAAGAAGATTCTTTGTAACTTTTGTCATTTGATGATGAAAGGCTCTGAAGTTAAACGCAGTTCGTCAACTTACCCCTGCTGCCAAAGCGTACCGGTTTCCCTTACATATATATATATATATATATATATATATATATATATATATATATATATATATATATATATATATATATATATATATATATAATATATATATATATATATATATATATATATATATATATAAATATATATATATATATATATATATATATATATTTATATATATATGTGTGTGTGTGTGTGTGTGTGTGTGTGTGTGTGTGTGTGTGTGTGTGTGTGTGTGTGTGTGTGTGTATGTATATATATATATATACATATATATATATATATATATATATATATATATATATATATATATATATATATATATATATATATATATATATGTATGTATGTATATATGTGTGTGTGTGTGTGTGTGTGTGTGTGTGTGTGTGTGTGTGTGTGTGTATGTATATATATATATACATATATATATATATATATATATATATATATATATATATATATATATATATATATACATATATATATATATATACATATATATATATATATATATATATATATATATATATATATATATATATATATATATATATATATATATATATATATATATATATATATATATATATATATATATATATATATACACATATAAATATATAAAAATCCGAGATTGTTTTAGTTCAAATTTTGGTTTATCGTGTAAACTAGAACAGTTCTATGTAATTATATATATTTAGAACAAGATTTTTAAGTTTTGATTTTCAAGAAAATATATTGTCAGTAAGAGTAATTAAGGTGTATTTCGGAATTAATTTTTTTTATATAAATAGGGACCGCGATAAGAAATAGAAAATTAAGAGTTTTTTTTTTCGGGGTACGATAAAGTTACCACTTGCTCTTGTATTATACTTATTGGTAATTGAATGAAAGAAGTTTTCTGGAAATCGTGAAAATCCTATTTTGTATTTTGGCATAAATAGGATAGATATTAATTTGATAAATGTTTAGCGTTTTCATTTCTTTTAATATAGGTTTAGCATGTGTATGTTTGTGTTTATGATATATTGTTCTAGAAGCATGTTTTTTTGTATTTGTCATGCACACAAGACACAATTATTTTGTCTTGTGTGTGCTTTCCCAAGCAATGTTAGCGTATGTTTGTTGAATTATTTGTTAGAAAATTGTACTGATATTCACCTAAAGTTTTGTTTTCTGTTAGATATTTATTGAGTCTATTGTAGATTATTCGTGTAGATTATTTTGTTAAGCTATTTTAAAAATTAATAGTTTCTTGTAAGGAAGAATCGATTATGAAAATCCTGTTGTCAGATAGAGTTTCAATTTAATGTTTAATCCCACAAAAGTATCCCTCAAAAGTAAGATTATTCTTGATCTTGAGCATAAATTTGATAATTGAAGAATTTTTCTCAAATTCTGTTGACTGAATAATCAGCAACTGTTCACCAGGTAAATACCAAGTTAAATTAACGGAACCAAAATCAATTTCTTTATTTTGTAACTTTTAATTTAATGAGCTAGAGAATGTAATTTTATCAGCAGCTAAAAATATATTAATTTGTCGGGCAAAATGTTCCGGACAGATGAAAATGCTTCAAAAGTTGTTTTTAATTGTTGCGGAAGAGTAGGTATTAAACCAGGTTTGATACATGTAAAAACTTATGGAAGATGACGAGGCCTTATATGACCAAATTTGGTTACAGTTGCATTTCCAGATGGAAACTGTCTTTCGCAAACAACTGTATCAGGACTGTCAAGTATATTGTCTCGTGGTATAGCATTCACCCAACGAGATTTTTCTTCTTTTTCAAGAGGAAAACTTTTTCTTTATTTTCCTTATTGTAATTACCATTAGAGTTCGTCACAGAACATTTTTTACGCATTTTTTGTATTAATAAACTAGATAATAGTTGTACTTTAATTAAAAATTAGTAAACACGTCTTAGTTTAGAGTCTTACAGTATTTAACTATAAAAAATGGTCTTCTTAGGTCACCTATAACAAAAAACAAACGAAAAACAGAGCTAACCAGATTACATATTTGAGTTCGCAATGAAGTACTAATAATTTTCTCTCCTATACAGATAAAAGTAAATCTTAAAGTTCAGTAAAAGTTAAAAAGTGTAATTAATTCTTGACGTCTTCTTCTATTATTATGATTATGGAATTATTGTTTATATAAAATATAAATTTGGTTGGTATTAGTATAAGGGCGGATTAATATAGGTAAAAGATACGCAACTGGAAATAATGAAGGTGTGTTGTACAACATTGGTATTGTTGTTCAGTTTACGTACATTTTCAGTTTACGTACAACACGTGTCAGCTGGACGATGCGTGTCCACCATCCCAGTGGACACGCGTCGTCACGCTGACAGATGTCGGATATCCCCCCTATATGTATATATATATATATATATATATATATATATATATATATATATATATATATATATATATATATATATATATATATATATATATATATATATATATATATATATATATATATATATAAATATATATATATATATATGTATATATATATATATATATAGAGGCGTAGAAAGAATTTTTTGGTGTTCGAGATAGGTAACTTCCAGACATGGTGCAAACTCCAAACATTTATACGTTTATACTTATGTCAAATAATGAGGGTTTGCAAAAAATTGCGATGATTGGAGGCTGGGAACAAAAAAGCCCCAAAATTTTTGCCCCCCCCCTGCCCCAAACGTGAGAGCAACAAGTTGATGAAATATTTTTTGTACTATTCTTAACTAGACTTATATTCATCGATAAATTTTAAGTTTCATAGTATTATCTATTAGCGTTTAAAAATTATTAACATATAAAATTTGCAACCCCCTCAAGTTGAGGGGGGTTTAAACTTTATATGGTCATAATTTTTAAACGCTAAAATATTTTAAAATGAAATCTAAAATTTATCGATGAATATAAGCCTAGTTAAGAATAGTACAAAAAATATTTCATCAACTTGTTGCTCTCACGTTTGGGGCAGGGGGGGGGGGCGAAAATTTTGGGGTTTTTTTGTTCCCAGCCTCCAATCATCGCAATTTTTTGTAAATCCTCATTATTTGATATAGGTATAAACATATAAATGTTTGAAGTTTGCTCCATGTCTGGAAGTTACCTATCTTGAACACCAAAAAATTCTTTCTACGCCTCTGTATATATATATATATATATATATATATATATATATATATATATATATATATATATATATATATATATATATATATATATATATATATATATATATATATATATATATATATATATATACATATATATTTGTCTGTCTTCTGAGAGCTCTGTAAACATTACCATCATGATAAGTTTCGATTTATGATTTTCAGAGATAGTGTCAATTATTGTCAAAAGCATATCAACATCCTTGATAAATTTTGTCTCCTTCATCAACACCTACACAGTTTCATTTCTAAACGGGAACTTGATGGGCTTCTAGTATAGTGTTGGCGAAATCTTCCCCTGTTTTTTTTTTTAAATTTTCTATATCTGTTTATTAAGATAGTCCAAGAACACTAATCGGTGTTGTCACAGAACACTGAGGAAAGGCAAAGTGCAAATTGCAATTCCAAAACAACAATGTTTTTAGTTAATTTATTTCAACACACACACAAACATATAATATACACAGAAACAATATAAATATATATATATATATATATATATATATATATATATATATATATATATATATATATATATATACGGCCCGTAGCAACCGGGGAGGGGTGGTATTTGCCCCCCAATAATTTTTCAAATAAGTAATTTTGAAGAAATTGACTGAAAAATGACTTAAAAAAAAAAAGGTCCATAAAACTATTTCGGGATAGTACTGCACCCCCTGCCCAATATAATTTTTGTTTCTTCGGGCCTGATGTATATATATAAAACTAAATATTTCATATTATCTTTTTTTCCTTCTGGCCATGCGTCAGCAATGCGTTATAAAAATCAACTACATAACAAACCGGTATATTGAAATTAGTAAAAAAGTAAGTAAAAAGTAGCAAATAAAATTGTGATATAACAGCAGTTGATATGTCACAAAGTTGATCACGTTCTTTACAAGCTTGCATAAGAACTAAACATGGCTAAAATAAACGTTTACTTAAATAACTGTAATAAAACACAAGATAAATATTATTTTTTAAAAATAATACATATCTCATTTAACTGACAAGTGCATTGGTTAAGTTTCACTTCAATTCTAGATTTCATATTGCTTAAAGTATCTTTGATAGCACTATACATTGTGAGACTTGAGTAAATTGTAATATATTGTCTTTGAAGACTATTTTTCTGTTGATTGTAAGTGTTACAACCAATAACATTTCGTAGAGTATTTCTGTCATCGAGCAAAAGCTTTATTTCTTTAACTATATTCTCTATATCTTGATTAACAATGCTGCAGTCATCAGTTAAAAGTCGACCGCAGGCTAGACATAAATTGAGCATAACAAAAAATTGTCATTAAAAACTCACGCGTAATTAAAAAAGTATTTTAAATAACTATTGCTATTTTTTACATTTTGCTCTCCAACCTCCCCAATTTTTAAGTGTTTTTAACCAAGTTTCGTTATTTGGAAAAAATAGTCTTCGAAGATAAGCTTGTGTGTAAAAATTAATTACAATAATAAAGTAAATAATAAAAAAATATAAAAAAGTATAAAATGATACAAATTTGAGCAGTGTTATCATTTTATAATTAATTAATAAAATGATATACTTTTATTAAGGTGTAACCGATTGCATTCACAAAATAACAGAATAATTTAGTAATCTAACATAAGAATAACTTAAAATTGTTAAAATAAATTGAGTAACTCCAGCATCACTATTTAGTATAAACATTTATATGAAGATGTTAGAAATTTCCACTGGGACCAAGTGGTAAGCATCAGGAAATGTGATGCAAAGAAGTATGGCAAGGTGAGGTAAAAAGCATGTCTAATGTAAAAAAGTATTGCCAAAGTCTGTAAAGTATTTAAATAAATTAATAAGTCACCATTCATATTTTGGTTTTAAAATTTTTAGAGAAAAAGAAGGACAAAATTCATTACGCCTCTGAAAACCATATTGCAAGACAACAATCTAAATATCGATAAAGATATTGTGTCTGTAACAACTGATGGGGTAGCTGTGATACAAAAATTTGGACGGTTTTTACCATGTAATCAACAGTTGTGCTTCGCACATGTGATATATTTGATTGTAATTGATGTTCTGTATAATAATTCAAATACATCTGAACTGGCGGCTCACACATACAGAAAATGTTAGTGAAGAAAATCAAGTAAGTGACTTCGATGAATCGGATGAGGAATACATTGAAGGTGAAAATGTTGCCTTGATTAAACAAACTTATAACGAAGCTGAGCTTGTTGAGACTAAAGAATTTGGACTCAACAAAAAAAAAGTTCGTTCGATTGTAAAGAAATTTCGTTTTTCGAGAACATCAAATGATATTCTTCAAGTATACGTGAAATAAGAATTTGGAAAACAATTCAAACTTATTATGGACACTTGAACTAGATAGAATAGCTTAGTCGAAATGCTTGAAAGGTTTAACAAGCTAAAAAGCTGTGTTAGAAAAGCATTGATTGACATTGCATCTGATATCGTTATTCTAGGTGCTAAAATTTTATCGATTAAAAACATTATCTCCGCACTTCTCCCAGTGAAGCTTATTTTTGAAGCCCTTTGTCGAGAAGATAAAAATCTGCTTTCTGCTGATTCAGTGTTTTCTTTTATGCTTGGGAATTTTGGATCTGATGAACTTTCATTAAAACTAAAGAAGAAATTAGAAGATCGAATAAGCCAAAGACGATATAATGTGTCTGGAACTCTTCAGTATTTACACAATGGCAGAAAAAGTATGATTCACGCATCTTTCACTTGGCCATTGAAAAAAACAATAGCCAAAGTTATTGAAAACTTTGCACAAAGATTGATGTTTAACACTAACATAGAAACTTCCTCAGACGAGCAGTCAGAAGCTGACGATATAATAGAAGTGATGTTGAAAGAACAAACTAAGCCCTTAACATTAATGCAAAAGTTGGAGAACAAAATTCAATTGAATTTATCGTCCAACATAACGTCCAACTCAACTCAACAAATAATAAATAGGAGCTTAATTTCAAAAATTAAATCTGAAATTAAATTCTTTGAAGAGAAGGACGTTCGTGAGTCCGTCAACTCATATTTGATTTTGTTTCCGCCATCGAGCGTGGAGTCTGAGCGAGCTTTATCAATTGCTGGTAAATTTTGTTCAAAAGTTCGAACGAGACTCGGAGACGCAGCTTTAAGTGATCTCTGCTTTTCACGGCATATTTTAGGCAAATAAAAAATAAGTTTATATTTTTTATTTTTAAATAATATATTAGAATGTTTCTGTACTAATTGAAGTTGGTATAATTTATTCTCCATTTTTTTTTTAAAGAAAGTATTTTTTATGCAATAAATAACAATGAATCTCAAATAAGTTATTTTTGTTATTTTTATAGACATAAAGAAATTTAAAATATTTTCGGCATTCGACCGAATTCCGAAAAAATTTAATTACGAATTCCGATTTTTTTATTTTCGTCAAAATTTGCATTCCCTAAACTGTACAGCTATGTGTAGAACGTTTTTTATTTCTATTGGATTTATCTTCTCAAAGTTAAATTGGCTACAATTTAGAAGACTTTCATTTATTTATTTTGTTTTTACTACCCTCTCAACAGACGTTTATAGTTTTATAGTTGAATAATTATCTCTAATTTTATAGTCGAATGGCATATTTGGAGTAAATGTTGGTAATATCTCTATAAAATATATTCTTTTTATAATGAGAGTTTTTATTCCAAAAAAGTATTTATTTTAATTATGAGAGCTTTTAATCTATACGATCTTTTTTATTATAAAATTATTATAAAAAAATAAAAACATAAAACGCACATTAAATCACACAACGATTTATTTTAAAAATTTTATGAGATTTTTATTTCAACAAGATAAAACCTAAGCACACACATTAAGAGACAAAATGCTTTTTTTAGAGCTGTAATCAAACTAATACTTTCCCTGTTTTATTTTAGAGATGTCTTAAAAACTATTTTTCACATCTTAGTTAAATTTTCTTTATTTCTTTTTTTTTTTAATTAGCTGAAGTTTAAAAATAACTAATGAATGACAAACACTATATTTCAAAGCAAATTTTAGTTCATTTAAAATGAATCAACCCAATAAAATTTTTATTAAAAATTTTCAGTTTTCAGTAGTATGATTTTCAAAAAAACAAAATTTCAGTAAAGCATTTGTTTGATTTTTTTTTTAATTAAACTTATCTCATTGAATCCAGTCCAGTATATCAGAGGAAAACCGAAATTTTTAAAAATAGTAACATTGAAAAATAACCTACTGTTGTTACATAACTCAGAATTGCACATTTCTTGCTTGAAAAAATCACCATTACAACTGCTGAAATCAGTTGCTTTACAAAATCTTTGAAATTTCAGTTTCCCTTGGTTTTGATTTCTTACACACAATTCACTGTAAATACCAATTTGTTCCCAGTAACTCCCAATATTGATTGCTTAAAAATTTTGCTTGCATTTAAATAATTTTACATTATTAAAGAATTTTAATTTTTTTTTAAATTTAATTATTTTCTTTCAAATTTAACTTGTATTTAAATAAGTGATTTGATTAATAAGTATTGATTTGAACTCATTTAATTATTTAGATAATAATAAATTTAAATTAAAAAACTATTAAAAAACGACATCTTTAAAAATCATTTACTTTGAAACTAATTTATTTTGGTGTTTAAAAGATACAGCCTTCTATTATCTTCATTAGTTTCTTGTAAGTTTGTAAATAAAAAAGACTGTTAACTGTTTAAATGTAAGGTAGCAACTTTAGTTTCTTTAAGAAAGAAAACTAAGAAACAAAAAATTAATTTCTATACAAAGTGCAAAGCTTAAATAAAACCACATGATTTTTAAAACTACTATTTTCATGCTATTTGCCATCACCAGGTAAAATATAAGGTTTTTTTTTTGTTAAAAATATTTATATTTAAAAGTAACTACTTGTAATGTTTTAAATACTTGTAAACTTCTTTTGTATACAAATATTAATTTTAATGAAAACTTTAAATTTTATTTTACTTTAAATACATACATTTAAAAAAATGTAAATATATCATTTAATGCTAAAATTATTTGAATGATTTTATTAGAATGATTGTTGGAAACAAACAACCATCTTTGCTTATGCATTAATGTATATTAGTTGATTTTACCAAATCAAAACTGGATCATATCTAATTAACACAAGTTGATCCTATTAATGCATACTGCAAACAAAGTGCAAAAAAAATTTAATTAATAGTAGCATAATATAATGTATGAAAATCAAAATTATTAACATATCATAAACAACTCAAACATATCATTAATACTGTTGGTTTACATTATGTATTAAATTTATTACTTTTAACCATGAAAAATTAATACTTGAAATAATTAGGAAAAACTTTTTTATATTTTTTAATAGTTATTTAAATAAATAATTATTTAAAAATCAGGAAAACTGCATACTATATACAAATATTTAAGTGTAAAGATAATTATATACTGTAGAAGAGCATCATGGATGTGTTAGTGACACTTGTTCCAACAAAACTTTCTTTGCATTTCTACCGTTTCTACCGTTGGCACTCCTCCGAACGGTACCTCAGAATATCTTGTTAAAGTTATTCAGCCTACTCTAAACAAAAGCAAAACACGCTTGTTGAATTCTACATCATTTGTCAACGAAGCGAAATCCTGGTGTGTCAGTCCAGATGAAATTCACATATCATATGATGTAATAGCTTTGTATACATCAATACCGATTGATAAAGCCATACCCGTGATAGTTGATTATCTTAACAATGGTATAACTGATCTTAAAACAAGAACCAACTTAACACTTACTGACATCCACCAATTAATAGAATTATGTCTTAGTCAATGCTTTTTTTTGAATAAAAATGAAATTAGAACCATACCTAACTCAGGTCCGATTGGATTATCACTGATGGTTGTAATGGCAGAGGCATTCTTACAAAAATTGGAAACAAGAGCTCTACATATTGCAGAAATCAACAATTTTTCACCAAAATCTTATAGGAGGTATGTTGATGGTAGCCATTCTAGATTTGAATTAGTTGAAAAGCATAACGAAGTTCTTATTTTATAAATTCAATCAGTCTCCAATATTCAGTACAAACTGTACTGGGGTGTACAAACTCACGTGTTCGTGTGGGGGAATTAATATTGGAAAAACAAAAAAGCGAATTTTGCAAAAAAGCATAAAATACCAAACTAATAGCATGAGTGGCAATTGGCATGCTTCTGGAGCAACTGAGCATTGCAAAGAATGCCATGGGATATTCGACTGACTGCACTCAAAAATTTTAACAATAAATAACAACTATCATGAAAGGAAAAGAAGGGAATCGCTTGAAATTAACTGTGCGCAAACATCTCGGGAGGTTAAACAATGCCGGGGCTGCTTAACAGAGATAGCGGGGTGAAAGTTGCTTCAAATAGTTGGAGACCACTATTTAAAAAAATCATAAAAAAACAAAACAATTTTTATTGACGTCGTCTTTCTAATGGCCTCTTTATGATTTTTAAAATTTTTTATATTGTAACGATTTTTAAATTGTTATTTTACGTCTGATGATGTTCTATACAAATTAGACCGAAATATCATAAAAAAGAAAAAAATTAGTATGCTGTTTTTGATGTTTTATAACTTATTATTTGTTATTGATGTTTTATAACTTATTGCATAGCTCATTGTTTAGAAGTTCATGCTCTATCTACGAATAAGTTATGGTCTTTTTAAAGCTAAATCATACTAAAAGTAACCCAAGATATTAAAAATGAAAAAACCATCACACCGAATGACTTGGCTCAAACGCCACTCACTCTGCTAGCACTAAAGCCTATAACTTCTGCATTTCACAATCTCTTACTCAGATAGTTAACTTTGTGACTTGTTTTCATAATAACCCTAATCATTTACTATCACTCCTTGAATAATGTCTGTCTTTGATCCTAGCTTGTGTTTATTTTCTCCTTTTTCTCCCTCAGGTGCTTATATTCATGCAATGATCTCTTTAAATCTTTCATCTTGTACTTCATTTTAGGACTCACCCTATCATCGCATTACTTATTACTACCCTAAAGCTGATTTGGACTCTTTTTATGATTTTCTTCGTGATGGTCCTTGTGCTGATGTCTTTTCCCTTCCAGCTAACTTATGCGCCTCCTACATAATCTCCTAAATTTAAAGGCAGAAATAAAAGCTTTTGTTCCTACTCTTCAGTACCAAGCCTCATCCTACTCCATTGTTTTAACCTTCTTGTGCAGCTGCTGTATCTAAGTGTAACCTTTTTTTTTTTTTTTTAAAAAAAAACAACTCTCTTGAGAACAAATGGCTATTACTTATTGCAAAAAAGCAATTTAAAAAAGATTTTGTCTAATGCTAAGTTCCATTATTCTCAGTTCACTTAATGTTGCATCTTATCTCAGAAGTTAGGCTATAAAGATTTTTGGAAAATCTTCAACAACTCTTATTCATGGGACTGATCTTATTACCTCTCCCAAGGATAAACTGTTTGGAAAAAACCTTTTTTTAAATTCGACTCTTGAATGGCCATTCTTTTCCTTCTATTCCAATTAAACATTGTTAGCTATTTAAATAATCTCAAGTAAACTCTTCTACGGCTTGTGGTCAAGACAATATTCCTGTCATAGTCTTACAAATTTGTTCTCCAGAACTCTCTTCAATATTTTCTAAAGTATTTTTTTTTTTTTTTTGTTCTTTATTACAATATTTATTACAATTTAAATAAACAAAACTTTGTTACAATAATAAAAGTTAACAAGTCAAGATATCGTTATGAAATAAATATTAAAAATAAATATAAAGAACGCGGATTACTCAAAGAAGACCATCAGGTCTTGTCACAGAGAAACCGCTAATTGCTTGTGGATAAAAAAACAAACAAAAAAATAAATAAAAAAGATCATACATTAAATATATACATATACTAATATAGATAAGGGATTTTCAAAAAAAATTTAAACTTTAAAAGTAGATTAGTATATTATCAGTTGAAAAAATGAGTTTTTTAAGATTTTTTTTAAAAGAACCAAAATTACATTCTTGAGAAAAATCTTTAGAAGTATTTAGAACTATATTATTCCATAAAAATGGTCCGCGAAATGAAATAAAAAATTTTCCAAAATTAGTTTGAGAAAATGGTTGTCGAATTAAATTATCGTTCCTTAAAATATATTTATTTCTATCTCTTTGTAAATACAAGTTACGAAAAGAAACGAGTGATAGGTGGGTCTTGCATTTATACATAAAATAAAGAATATTAAAAACATTTAACTCATATATATTGAGTGCTTTCATATCATATAAAAGAGGCTTGGCATGAGCAAAACGGTCCTTGAATCTTATAAGGCGTGCTACATGTTTCTGTTGCCGATAGAGAGGTTTAAGTTTTATAATACTTTTATAAGTGCTACCCCAAGCAATGTTTGCATAATTAATATGGCAATGAATTAGCGAATAATATAACTGAATTAAGGTATGTTTATCTAGAAAGTTTCTTAGTTTGTATAAAATACCTATACTCTTTGAAATTTTATTGCACAAGTTAGCAATGTGGCTTTTCCAATTAAATTTTTTAATCGATATATACACCTAAAAATCTTGTCACTAGAACTCATTTAATAATTGGATCCGACGGAAAACTTAATCAATTTCAGAAATTTAATCAATGGAATCATACTTTTTTTTTGTATATTTTTTTTATTTTAAACTTCTTAATAACACTTTTTTTAGGTTTTTTTTTTGTTTCTTTCTCTTCAATTTTATTTTTCTCAGGAGTGTCTGTGATTATAGCAGAGGCCATTATACGATCCTTAGATTTTAAATTCTTTCTAGGTCCTGATTTTAAATAAGGCCTTTAAATTTCAGGAATAACAACTTAAATGAGAATGAAAATAATGAAATAACATAATAATAAAAATACATAATAATAAAAATACATAATAATATAATAACTACATAATATAATATAATAAAATGAATCAAACAATACAAAAAAAGTTTAAAAAAATTATTTAAACTTAAAAAAAAAAAGACTTTTTCAGAACTTCGACTTTTAAAATTTAATTAAATATTATTTTAAATTCAATTGGAGCTATGTTTTACAACATCAGGAAAAGTCATTAAAACAACTAATTTTGATAGAATAAGCTCAATGAAGCATTACGAAAAATATCTGAAGTCGTTAAAGCGCGTAATGATTATTTAGTATAAAAAAAAGGTGAATAAAAAAGTTGACTTATTCATAGCATAAACAGTGGGCTCTTTGGTTAAATACATAACCTTAAGTTAAACAATTTTGACAAAAGCTTTAATTTAACATTTTTTGTGTAAATGAAGGGCAAATATATATATATAAGAATGCAGCATGTTTCTTTTATCAAATAAAACATTACACTTAAAATAAATTAGTAAACAACCAAAAAAATTACCTTTCATTTTCAAAATCTTTAGTGCTCCCTTACGACACTATTTATTTTAGTAGAACTGTACATTTTTTGTGGGTTACAGGTATCTAGTGTTGCCACACAAAGAGTTAAATACAATAGGGATCGGATGCCAGTAAGTTAGAAATAATGGTATTGGCTCCTTCAAAACCTGGCTCTTTCATACACACTCTCCCCTATTATAGTTATCTTCATCAAAATTTAAGAATGGAGAATTTACGTAAAGTTTTGATAATGTATTCCATGACCAAGCAGGATACTTTTTGAATACAGCAAAAAAATGTTTGCAGGGGTAGCCTGTTGATATCCAATCATTACAAGTACATTTTGGAATAATATTTTCATCACCGAAATGCACAAAGTATTTTGTAGAAGAATCAATGACACTGGATACAGTAAAGATACTATGTTTAATCATTACAAATGTGTTCAAATCCATGTATTCAGCAGTAGATCTTTGCAACAAGCAATGCTTAACTAAACTACGTGGGCGATTATATAGATATTTTGGCACCCAACAACAATATCTCCTGTATCTTGCATCCATTTTAAAGTTACAATCAGTCTAGCTTAATTGAATAGATAAAATTTTATAAAAATAATAAGATTATATTAATATCATTACTGTGAACAACTTTAAATTGACAATAGTCGATTTCAAATATCGGTTCATTGACTTAACTTTTCATTTAAACTAACCTTTCTAGCTTATCAGAGAAGAATTCTGTAACTAATAAAGTTAACATGCCTGTCAAAGAGGAGTCGTTGTATTTCTTTAAATAGCAATACTTAAATGACTCATTTTGTCTTTCAACACCATTGTTTATGTTGCAATTAATTAGAAGACAATTTTGTCTATACCACCAGATCCATCTCTAAATAATAAGAAAGAAATTCTACTTTTACATACCTCACCTTAAAAAAATGCAAACCAAACCAAATGATTGCCACAAAATGTATTCTCAAATAAAGGTTTAATTAAATAAACTCATGTTTATTAATAAATACCTTTTTTGTAGGCATCCAATACATTTCAACATAATGTTTTAATTTAGAAAAACCATCTTGACACCAAAAGTCAGAAAGCTCTAACGCTTTTATAGCAGTTACTTCTTCTTCACAAGATCTTGACCAAGCTAAACATCTTAACAATTTTAAAATTTCTTCTTTTTTACTAAAACAACCATTGGAAGTTTTTTTTATTCAACAATCCCATGCTTGTTCTTTATGAAAATCGCAGATGAATACTTCACACCTTAATAAGAGAACAAAATTTTATTTAAAATGATTATGAACTTAAATCGCATGAAATATAAAAAATGATTCTTTTAAAGAAGTTAATAACTTAAAAATTAAATAAATAAATAAATTGAAAAAACACACCGATAAAAAGAGATTCTAAAGCACGTATCTCCTCATTACAATAGTCAGTCATCCAGTATAAAGGTTGAAAATCAAGATTCCAAGATTTGATGACATTAAGTGCTTTTTTTATTGTATCAAAAGTTTCTTTTGATACAATAAAAAAAATGAAAATACTTTCAGATACAAATGTTGCAACTATTTAAAAATCGACATTACTCAACGCCGTTAATGCAAGTTCTCAAACTTTTTTGTTTTGTTTGTTCTCGGTGATAACAAACATATTTTTTTTCCGGTCTGCAACATTTGTTTTTAAACAATATGATATGTTAAGTTTTAAAAGATATGTTAAGTTTAAACAATATCTATATATATTGTTTAAAACTTAACATATCTTTTGCAATGGAGTATGAAAATATGTATATATATTTTCTACAAAAAAAAAAAAATATGTATATTCAAATAAAAAATATATATTAATCTATGATAATTTAAAGACCGGAATTTTAGTTAAATAGTTTTATGGCATTATAAAATAGGGATGGCTCATATCACAGTAATGTTTGAATTTTAAGCTTAGACTTTTAAATAAACCTTAAGAGGTTTAACTTTAAAAGTCTAACTAGTCGTATGTCAATTTGTGTGTTCTTCACACTCATACTAATAAAAACTTTCATATAAAATGGAAAAAACAGATTTTAAACTTGAAATAACTAATTTTTTTCGACCTTTAATATGTTTGCAGACATATGACTGGTTAGAAGTTAAACATATAACTTAAAACTTGTTTGAAAAAAATATTTTCTCAGTTTAATGTTTTATCTTCATTGAGAGCAGCACTATTTTATACCAAGATATGGTCCATCAACTATAAAGCAAAATTTTATATCTAAACTTGAGTAATTAAAAAAAAATTTAACTTTGTTTGATTTTAGACAAACTAAAGCGCTAGGAGAAAAAAAAACTTTTTTTTCTAAAAATTTTTTGGGTTAAAAAAATGCAGCGAAACATAACCTTATTATAAAAACGCAAAATTTGTGTATTTTCCAGTACATGCATTAACCGCGTTGAGTAGTTTTAACAACGAAGAGAAACAATGATAATGAATATCTAGTGGTCGTGTAAGTTGCATCTAAAAACACCATTTCATTACCATATTTATTTAGAAGTTTTTTTTGCCAACCAGCTTGATAAAAAAACAACAGTTCATCCTTACAAAACTTTTTTTGGATGATAATGTATTTTGACAGCGGCGTCAGAAACCTTCCACTCATTTATTTTATTTTCTTAACAGTCTTGATCAATGTTTGAGAATCTGAAAAATTAATAAACCAAAAAACTTTTTGATAATATGAAAATCTAAAAGTACTAAAAATAGAAATTACCTAAGCTTTTGACGTTCAATGACTATGAGCGTACGAATAATATTATTTCTTGGATAGAACCTTCTGTTGTTAGAAAGAGGCAAATCTTTTTTTCCAAACATATCACTAACCGTAATTTTTAAAAGCTTCTTTATCTCACATACATTTGAAACACCTTGTTTCACAAATTCAGAAATCTTTGTTGACAATCGATGGTCAATTTTCTGAGGCAGGAGTTCATTCTAAAAATAGTATTGAGCAACACAAAATGTAACTACTTATCTGGATTAGTACTACTACATCAATTAATAAAACAGTAGCAAGATATAAAAGGTACGTACATATTATTACGCACAAATAATATAAAATTAGTTGTAACCCTGCACATGTATAAAAATCAGTGCAAAAGTAGTTACTTTTTCAAGTGAATAATTTCGGTAACATAATAGGCATTTTATTTCAACTTTAATTTTTCTACAAAATACAAAAGTATTATGCTTCATCAAAGAATTTCGAATATCTCTTGATTCTTGGTTTTTGTAATAATTTGTCATGTTAACAACCTGAAAGTAAAATGACAGAATTGATCATTCTTTTTATTGTTATAATTTTTCTAACAACGATAGATTCATTAATAATGCGACTAAAAAAAAAAAAAATGCTGTTTTGCAAATATTTGTAAAATACCTTTTAACTAGTAAAATATACGATCTCTTTGATGTTAACTTTTGCAGGACATTTAAACTTCTTGCTGTCTTGAATAATCACAAATTCACCTCTGTACCAATGATCAAACTTCTGTAATAATAATAACAATAATAATATCATATTACTATTAATATTGTTATTATTATTATTATTATTATTATTATTATTTTTATTGTTATTATTATTATTATTAGTATAATAAACATAAACATCTACTTTTGTTCTATTTAATTTAAAGAATTATAAGTGAAATTAAAAAACAAATGTTACAATAACAAATAAAACTATTTAATTGTTACTTTTTGATTTTCTTTTGCATCAATATAATTTTGCTTAGCATTAGAATTCCGATCAACGCCATGATGACAATCAAACCTTTTTGATGACAAAGCAACGTAAGGCGTATTAAAAATTTCTGGGGATGTTTCCCACAACACTTTGTGCTTGTGTGAAAATATATATAAAAAATGAAACAAAAGTTATTCAAAAATGTATTTATATATTATTAAACTTATTAAGCTTTAAGCAGTTAAAAACAAATCTTTAAAGAGAAATGGAATCATTAGGGTGTCTGTCTTAAATGTCACTATGATTTTCTGCAACAAACTAGCAATGTAACCAAATAAGTTTAACAAGCTAATTAATCTTTATTTCCCTCTAAGACTCTCATACCTTTTGAACTTAGGTTGCATACTTTAAGGAAAAGCTTCCAAATACATGTTGCTCAACTGCTTTTTAATAAGATGAAAAATTTAACAGGTTACTTTTATCTCATCAATACACAGTTTAGTCTGTCATTCAAAAGTTATTCAAAGCTTTCATTAACCTCCCTGATTGAAAACCAGTTTTAAAAGCACCTTGGATTAATTGAGGTTGCAACTTTTAGTTTTAAGAAGCTTAGGAAATTCTTGTTGCTCTGCTTTTTAATAAGATCAAGAGGTAACCAGTTTACTTTTGGGCCATCCACACATAGTTTTGTCTGATTTATGAAATTGATTTTTGCCAAAGATGTGGTTGTACTCAAGTAAATTTTTTGGGTGGCCACAAAATTTGAGTCAAAATATTTGAAATTTTGAAAAAAACCCTTTAGAGATTTCCTGATATTTTCTGTTATAAGTGTAAATTACCGTTATAATTTCTGTTATAATGCTCATTACCAAAACTTGAAAACTTTAAGTCTCTTTTAGAATAAAATTTAAATTTTTTTCAGAATGATTAAATATTAATATATTTGAACAATCTTTTGAGCGATATGATTTTTAAAATAGTAACCTAAAAAAAGAATATTATTTCTGTTAAAAACATTTTAAAATATTAAAATAAAATAGTACAAATATAAAAAATTCCCTGACTTTCCCTGATTTTAAATAAAATTAAGCTTTTCCCTAGATTTTCCCAGATTATATCTAAATTCCCCTGACTATCCCTAAACTCCCTGATTAGGTGGCAACGTTGTATGAACTGTTTATTATTTAAACTGTAAAGATATAACCATGAGCTGTAAACACAGTAGAGAAAAAAACTCTATAAATTTGAATAACTGATTTTTGCAAAGTGTATATCACAACTTAAATTAAGTAACTCTGAATATTCATTTGTTTACATTGTTCTAATGCTTTTTACCTGTACTACCAAAATCCTTTTTTTTTTTTTTGTATTTCACCTCACCAAGGCCAAAAAGACCACTACAGATGAGGAGGCTACTTGTGGTTAAAATCCTCTCACTAACTCTATAACTCCGAAAAACGAACCTTGACGAACAAGACTGCTGCGCGGAGAAACAAGTTAATTATCAATTATTAACCTACTAATAATAATAAATAATAAAACACTACTATTTATCTTATTTTTATAATATTACTAGTAATATATAGTATAATGATATATATAGTATACTATAAATTATATGTCAATAATAATATATTGACATGTAAGTTATGTCAATATTATTGACAATAAGAAAATAACGGGTGATGCGGAAGTTATCGGACAAATCCTAATTTCATTATTTGAGCATAATAATTAGTTTTTGTGGTTTTATGCGTAGACATAAACGTTCTATAAAATATAAACTTTATTATTTGAAACACAATTATTTAAAATGAGGTTAAATGCAGCTGAACGAGAATCTTTTCGAAAGCGACTAAAAATGTTTTTTGTAAATAAACCTACTATAAAAAAAAAAAATCGTAAATCGTTTTGAAAAGGAAGGATTTGCTCGAAGTACAATATATGATAACCTAAAAAGACTTGAAACTGTTCAATCGTTTTCTGATAGAAAGCACCCTGGTCGTTTGACATCCTGGACTAGAGAAAAGAAAGCCGAATTAACGAAACTTGTCAACAATCGAAAAGGGGTCAGTCAGAGAAAAATAGGTATTAAATTCGGTGTAAATCAATCGACAATTGGTCGTCGGTTAAAAAAAATGAATATTAAATATAGAAAACGTGAAAAGACTTCAAAATACACTATAGAACAACAAATAAAGGCAAAGAAAAAAAGCAGGACTCTAGTTAACCAACTCTATTACACAAAATCGCTTCTAGTCATCGATGATGAAAAATATTTTTGTTTTGCAGGGGACAACATGCCTGGAAATTCTGGATACTACACAAACAACAAAAAGACATGCCCAAAAAGTGTTCGTTTTATAGGAAAAGAGAAATTTCCAAAAAAATTATTAATGTGGATAGCCATATTTGACCGTGGTATGTCGGAGCCATTGTTTCGCACTTCCAAGGCTGTAGCGATCAATTCATCAATCTATATTAATGAACGTTTAGAAAAACGACTTCTTCCATTTATTGACAAGTGTCATGGAGACTTTAACTATTTATTTTGGCCAGATTTAGCAAGTTCTCATAATTCTAAAGATTCTTTAAATTGGATGGACCAATATGTCTATTACGTTGATAAAGAATCCAATCCCCCAAATGTGCCTCAAGCACGACCAATTGAAAATTTTTGGGGACATTTGGCACAGAAAGTTAACGAGGGAGATTGGCAAGCTTCAACAGAGCAAGTTTTGATTGATCGCATTAAACTAAAACTACAAGAAACTGATTTAAACTTTTTACAATCGCATATGAAAGGCGTCAGAGCAAAATTGAGATCAATTGCAGATGGTGGTGCTTTTTCATATAAAAAATAATATATTTTTATTAAAAGATAAATGCTTTATTTAAAAAGAATATAATAATAGTTTGTTTTTTTATTTATAAATAAGTTATTGACGTTTTTATTTTGTCCGATAACTTCCGCATCACCCGTTATTTTCTTATTGTCAATAATATTGACATAACTTACATGTCAATATATTAATATTGACATATAATTTATAGTATACTATATATATCATTATACTATATATTAGATCAATTAGATTACAAGAAGAAATTAACATTAGCAAACAAGGAAACTTTACCGAACCCGTATTCAATCGATAAACCTTATTGGAGTTCAGATTTAACAAAAATGGTCAGCGCAAGAAAGTACTCGGTGTAGTTAAGGCGATTTACAAATTATTCGAATTCTTTTATTTGGAATTAATATGATTTTATCATGGTATTATGTCCAAACAAGAGCTTTAGATGGTATAACTTTTTTTGCTTCAGGTTTTTTTAATACTTGAAGAAACTTTTCTTTTTTTTATACAATTTTAAAAACCTTTTTACTACCCGTAATAGTGAACCTAAAAAACACCATTTTGGAGTCTTTAGATCAATTCCGCTCATCGGCGTTAATATGAATTTAGTTAAAATCTTTTGAAAAAGTTCCTTAATTTACTATTGATTCTAGTTCTAATGGGTTCTGACGTATATTAACAATATATAGTTGTCAAAACTCAATATTTCTATCAATTTTCACAAAAAATACAAGAATTCCGACCAAGAAAGAGCATATAATGAAGAAAAATTGCCAATAAACGATCAGAACATATCAGATTGTTAAACTATAATGTTCATTTCACCTAAGAAACATATTTATTTGAAATCTTTTTAATTTTTGGACCAATGATTGGGATTTTAAGAGAATTGTTTAAAAAAAAAAAATCTTCAGTCTGGGTTTTTTCGCTATAAACATTTATATTAATTTTTTTTTTTCTTTCCATAATTTACAGACCTGATCATTTAACGGAAATATGTCGTAGTCAACAAAATATCATACAGACGCTATAATATTTTGCTATAACTACACCGAGTATCGCTCAGAATACGATCAAAGTCCAATGACAAAAACACGTAATTATGCGTGTATCATTTAATTAAGGCTTGCGAATTATATTTTAATTATTCCATCTTTATAAAACTTGTTATTGACATCGTAAGCTAAAAAAGAACAAAATTATAGTTTTAGAATTAAAAAAATGACATATATTATATGGTATATGTTAATTCTAAAGTTTAATATGATTTAACAAAAATCCCAGATATATCTTGGGGTGACGTTTATAACTATCTTATCAACTCTACAAGTGAATACACTAATGAAAAACTTATTGCTTTTAAGTCTTTGGAAGCTTATAACTTTTTTGTGAGTGGACAGGTTGATGATATTTATTACCATGAAGTTGCGATGGATTGTGAATTTTGTTTTTTAAAAACAAAGGTCCGCAAATTTTATTATATTCATTTTTTTATCATTAGAAATTTTTAAAAACGCTGTTTTTTAATTGAATGCACAATAAATTTAAAAAAACAACGAGGATGTGTTGTTTAAATTCATATTTCATCCTTAAAATTATTTTAGACTACACATAAAAGATTAATTTTTTCATTTGTAGGTTCTTCCAAGCTAAAGACATAGACAGAACCAAAAACTCTACAAAGTTTGGGTTGTTCTTCATAAAAAAAATGGATATGTTGGGCAATTATAATTGCATGGCAGGGTAGGCATTAAATTAATTATTTAACACACACAGATATATATATATATATATATATATATATATATATATATATATATATATATATATATATATATATATATATATATATATATATATATATATATATATATATATATATATATATATATATATATATATATATATATATATATATATATATATATATATATGTATATATATATATATATATATATATATATAGGTACATAGCATGAAAATTTTAAAATAATCATATACTAGAATGTTATATATGATTAGAAAGCCCTTTAATAGTATTTTAAAGGTAAAAAAATTATAAAAAACAAACATTAGACAAAAAGTTAAGTTTTTTTTTAGTAACAAAATTTTGGTATGTGGATTTGTGAAGAAACTGAGGTCAAAATTTAGTTTTTCTTTACCTATATTGTTAAAACTTTGTTAATTATTATCAAAATGCCTATAACTTGTACCTAAAGATAGGTGTAACAGTGGGCTACAAAATTAAAATATCCTCTGCTCACCGGGCATGTTCAGGGGGCTAGAGGGGGTGCCTAACCATCACCTATACCACCTAAAAAAAAATTTCTTCCATAGTAGAGCGTCTTTTATGTCAAATTAGTCATTTCTATATATAACTTTTACTATAATTTGTTCCTATACCACCACTACATATAAGAGATGTATCTTTGTGTTAGGTTGGATATGAAGGAGATACCCTATTTTCAAAAACAATTTGAAAATAGGGTATCTCCTTCATATCCAACCTAATTCATTCTTAAAAATATTTTTATCTTTATAATAAAAAGGAAATTTCTTATTATAAATAAAAATCATAATTTACTACTTTACAATATATGCTAGTGATGAATACATTGATTTAGGAAAAGGGGTATGTGTCATCCTCCTCCAGGCTAAATAAAGTAAAAAAAACAACATAAAGTTATATATAGAATGTTATCTTTAAAAAAATAAAATTAGTATAAGAAATTAACATATCGATTGCCACGATATCTTGGAATTATACCTTGTGGCAGTTTTTTATTGTATAAAAATTAACAAAAACCTTCAGGATCACCCTTGCCATCTTTCAACTTTATTCTGTTCATTGCTAAAGCAGTTTTAACTGCCATACAATCATATTCAAATATTTGGCAAGTTTCTATTTCCAGAGACTGTAATGCAGATTGACAAGAAATAGCTATTGTTTCAAGCGGGTAGAAATGACAGTTCAGCTCATTCAAACTCTTACCCCAGGTTTCACAAATTTTGGTTATGGTAAGATGGTTTGCTGCAACTCTGTCTGTCATTGTGTTTGATATATTTGAGATAATTAACTTACCACATTTGTCAAAAGAAAACGAGCGATAATCCGAATAAATTAAGGCCATCTGCGTTACATATGTGTTATTGATAATCATCTGATGTACCTCTGGGTAATTGGTCCAAAGCAATGACTTGATATTTCTCCTTTGATGTCAAGTGAATGCTGTTGATATGAACGCCTTCGTGTTGTTGCATCAAACCCAAGAGTTAGATTTTTGTTACCAAAGGTCCATTCTGCAGCTTGTAGGTCACATACATTTTCTTTCGGACCGTAATATGGGTTCAATATGTACCAATTTAGTCAACTGGTACTACTGTGCAGTTTGAAATCTACTCTAACAATAAAATTATAATAGATGAGAGAAAGTCTTAGTTTATTTAGTCTTAGAAAGTCTTACTAAACTATGAGACTTATTTTCATTATACAATATTTCCTAACATCCTTACATTTCCTTAATATTTTCATTATCTAATATTTCCTTTTCAATTTTCTACTTATAATAAGTAGAAAAAAAAAGAAATATTAGATAATGAAAATGTATAAAACATTTGCATAAATTTGACTATAATTAAACAAGTGTATTTTTAAGTAATAATTACTCAAATACTTATAAAAGTAACTAAATATAAAAATACTAACTCATCCTTTCAATAATTTGTCCATATAAACAAGAAAAAAATATCATTTTTCACTTTTTTTAAATTTTATCCCTGTAATTTTCACTTTAATCGTTTCCTGCCTGATTTGCTCAGTTGACGATTTAATAATTAGATTTAATCAGGACACATAATAAAAGATCACTTAATAAAAACTAAATTATAAACTAAAAACTTTTTTGAAAAAATAACTAACTGAATTACCATTCCCTTTCTTTTTTATTCACTTTTTCTTAAGCTCGTTTTCGATTCTAAATTTGATTATATTATCATATTTATATATAATATATTATATGCAAATTAAATTCTTATCACCCCCTCCCCCTTCTACCATATTTAATGCAGAAAGATGAAATTTAGGTACCAAAAGTGGTGCATAAATTAAGGTATCTGCTACTAAAAATAAATCGATGAAATTTGGCAGATACGAAGAAATTGTGTAAACTTTGTGAAATGTTGGAAAAAATAGTGAGCATATCTTCAACACTGAATGCACAAAGTACAACAAAAAGTTTATTATTAATAAATAGACCTAAAATAATCGTCATTGTAATTCAAATATACAGACTAATAATGTTTAATTCCTCTAGTTTCTGAAAAATATCTATGTTAATATATAATTCTATAAAATAAAACAACAAAATATGTTTTTTTAACACTGGTAAAATACAAACTTCAAAAAGCGTGGCACAGAATTTTAGCACAATTATCGGTTCCGTAAAACGCAGAATTCTACATACCGAATATATATATATATATATATATATATATATATATATATATATATATATATATATATATATATATATATATAAAATATATATATATATATTTATAAAATATATTGTATATAATAAAATTTACAAATACAACATAGTTGATAAATATTATTTACTACAATATACTTTATGCCATGTATAGATAAAGTACAAAATAAAACATATTGAAACTTTTTATTTCATTTGTTCTTAAATTAATATTTTTTTTTTATAGTCTGGGATCTGCATGCAGCCAACTGTGTCAATGAAACCAAGTAAAGAGAAAGGCTGAAGCATCATCATTGCAAAATATATCCTTTAATAGACCAAAACGTAATGATTTACCATGTGAAATAAGATCAGCTTAAAGTACTGTAAAAAATTATTCCGTCAATGCAGAAGAATCCATTGAAAATTTGGGCCTAGATAAAATTTGGGTCTAGATTCGAGAACTACAAAAGGTTATGCCTAAAGCAGCGTATTTTAATTACATAAATGTCTTGGAAAAATGTTACGATACTAATGGTACATTGACATCTGATGAGACAGAAGAAAATCTATGTCCAAAACCTTTTACAAGTCTGTTTGATTATGAAGCAATTAAATTAGATGATTCTTGTTTAATTGAGAGATGTTTTTTAAAATACAAAGAATACAAATAGACTTACACCTCAAGTTCAATTGATTTTTTATCTGAAATTACTAAAATGCATAGTTTATTCTGTACATGGAAAATTCACAGAGCAGAATTACAGCCCTAATTTTTATGAAGTTATGCATTTCAAATATAACAACTCAAGAAAGTCATTGCTTAATAAGCTAATGTGTTATAAGAAAGCACTTAACACACCTTCCTTAACTTATGGCAAAGAAATGGAATGTAACACTATGAAACCATTATGAAAGAAAAACACAAAAACTTCCAATTGACAACTTCAGGCCTTCACATTTTATACAATAAATCATACTGAGGAACTTCACCTGACTCTATAGTAAGTGTTCTTGCCACACTGCTGGTTTGCTAGTAGACCCGCAAGCCGCCGCCATTAGCCGCTAGCCGTCGCCAAGCACTGCTTTATTTTTAGCCAGCTGTGAAAAATGCCTTCGCCAGCCATTAAAATAAGTCGCCATAGCCAGCCGTTAAAATCATAGTTAGTTAATTGATTTAAATCATTAAATAAGTTTATGTCCAATTTTTTAATTTTATCATATCACCTATCACCACTCGCTTCATAATATAGTTTTTGGTTTAACCATGGAATTCCATGAGTCTCGTGTTAATATACCGTACGTTCGAATACCTTAATTTTCGCGCTATAAAAAAAAGTCTCTTGCAGTCCGAAACAGTAGTCAATGTTTATCATAAAAAAAAAGAAAAGTTGTCATCTGCGCAATGGAAATTTTAAAATGAAAAAAAACAATCATTCTAAAGGTTTGAATTATCATTATTGTTTGTATTATATATATATATATATATATATATATATATATATATATATATATATATATATATATATATATATATATATATATATATATATATATATATATATATATATATATATATATATATATATATATATATATATATATATATATATATATATATATATATATATATATATATATATATATATATATATATATATATATAGATGTGTATATATATCGCGTTTTCACTTCTGAAATTTTTCACTTTTTAAATTGTTCAAAGTAATATGAATTAAAAATTTACAAACGTGTTAACAAATCAGTTCAGGCGTAACAGAAAAGAAAATTATTATCTTCTTTTTAGTCGGATAGAAAAACGTGGATTATAAATATAGTGAAGATTAACGTACGTCGTGGCGTAGTGTAATTGAAAAACACTGTCATGTCTAATTAGTAACACATCATTTTTTTAAAATTTTTTGTCTGTTATAGAAGCTAATATTTGCATTATAGAAAACCCCATGAAAATGGATCTCAAAGAAAAGAACGTTAAGAAAAGAAAATGTAATGACGATTTTTTACAGTATGGTTTTACTTCAATAGTTACAGCAGGAATTGAGAAACCCCAGTGCGTTATTTGTTATGAAGTTCTATCAGCCGAATCTATGAAGCCGAACAAACTGAAACATCATTTTGGTAGCAAGCATCTGAGCTATGTCGATAAGGACATCCAGTATTTTAGATGTAAAGCTGAGGGAGTCAAGAAAGCCAGAATTAACTCTAGTGGCAAGTATCATAAACAAAACATATCGGCTGTTGAAGCTTCTTATTTAGTATCTCTTAGAATCGCCAGAGCTATAAAACATTGCCGAAAAGTTGCTGTTGCCAGGGGCCAATGACATTGTTAGAGTTATTATTGGAACCGAATATGTTACTAAACTGAGTGCAATTTCCTTGTCTAATGATACTGTTCACAGGAGAATAGCTGACATGTCTGCTGGTATTATTGATCAGATATTCCAGGAAATTAAATCTGCTCCACTTCCAATATTTAGCATCCAACTTGATCAATCCGCAGATGTTGCAAATTGTTCACAATTACTGGTTTATGTGAGGTATATAAATAATGGCGATTTTAAAGATGAGTTTCTCTTTTGTAAATCTCTTAAAATTACTACTACTGCACGTGATGTATTTGACAAAGTTAGTTCATTTCTGAAAAAATTATAATCTCTTGGAAAGATATTTGTGGTGTCTGCACAGATGGTGCTCCAAACATATTAGGATGTCGGTATGGATTTCAATGTTTGGTACAGAATGAGTCATTAAATGTCATTGGAACTCACTGCATGATTCATCGACAAATATTAGCAACGAAAACACTGCCACAAGAGTTACAAGAAGTAATGAAGAGCGTCATTGGTTCAGTCAATTTCATGAAAGCGAGTGCTTTAAATAGTCGACTATGTTCAAAACTTTGTAATGAGTTAGATGCGACCAACTATGTTCTGCTATTTTACACTGAAGTGAGATGGTTGTCGAGAGGAAAAGTTCTAAAGCGTGTTTTTGATCTCTGTGATGAACTAACAGTTTTTTAATCAGAATGCAAAACCGCAATTCGAAGCACTTTATAGCGATGAAAGTGAATAGCCTTGTTGACATCTTTGCCATCTTGAATGAGTTAAATTTATCACTGCAAGGACCAAATGCAACATGCCTTGATTTGTCTGAAAAAATCCGATCCTTCCAAATGAAACTTCAGCTTTGGCAAACAAAATTGAATGAAAATAAAATTTACATGTTGCCAATCTTATCTGCTTTCTATGAGAATAATGGCATTAAGCCTGACAAACGGAATACCATCATAATTTCTGTGAAAAAACATTTGCACATGCTTGCGGACGAAATTTCATCATACTTTCCAAATCCACCTAACATCCCGTTTGCATTTGCCAGAAATCCATTCACAGTTAAAGTTGAAGATGTTCCTGAGACATCGCAGGAAGAGTTTATTGAACTCATAAATATCGATGCAGCGAAAAATGATTTCTCTTTAATGTCAGTTACACAGTTTTGGATCAAGTGTTTGCAACCATATCCTTTTCTGTCTGAGATTGTGTTGCGCCTTCTTCTTCCATTTCCAACAACATATCTTTGCGAAACAGGGTTTTCCAGCCTGTTAGTTATCAAGTCTAAATACAGAAATAGACTTAATGCAAAAGATGACCTTTGTTGTGCCCTTGCAAAGACTGCCCCAAGAATTTCTGATCTGGTGAAACAAAAACAAGCTCAACCTTTGCACTGACATTGACATTTTGTGCACATACTGTCGTAAGAATATTGTAGGAATGTAGTCATTTGCAGTGTATTGAAAATGAGACTGTTATCCATAATACGTCATGCTTTTCAAATTTTCACATAAGTATGCAACATGAATATGGTGAATACGCGATATAGAAAAGTAAATATAAATGCAAGTCATAAAGATAAAATTCATTTACTTGTAATTTAATTATAACTAGAAATATATTTTGAACAAAATGTAATTACATATTGTTTTGTAATTAAACATAAAGCTTTAGCTATGTTCAGTTTTTCACAATGAAAATAGTTCCTGTATATGCGGAAATTTATATTGCGATATATAGTTTTATCTTATAACAATAGCAAAAGTACAGTTACTTACGCCTATGAGCGTAAATAATTTTTTAGTTGGGGTCGCTATACAATAGGGGTTGCATTAAAAGGGTCGCGACAATGTAAAGGTTGAGAACCGCTGTTATAAAGCTTCAAATATTTTCCTTTTTTTTCCATTAAAATTTGTTTTTTATTTTAAAACTCTTTTTTTGAAAGACCTTAAAGGCTTGGTTTAAAGATATTTTTGGATATGAGTTAAAGTTACTTTGGTATTTTATGCTAGTTCTCATAAAAAAGTTTTGTAAAATATGCTCCCAAAAACACCTCTCACAAGAAATTAATTTCCTCATAGATACTTTTTTAGAAAATGGCTATAACAAAAGTAATCTTATTAAAATAACCAAAAACTATTTAAACCGCGTTTCAAAAAATACTACATCTAAACAATTATTGGTGAGACCAAAAAGAAAATCATTTCAAGAAGTGCGAAACACCATAGAGCCTGTAAAAATTAAAAATGGTCGAAATCAAGAGCCACGGAACATTCGTGAACATGCCGAGGTACTTCTGATTGGCTGAATCCTAAAACCTTGGCAGTCATTTTAGAATACAGGATAAGAAAAGTTAGAGAATCCCTGGAGATAAATAGAGCAAGAATTCGACACGAGATAGGTATTGGGAAAACTGTTCTAAATAGACATGACGGGGATAATGTGAAAACAAAAACTTGGGGACCAATCTTGACAAAAATTTAACTGAGGTAACAATTATACTATTTGATTGGTTTTTATATTTTACGCTTTTTAATGCCTTCCTTTTTAAACGGTTGGTTTTATGTTTTTTTGTAACGTTTTTTTCATTACCTGATGACGCTGACCACAATAGGTCAACAAAATATCTAAAATAAAATTATTATATCTAAAATATATTTAAAATATAGTTATACGCTGTCTTTTTTATTAAAATCAATTTATATATTATATATATATATATACAGTGGCGAGCAAAATAATAAATTTCCACTGTATATATATATATATATATATATATATATTTATATATATATATATATATATTATATATATATATATATATATATTATATATATATATATATATATATATATATATATATATATATATATATATATATATATATATATATATATACAGTGGCGAGCAAAATAATAAATTTCACCTAAATTGACATTTTACAGTATATTTTATAAAGTGACATCTAGGAACTGATTGCTACACAAACTATGATTATTTTATTATAACAGAGAGCAGCATATTTCCAATTTCTTACAAATTTATGAGGGGAATACCCTATTTATATATTTAACCTACTAATTAGGTGGAGCAAAATAATAGGTGTGTTTTTATTTTAACCTGTTTGCTGTAGGAATAAAAACATTTTATTATTTTTATTTGTTGTTGATATAAAGGTAAGGTCAATATGTATGCAACTTATATAAAATAATAACATATCATATTTGTATTGAATTAGAATTAGATATAAAATGGGACGAGGAAAACATTGCACAGCGACAGAAAGAAAACTTATTAGAAATTTAAGAAAACAAGGAAAAACTTAAAAAGGAAATTTCAGTTACGATGGGATGTTCTCAAAATAAAGTTACAAATGCCTTAAAACCAGAAAAATCACGTGAGAATAGAGGAAGACGTGTCAGCGTACGGATGATCACATTACAATTATTTCAAAAAAGACCCATTCAAGCCAGCAACAAAAATTTTAAATGAAATTAATGAAAATATTAGTGTTTAAACAGTTATTAGAAGGCTTTTAGAAAGTAAGTTCGAAACTCCGAGGAAAGTACCATTACTTGGTAGAAAGAACATTATGAAAAGAAAAATTTTTGCAAAAAATCATATTGCTTGGCGGGGACCAGAAATGACCAAAAAATGGCGTAATATTTTGCGGAGTGATGAAACTAAAATTAATTTATTTAATTCTGATGGAAAACAGTATGTAAGAAGACCATCAAAGCAAGAACTTTCACGTCGCTTCACTGCGAAAACAGTGAAACACGGCGGAGGAAATATAATGGTGTGGGGCTGCTTTTCCTGGTACGGTGTGGGGCCACTTTTTTGGATCAAAGATATTATGACCCAATATACATACGTAGACATACTAAATAATGTCTTGTTACCATTTGCCGAAGAAAATATGCCGATAATTTGGCATTTCCAACAGGACTGCGACCCAAAACATACATCCAAAGCTGCGAAAGAGTGGTTTACGACCAATAATGTAAAAGTTTTAGAATGGCCACCTCAGTCACCGGATCTAAATCTTATCAAAAATTTATGGAGGCAGTTAAAACTTAAAATTTCTGTTTATTTATGTAATAAAATAAAAGTTCTAATAAAAATTCAAATTTTTATTTTATTTGTTTCAAAGATATTCTCGTATTTGTTAATTTTTTGGTTCGCACCTATTATTTTGCTCGCCACTGTATATATATATATATATATATATATATATATATATATATATATATATATATATATATATATATATATATATATATATATATATATAACCCTCGAAATCAGAAAAAAATGAGGTAGGCAGTAATTTGCCAAGATCAATCTTTTAAAGTTCAGTATCAGGTCAGCAAAAAAATATTTGATACATAGGTCTTACCGTAAAACATTGAAACGAGGTCGGCAATTTTTGCCAACCTCAAACACTTTGAGGTCAGTAGTTAGGTCGGCATTTGGTAATGCCGACCTAACTACTGACCTCAAAGTGTTTGAGACCTAATGCCTAACTCCGATGGTTATATATATATATATATATATATATATATATATATATATATATATATATATATATATATATATAAACAACATTCTTTTAGAAATGTTTATTTTAGGTGCCCTGCGAAGTCCTAATGGTTTTGTCACAGAGCACCGTAGAAAAGCATTTTACTCGGTAGTTCATGCCACTTTCCTTACCTATGGCGCTAAATATGCGCTTCAAACCATGGATCTCTTGCTTATAAAGCAAGTGCTTTAACCACTGCACCAAAGCCGCTTTTTTAAAGGTGCAAAAAAATTTGTTGTGTTTGTAATCAAAGTGTTGAAATAATGTTTATCTCTGAATATAGTGTTGTGATATTTAAATATGAAATTTAACTTACAAGCAACCAAGCTTGTTACTGGATTTCCTGTTCAAAGACTAATTATGGTTGTAACACTTGGGTTAAATTGTAGAGCAGCATAACATTTATTAAAATTCATATCATCAAAAAGGTTGTTCAAATGACAAATAAAAAGCAACAAAATAAATCTAAAATGTCTTAAATAAATTTTTATTAAAGAAAAAATTAATTAACAAAAAAAAAAAAAAAAAGATAAAAATATGAATGAAAAAACATGAATAAGCAGTTGTTTGTAAAAATAGATTAAGTGATTTTTTTAAGTCTCTCGGAAGGATTTCCATACTGATATTTCTGTATACAGTTTAAAAAAATTTCTGTCAAATTGCACTTTAACTTCCTTCATAACTTATCATTTAGCAAAGTTATATCTTTTTATTGTAATTGTTCTTTCATGCTTAAAAAACATCAATGCTTTGGAACTCTCTACCATTTTCATATTTACCTGACACACAATTTAAGTTTTTCTGCTAATTGTTCTTTGACTCTCTTTTTTGTCTTCTCTTTACTCGCAGCTTGTGGTTGCTCGCTGCATTATTGTGAGTGAATTTGTAAAAAAAATTTGTCACTTAACTTTTGTTCTTTGCAAATCCATTTTGACACTGGGTTTAACATTGGGCTCTGATCGTAATAACTGAGCCGGTGAATTTTCAAACACCCTTTCCAAACGAGCGTGACATGGAGCATTGTTTGCTACGACGACCAAATCCTCTGAACAATTCCCGGATGTAATCCACTGATTAAACAAAGCCAACATCCACTCGTTACAAGAATCTTCTTTAAATGATTCTCTGCGAGTTTCCATCATGACGACATTTGTTGTTAATATAGCTGCAATCAATTGCATGTTTTCACCTTTTTAAGAAGGTATTTTCCTTATTGCTTTTTTCCATTGTTTGGCACGCCCTTCCGTTTTTGTTTCATCCAACCAAACTCTCTGATGATCATTTGTGATGTGTTCCTTAATGTTCCTAACATATTCAGCTCTTTTTTGTTTGTTTTCATTACTATTTATTGTAGTAGACTCCTTGTGGACTTATTTAAATGAAAATAGTCTACCTTCGAGGTAATTGGCAATTGTGGTTGTGCTGACGCTAATATTAAATTGTCTTAATATCCTTGTTTTAATGACCACCAATGTCAATTGACAGTCACTTTCAATCCATGTTAGCAAAGAAACGATTTAATCATCGGTTAATTTTTTTGGTTTAAAACCAGCTCTTTCAATAAAATTTAAATTTCCGCTGCGGACCCAATTGTATGCTGTCTTATATTTGATACCTAAAGTTTGCGCTAGAGTCACCCAATCGTCGTTTTGCTCAGCACGTTCAATTACTCTTTTTCTATCATTCGATGAAAACAAAACATAATATTTTCTTTCAACTTGTTCAGTGGTATGTATTTCATGTCTACAAATTGGTCAAAGTGGTTCTGGTTTTTCCAAAAGTGGTTGTAAATAAATTTGGTGAAATAAATGCTTGCACGGATTCAATTTAATAACAGACTTTCTGTTCATAATTTATTGACAAATAACACAACGATCTCTCAATTCCCTTACCGAATTGCTGGTGCATACAAATGCTAAATTTGATATTATTAACTTATAAAATGCATGTCCAAGAAGATCTTTTATAATGACCTTTAAGCTAACATTGAATTCGCAATTACAAATAATGTATTCTAATTTACATATTACGATTTCTTAATTACAATTTTTATTTTTCAAATTACATATTGCGATTTCTTATTTACATGTTGGGTTTCTCAATTACATTTTAAAATTTCTTAATTACATGTTGTGTTTCTTAATTACAAATAGTGACTTCTGAATTACATGTTGTATTTCTCAATTACATCTTACTTTTCTTAATTACAACTTTCAAGTTCTCAATTACATCTTGAAAAGGTGTAGAGCCGGCGAAGCTTGCATTAAAAATGAAAAAATAAATTTTTTGTCATTGAAGTATCATTTTAAACATTTTATAATATATATATATATATGCACGCAGGATAAATGCATAAACAGAGACTTAGCACTCTCTGAGAGCTTTAACTTCCACTAATCATCAACGTTTCGCTTTAGTTGATATGTAAAATAACAAACAGATAAACAGAGTAGCCTGATTAAAAAGTCTATTTATCTGACATTCCTTGAGAATTTTATTAAGAAGCCCCGAAAGAACCAAAAGTTCTTGTTTCGATTGCCTCAACAAATGGAGCAGCTTTGAGTCGAATTAGTCTGTCTACTGCGAGCTCTATATATATTACAATCAATCATAAGTTTCGATTTCTTATTTACAGAGAAAGTATGAATTGTTGTAAAAAGCATATCAACATTCTTGATAAAATTTGCTTCCTTCATTAACAACTACACAATTTCATTCCTAAATTAAAACGTAATGGGCTTGTAGTACAGCTTTGGCGGGATCTCCTGTTTTTAAATTTTTGTTTTTTAATATTAATATGTTTATTAAGGTTGTCCGAGGAGACGACTGATTAAGTGCAAATTTCATAAGTGCGAACTGGTATAAGTGTAAAGCAGTTACAAAAACGGGCACAACTGCGAATTGGCATAAGTGCGCCAAAGAAATTTGCAAACATTGGCATAAGTGCAAACTGGTATAAGTGCAAAGCAGTTGCAAAAACTGGCACAAGTGCGAACTGGCATAAGTGCGCCGACTGAATTTGCAATCATTGGCGTAAGTGCGAATTGGCATAAGTGCGAAATACCAATTTGCATTTATGCCAATATTTGCAAATTTATTCGGCGCACTTATGCCAATTTGCACTTACCCAAATTCGCACTTATGCCAATGTTTGTAAATTTATTTAGCGCACTTACGCCAGTCCTCACTTATGCCAATTTGCACATATGCCAGTTCGCACTTATGCCGGTTTTTGCAACGCTTCGCCCTTATGCCAGTTTGCATTTATGCCAATTCGCGTTTATTCAGCCTCCCACGTCCGAGAAGATATAACGATCTTGTCATTAAGGAAAAGCAAAGTGCAAAATTACAATTTAAAAACAACAATTTTTTTAGTTAATTTTTTTCAACACACGCACAAACATATAAATATCGTCAATAATACAAAATGGTTTATTGAAATCGGTACTAAAATAACAGCAGTTGATATGTCACAAAGTTGATTACGTTCTTTACATGCTTGAATAAGAACCAAACATAGCTAAAATAAACATTTGTTTAAAAAATTGTAATAAAATACAAGAAAAATGTTTTTTTTTAAATAAAGCAAATCTCACTTAATTGACGAGAGCATTCGTTAAGTTTCACATCAATTCTAGATTTCAACTTGCTTAAAGTAGCTTTGATAGCACTGTACATTGTGAGACGCGAGTACATAGCAATATATTGTCTTTGAAGACTACTTTTCTGCTCATTGTAAACGTTACAATCAATAACTTTTCGTAAAGTATTTTTATCATCAAGCAAAAGTTTAATTTCTTTAACTATATTCATAATATCTTGATTAACTAAGCTGCTGGCATCAGTTAAAAGTTGACCACAAGCTAGAAATAAATTTAGCATAACTAAAAATTGTCATAAAAAAAAACTTATGTTAAAATTAGAATTAAAAAAAATATATTTTAAACAACTATTGCTAATTGTTACTTTTTGCTTTCCAACTACCCCAAGTTCTGAGTTTTTTTAACCAAGTTTCGTTATTTAAAACAGATTGACCAATAAAATTAGCTTGCATGTATGGCCACTTCTGGCAATCAACAGATTTAAGTATCGCTATTTCTAAAAAAAAAATTCACATATATCATTTTTATTACCATTTTTATTGAAGTAAATGGTAAAAAAAATCACTATAATAAAACTCAAGTACTATTAATCATTAAAAATGACTTTTACCAAAAGTGTGAAATAAAAGTAAACTAAAAACACTTAAAAAATGAACATACTTTACTTTATATATTGTTTACTTATATGTTGACTCTGAGTTTACTTTTACCAAGATTATAAAAGTAAACTAAGAAATACCTCAAAAACAACATCTAAAAATGTAAACTTTGATTTGAAAGTTGGTCAAGAACTCAAAGATATGCGCTCTTTGAAAAAAAACTCAGATGCCCATTTGTTTAGACTCGATGTCGTTAAAAATTCGTTAAGGAGTCTCAGAAGCAGTCATAGAATTAAAAGTTGTGGTACGTCTTTGCGTACAAGTCAGCTTTTAGATCTAGCTTCATTCTGAGAATTGAGGGAAGCAAATTTTAAATATTTTCTTATTGAAAACCAAAAAAATTTTCTAGAACTTTTCTCTTTTTTAAAACATAACTCTACCTCAAAGAAAAAAAAAATTAAGAGCTTTTAAAAAAAGTTGATAACTTTTAAAATTACTTTAAAACTTGAGGAGGAAATTCTAAAACATTAAAAAAATAGGAGAAAATAAAATCTAAAAAAAAATACTTTTGCAAAAGTGAAAAAGTAAAGAACTTGTGAAAAAGATTGAAGAAAATGTAAAAAAAGTGAAAAAACATAACCAAGTTATAACTTAGTTATTTTTTTCAAACCAAAAAATGTTATGTTAACCAATATTAAATTCTACAGTTAACTTGATACAACAAAAATACAACTTTAATTTAAAAAAGCTATACGCTTATAGTCGAATGGTTGGAGTAAAAGTTGATAATATCTTTAAGAGATATTCTTTTTCATTATGAAAGTATTTAATTCAAACGTGTAATTCATTTTTATAAGGAGAGTATTTAGTCTATCCGATTTTTTTTACTATAAGAATATTTAAAAAAATATTGATGTAGTAAGAAGGTGTTTTACTTTTTTTATTTGTAAGAAGTTTGTAAACCTTGGATGGCAGTATCATAATAAAAAATACTTAGTCTGGAAAACTAGTTGACGTCAGGAAAGGCATTAAACCTAAATAATTGCTTCAAATTTTCCATAATGTCAAAACAAAAAAAAACAAAAAAGCATTTAGCCAAAAGTGTTAAATCATAGACTTCAGAATTGAAGAAAAAAAAATTCATTGAGAATCAATCATTCATTTATATCACTTATCATGGTCACAGTTAACAGAAAAATATTTTTGGATAGCGTATACATTTTAAAAAAGAAGCTGATGCATATTTTCACACACAAAAAATTATTATGTATAAAGTAGTAAACTTTAATCTGAGGTTATTTAAGCCAAGAGGTTGTTTAAGCTGAGAATAGTTTTTTATGCTGAGAAAGGTTACTTAAGCTGAGAAAGGTTGTTTAAGCTGATGGAGGTTATTTAGACTGAGAAAGATTGTTTAAGCTAGGAGAGTTTGCTTAGACTGGGAAAGGTTGTTTAAGCTGAGAGAGGTTGGTTAAGCCTAAAGAATTGTATTAGAGAGGTTCATTAAGCTCAGAGTATTGCAAGGTGTGGTAAAAAGCATTACAAGGTCTAGTGTAAAAAAGTATTGCCAAAGCCTGTATAGTGTTTAATTAACTAATTAAATTACCATCCAAGTATTGATTTTGGAATATCTCTCGGAAAAAAAAATAAATAATAAAAAAAAACAGCCTTTGTATACACGCATTTTTATAAAAATTGTGACAAAGCTTGATTTAAATAAAAAAAGAACATGAGCAACTAAAATTAAAAAAAAAAAACTTTCGACAGGTAACTTCATTACAACTATACAGTTATGTAAGGAACTTTTTTTTATTGTTACTGGATTTATCTACTCAAGTTTAAAGTGGATACAATTGAGGAAGCTATTCATTTATTCATTTTGTTTCACAACCCTCTCAATGTTTTTAAACCGCTTTCTCAACCTGAAAGCTTCAAAATATTAATCTTGAGAAATGAGATCCCAGCACAAAAAAACAAGTTAAGCACAATGAGTTGTAATCAAACTGATATCTTCCCTATTCTATTTTTTAAAGATGCCTAAGAAAACATTTTTTACATCATCTTAGTTAAATTTTCTTTATTTCTTATTTTTGTTTTATTACCTGAAGTTTAAAAATAATTAATGAATGACAAATTTTACATTTGAAAACAAAAAAATAAGTTTTAAAACTTTTGTTCTATCTAGTCTGCTTTTTCCATAAATAATGTTTGAATTCATTTTTGATTAACTGTTGTTTAAATAACAATTGGAAAGATTCATTCAAAATGAACCAATATTCAATAAAATTCTTACTAAAAATTTCTGTTTAGCATATTTGATTGATTTTTTTTTAGTTAAATTTTATTAGGTCCAATCTAGTATATCAGTGAAAAACAATATTTAAAAAAAATAACAACATTGAAAAATAACCTACTGTTGTCACATAACTCAGAGTTGCATATCTCTTCCTTGAAAAAATCTCCATTACAACTGCTGAAATCAGTTGCTTCACAAAATCTTTGAAATTTCAATTTGCCTTGGTTTTCATTTGTTACACACAACTCACTGCAAGTACCAATTTGTTCCCAGGAGCTCCAAACATTGGTTGCTTAAAAAATATACTCGCATTTAAACAAATAATTTTACAACATTATTAAATAGTTTATTAATTTTGGGTTATAACTTAAATGTAAACTTGTGTTTATTGTTTTTCAACTTTAAAACAAATAACTTCAGTTTTTAAGAAATATCCCTTGCATAGCCACACCCATTTGGAGAACATCCTTTTTATTTATAAACTAACAAAAAACAATATGAAAAGTGATTAGAAGGCTGTAAATACAAGTCTGTTTCGAACTCAATATAATTCATGTATTAGTGTAAACTCATTTATTTATATATTATATATATATATTATATATTATATAATAAATGTATTGATGTATAAATTGAAAATTATTATGTGCATAATAAATGTATTGATGTGTAAATTGTACATTATACAGTGTATAATAATTGTATTGATGTGTAAATTGTACATTATACATTGTATAATAAATGTATTGATGTGTAAATTGTACATTATACAGTGCATAAAAAATGTATTGATGTGTAAATTGTACATTATACAGTGCATAATAAATGTATTGATGTGTAAATTGCACATTATACAGTGCATAATAAATGTATTGATGTGAACTTATTAATTATATAGATAATAATGATGATCACTATCTTTACTATCATCACAAAAAACTTAGAATAAAAAACTATTAAAAAACAATATCTTTAAACATCGTTTATTTGGTAACTAATATATTTTAGTGTTTAAAAGAAACAGCCTTCTATTATCAACTAATATTTTATTGGTTTCTTGTGAGTTAATAAATAAAAAGACTGTTAACTGCTCAAGTGCAAGGTATTTTCTAAGGTATGTTTAAGTGCAACTTTAGTGTTTCTTATTTTTAACTGTAAAAAAACCTTAAATTTATATTAAACTTATATTTTACCTGGTGATTGCAAATAGCATGAAAATAGTAGCTGTAAAAATCATGAATTTTTATTTTATTTTCAATATATACATTTTTAAAAGCAAATATTTCATATAATACAGTAATTACTAGAATGATACTATTAAAATGATATTTAAAAACAAACAACCAATTTTGCATATACTATATATTTGTATATATTATGATTTATGTATATAAATTGACAAAATCACAACTAGATTATTTTTAATCACAAGTTGGTTTTTTTACTGTAAATAAAGTAAAAATGACTTAAATAAAATAATAGTTGTGAGATGTATAGTATGAAAATCAAAAATACAAACTGCTTAGAAGAACATATCTAACTCAAATGCACTGTTTATCGCATATAAATAATAGGCAATTTAGGATGCGTATATTTGGGACCATAACGAAACTGTATTTAAGAATCGTTTTATATAATAAAAAATGTGCTGAAATAATAATAGTCTTCTTTTAGTAAATTAAGTAACTTTCTTTTGAAAGTACCAGGTGCTCGCATGTTTCAATAAAACCTATCAAGCATTGTGAGTTTTCTGTTTGATATAGGCACTGACCAGAATACTTATTTTTTTGTAGGAGAGCACAGCACCGAAACTTGTTAAAATTTATATTTTTTGATGCGCTCTCCTACGTAAAAAAGAGTCCTCACCTTTTTTATATATTTTTTATTTATACATATATACACACATATGTATGTATGTATGTATGATAAAACAAACAACATATACCAAATTGCCCCAGATAATCACTGTAAATTACTGCACGATAATATTTCTAATAATTACACTAAAGCCCCAGAAAACTTAAAAAAATCAATTAATTTAGAAGGCCATAACATTGCTAAAACAATTAACTTTGAAGCTAGAATTGAATCAGTTGTACCAGAGCAAGTGTTTATTACACTAGATCATAAACCAAATTCACAAGATCATAAACCAAATTTTCATATCACAAGATCATGAACCAAATTTTAAATTAACTCCCTTGTAGGCTACTAGCACCTTCAAAAGGTGAACTAAGGCATGTTAGTAAAATTAAATTAGAGGAAATAAATAATATTATTCGAAAAAACTTAAATTTGCAACAGTGGAAAAATACCACTGATGTTATAAATTGGTTTTCTAAAATTAGTAATAAAAAAGAATGCACATTTATACAATTTGACATTAATGATTTTTACCCTCAATTACAGCCGAAATTTTAGATAAAACAATAGAATTTGGAAAAATTCACACTGAAATTACAGACAACACTATTCTTCTAATTTTCTAACATTGCAGAAAAACATTACTCTATTTTAATAACAAGATGTGGAAGAAAAAAACCATGCACGAATGCTTTGAATTATCAATGGGAAGTTATGACAGAGGGGGATGATTTGAAGCAGAGCAGAAAGACAAAGCAGAAATTTGCGATTTGAAGACTTATATATATTGAATTCCCAAGCTAAAATAGTTCATTTTAATCAATTAGGCATGTATTGCGATGATGGTTTAATAATAAAGCAAAAAAAAATCAGGGCCTCAACTTGACAAAATCAGAAAAAATAAAAAAATTTCAAAAACATTGGCTTCCAAATTGAAATTAACATCAATTTAAAAATTATGAATTTTCTTGATGTCACATTTAACCTCTCTAAAAATTCTTATAGGCCTTATAAAAATCTTATGATGAATTATTGTGTATTAATATAAATTCAAATCATCCCCCTCAAATCCTAAAAAAAATTCTTATTTTAAATATAATCAACAATAGACTAAATCAAAACTCTTCTAATGAAAATATTTTTAACTCTTCCAAAGGTGTGTATGAAGATGCTCTTAAAAAAAGCAGATTTAAAAATTTTGAGCTAAATTTGAAACAAAAATTTGCAAAAAAGCAAAATAGAAATATAATTTGGTACAACCTTTCGTACAACAATAATGTTTCAACAAATATTGGAATAGCATTTATAAAATTAGTTGACATACATTTCCCACTCTCTAATAAATTGCACAAAATTTTTAACAGAAACACTGCTAAGGTAAGCTATCGCTGCACAAAAAATATTGAAAGAATTATAAAAAGCAATAATTTTGCATTAAATAATAAAAATGAATTTCTCAGAAATTCATTTTTATTAATCAATGAATTTCTTTTATTATGTTATTTTAGAAAAATATTCCTCTTTTTTTTAAAAAACATACTAAAACAGGAGAACTTGGTATTTCAGCTACTTATTAAGTTTTTAGGTATATTCTTAAAATATACAAAACTATAATTGTCAACTAAAATAAACTTATTAAACTCAAACTTCAGAAAAACACATGATCATCAATTTTAATGAAAAATTTTTAATGACTTTATTATGTAGAGGTACTTAGGGGCTTGGGAATAAGTCTTTTTCTTGTCCCCGCCATTTGTATATTTACAAAAGAAAAGTAAATATTTGTAACAATAAATTTAGAAAAATAAAAAATTATAAAAATTAAAAATCAGCCACTGAATTAAAAAATGACTTTATGTAATAAAAAAAAAAAAAAAATCAATGGCCAAATCAAATTTAAAAAAAAAATTGATAATATTGTTTAAAAATACGAATGATCTTGTAGACTAAAGTCACTTATAAAAACTTAATTTTCTTCGTTACTCTTCGACAAATTTTAAAGATGAAGTCTACGTCATTTGATTACTTATTCATGAAAAAAAAAAGAGACTTTGGCTACGAAATTTTGAATGAGGAATGAAATATGATAATGAAATATGTCAGACGAACTTATAACTTAATTAAAGATAATATTTTAAATCCCTAAAATGGTTGGGGAGGATGCTTAAAACTTATGTGGTCCTAACTTTTGAACACTAAGAGATTATTGCATGACATTAGAGACTTGTTAATAAACTTAAATTTAGTTTAAAATGTATATATAAATGTTATAAACATGTCACTCTCATGCTAATGGCATGAAAGGGAGGTAAATATGTTAGGGGTTTATTGTTAACAGACTCTAATTATTGCAATACTTTTGAAAAGTTTTACATAAACATAAATATATAAATGTTTTGAGTTTGCTCCTTGTCATTACATAAAGTTAAATTCTCAAACAAAAACAAAAAGCTTACTATGGACCTGATTTTAAATATGTGATTGGAATCTGACGGAAATAATGTGATTTGCACTTTTGTTAACTTTTTTACTTTAAATTTTTGAAAATTTAAAGTAAAAAAAGTAACACAAATTCACTGAAAAAAAAGTTGATGTTATTTCATCATATAGATGAAATAACATCAAGACACTTTTCTTCACTATCGAACATATAATTTTAAATTTAAAAGTGTGCTTTTTTGAAGCACCCTTTTAAATTTAAAACCCTTTTTTTAAAGCATTAAAAATTTGTTTCAAGGTACCCAACCCATGGGTTACCTTGATACTCACTACTCATTAAAAAAGTAAATAAAAAGTATAAAAGATAGAGAAAAGGTAGATTTTTATTTGAAATATAAACAAATTAATATTTATAACCCTAAATATGCATCCAATGGTCCAAATCACATTTCAGAAAACCAGATAATATTTCTTTTAAGTTTCATTCTTAGGCGTCTATAAATAATGGCTTTGTATTGAAATGGGATCTTTTGTTGTTACAACCAGGGCCAACCAGGGTCGTCCTGAACAGGGGTGTAGAAGGTATCGCCCCTCCAAACTGTTATATATGCATTTGATTTAGCACATTTGTAAATTTAGTATTTCAGTGAACTGGTTTTGAAATATAGTTGGCTAATGTCGAATATCGAGGACCATTTTTTTTGTGTGTGTGTCTCTAGTTAGCAAAAAACACATACAACACCCCTCTCCCCCTCCTCTACCATAAGAGACCTCTTCGGGACGGCCCTAACAACAACCACATTGAATAAGAGAAGCGAAAAGCAGCAGCATATATCCAGGGCCACTAACCTATTTCTCCCCGACAAAAAAACTAATACTAAAATAAATAAATCAAAAAAATGGTTTTTTAGAGCTTTTTTGCAAAAATCTCTCTTTCTAAAAAGTTTTAAACTCCAACTTCAAAGAAAAACAAAATATTTGAGAAAAAAAATAAGGATACGACCCACCAAGGAAACAAATTTAACAAGCATGTTTATCAGGACAACACAAATGCTGTTCAGATAAAGTAAAATCAAAGTAAAGTCTGAAAGATAAAGTAAATTCAAAATAAAAAAGATTCAAAAAAGTGGAGTTCTCCATTTGGCTCTGAAATTAATTTTAACATAAACGTTTTTTAAATTTACAAAATTTAAAAAACGTACATGTACATGTTTTTTAAATTTACAAAATTTAAAAAACGTACATGTTAAATCAAATCAATCACAAGATTCCGAAACAATTGATAGTCAACAAACAACTTGTGAAGTCAAACTAACGTTTGAAAAAAATTACAAGTTTATTCTAAAGCACTATTTTAATTGAATAAGATTTTATTTTTCAAATCATCCTTGTGCGGGTTGGACACCAAGGCAACAAAAAGGAGGTTATTAGGGTCCCACAATCTATAGTAGAAAATTGACCAGCTTTCCTTACCATCTTTTTTCAAATAGATTATATATGATAAAACGCAATATAAGATTATATCTGATTAACACCTTAGAACTCATGCAGCAGGGGGCCCATCTCTACACTAATGGTATACCCGCATGTTGACTATATTTGCCCCTATTTATAATAGAACTACCCTTCATGATATACGTGAAAAAAAATCCTTTCCCAATGCCCCACCACAAACACTGCCCACATACATCAGACTATTACCTGAGGTATTACCCAGACGTGTCCTCAAACAGGCAATGGATTTGAATATGCTACCTATCTTAAAATGTTAAATCAACATGAAAATGATTGTTCATGAAATGATTGTTCATGAAATGATTGTTCATGAAATGATTGTTCATGAAATGATTGTTCATGAAATGATTGTTCATGAAATGATTGTTCATGAAATGATTAATCATAAAATGATTGTTCATGCAATGATTGTTCATGAAATGATTGTTCATGAAAAGATTGTTCATGAAATGATTGTTCATGAAATGATTGTTCATGAAATGATTGTTCTTTGAGAAAGTAAATATAACTTTTTACTTACTTAGGAAGTAAAGTATAAAATTTCAAAGACAAAATTTACGTTTATTTGTAATTGTAAACAACAATTTTTTTTAAATTACTTTTATTTAAACTTTTTTTGCCAATTAATTACTTTTACACGTAAAAGTAATTATGTAGTTTTATTTTACTTTGTAAAGTAAGTATGTTTTTTAAATATTATATTCACGTAAGTTTACTTCACAAATAACTTTTTTTTACACATAAAAAATAAATAACATTTCGATGTAAATTTTTTACATAACAATAACCAAAATTACTTTTCAAAGTAAATTACTTTACATGACTTTCCATCAAAAGTAAGTTATATTTAAAAGTAAAAGTAAAAATGCAAATTATTTTTATGTATAAAAATAAAACACTTTTTCAAGTAATATTTACTCATTTAAAAAACTTAACTTTAGTAATTTAGTTTTACATGTTATATAACTTATGTAAAAAAAAACAAAAACGAACTACTTTTATATGTGTTATGTAAAGTAATTTACACTTCAAAGTAATTTGCATTTTTACATCAAACTAAGTAAAAGTCCCACCCCTAGTCATAATTAAAATAAATAGACTAAATATTTATATATAATAAAGTGTACAAATGTTAGGTGTAAAACAGACCTAATGTGACCCATTTAATGTGTCCAGGCAGCTAGTACTGTTGATTTATATTATGTATTAAATTTATTATTTTTAACTATGGAAAATTAATACTTGAAATAATTACGAAAAACTATTTCAATAAATTAATATTATCAAATCAGCAAAACAACATACTGTAAAAAAATATTTAAGTATAAAAATAATTATATACAGTAGCAGGGCATCATGGATGTATTAGTGACATTTTTCCCACCAAAACCTTCTTTACATTTACAGAAATAACTCCCATTAGTGTTTATACAATCAGCATTAGGTTGACAAACTGAAATATTTCCTTTGCACTCGTTTATATCTAAAATGAATAAAAAAAGTAAACAACAATACAAACATAAAACGTATATTAATAAATTTAATGAAAAAAATGACTGTAAAAAAACCTTGACATTGTCCAGATTCATTTTTTTCATAACCGGTCAAACATCTACATTCAAAACTTGACTTTGAATCAAAACATTGTTGATTAAAAGGGCATAAAGATATATTATTCATCAAAGAATGATTGCACACACTTACATTAATAGCTAATAAAAAAAAAAGAAAAAATTTATTTAACTGTTTATAAAAAATTTCAAACACATAGAAAGTATTATGGACCAGAGAGTTTATTTATTATGAAGAATAATCTAACTGTTCATAAAAAACTGTTCATCTTTTTAAACAAGTTAAAAACACTGAATTAATTGTAACGCCACCTATACAGTCATCTCCTACTTTTTGGTAACCATCGCGACACAAACATGTAAAACTCAGATTCGCATAAACATTTTGGCAGAACTGATGAGGTTTCATGCAATTTTTTGTACCTTGACATTGATCAATTACTAAAAAAAAAATATATATACTTTTTAAAACAAAATAGTACAAATTGATTTTTATGATCTGATTATATAGATAGTCATTTTCAGTAACAAGGTTTTAGAGAACAATAAGTGGTCATTTAGATAACATGGTTTTTGAGAACAATGCAATTAAAACTCATTACATCAGTTTGTAAACTTATGAAATTTGTTTTACATAAAATTGGTTTAACATACACAATAAAAAAAAAAGGTAGAAATTTCTACCTTAGGGTAGGATATGTGATATACCCTTAGTAAGGTAAAATTTTCTACCTTTTAAGGTAGAAAATTATATTAAAAACAATTATTTTTCATAGAATTTTCTAACTTAAAGGTATAATTTTCTACCTTATAATGTAGAAAATTATACCTTACTAAGGGTATATCACATATCCTACCCTAAGGTAGAAATTTCTACCTTTAATTTTTAGTGTGTAAGTCATGGCAACTCGTGGCTACATGTTACAAATTCAAAGGAATTACTTAGATAAAACTTTTTACCTTCACAGCTAGACATATAGTTAGAGAAATAACCAAAATTACATGTGCAACCAAAATTACCATTCATAGTACATTTGGAATTTAATGGACAGCTACAGTTGTTTACTAAATCAAATTTAAGAAATAAAAATATCTGAATTTTTACAAGAAAACCTGAACAAGCAATTTTACTTACATTGACATTGTGAGGAAGCATTTAATGAAAAACCAAAAGCACAAGAACATTTATAAGAACCAAATGTATTGATGCAAAAAGCATTTACTCCACTACACAATGTTAAACACTCATTAATATCTAGAAAAAAAGTTGTAATTATAAAACAAAAAAGCCATATAAAATAACCCATACTCTATAAAAGAAATTAAAAAAAAGTAATAAAAAAAGTAAAAGAAAATTTAAACACGTCGTTTAGTTTATTAATAGTAATTAAATTCTATCAACCAAAAAAAGCAATTAACGAAGTTTGGATAGAGTTTTGATAAACTGGGTTTATCAAAAGTTGCAGGTAAACCTATTTTTTTGAGAAATTGTTATCTAGATCTACAGAGGTATTATGTAATATCAGAGATGCATGCAGTCTTCTACTGTGGTAAAAAAATTTCTTTTTTTTTAAATTTTTTAGAGCGGTTTCAGTTAGCTCTTAAATCAATGACCTAGCAATTAAGTTTATTTTTAGCATTTTTGTAGACTAGAACCATTCCAATCAGCGGAAGTGGTGGTTTTCTCATTATAGTTGTGAGCAGTGGATTATGATTGTAAATATTGAGATCATTGTAGTATATTGTGGTTTTCTCAGATGAGACTGAAGTAGTTTTATGCCATCTTGACAGCGTGTTTGAAAGTTTTTATTTATTTATTTATTTTTTTTAAACATCTTCTCTTCCAACAAGGCTGCAATCAGCCACTAATTAAAGTTGGAAGTTACTGAAAGAGAAAAGATGAAGATTGTAGAGCAAGATAACGATTGACATACGACTTAAAAGATTGCAAATTATATGAATCAGGAAAGCAAAATGAAGGAAGCGACTTCCAAAGGACTGATGTTCGAGGAAAAAAACTAGATGAATAAGCGTTTTTGGAGCACTTAGGAACAGTCACAGAAAAAGGATGACACTTAATTGAATGACGAGTAACACGAGAATGAATTTTAGTAGATGGCACAACAGACACTAGCTCTTTAGAGCAGTGCCCATTATAGTATTTGTAGAAAAGAGAAAGAGAAACAACATTACGACGATGTGATAATGGTTGGAGGTTGGCTGCAAGAGCAGGTCCAACTATGTTTACAATGCGTTTTTGCACCTTGTCTAAAAGAGAAAGGGCATCATTAGAAGATCCGCCCCAGATATGGCAACAGTATTCCATACAAGGCTGGATTTGAGATTTATAGAGATAGAGAATAGAATCCAAAGTAAGAAAGTGACGAGCTCGTTAAAAAGAGATGCAACCTTAGCAGGTGCTAATTTTGCAACTGATTTGATATATGGTTTCCAAGAAAGATTGGAAGTAAGAGTTAATCCTAGAAGATGAAGAGTAGGTGACTCATCGAGTACATCACCGTTCATAAATATAGGAAGATCTAAATTATTGCGATAACAATTGGCTGAAAAAAATTGAGTTTTATCTGAATTAAAGTTCACCAGCCACTGTGAGCCCCATGCTGTAGCAGAGGTGAGATCCTTTTCAAGCTCAAATGCCCCCTCCAAGCAATCAGAGGGTGTTGGTTTCTTATCACAACAAGAATAAATGGTAGTATCATCTGCAAACAATGCCACCTTAGATGAGAGAATATCTGGAAAATCGTTAATGTAAATTAAAAAGAGTATAGGGCCAAGGATAGAACCTTGAGGAACCTGTGAAGTTACAGAATAAGAAGAAGAGTGTTGTCCATCGAGGACAACTTTTATGCTACGATTGGAAAGGAAGGATTCAATGATCTTAAAGATGTTGCTGGATACACCATAAGAAGAAAGCTTATGGAGAGGACCAGCATGCCAAACTTTATCAAAAGCTTTTGAAATGTCAAGAGCAATGGCCTTAACCTCTCCACCTTCATCTAATGTACGATAAAACCTGTCAGTTATTACTGTTAGCAAATCAGCTGTAGAACGAGAAGATCGAAATCCGTATTATTGGTCAGAAAGTAAGTTATTAGATTCAAGATGAGAAATTAAGTGTTTGTTAATTAAAGATTCAAAAACCTTGCTTATGATAGGAAGAAGACTTATGGGACGGTAGTTAGACGAATCAGATCGCTCTCCAGAATTTTTGAAAATAGGAATAACAGATGCCGCTCTCCAGCAGGCTGAAAAACAAAACTCTGATAAGCACTTGTTGAATAGTTTTGAGAGTATAGATGACAGCTCCGGAGAACACTTCTGCAAGACAATAACAGGTATGTTGTCCGGGCCACAAGTTATAGAAGAGTCTAGGCAGGAAATCACTTTAGATACAGATGCTGGAGTGATATGAATGTCAAGCAATGGATCAACCTGTTTGTTGGCAATATCAGGTAGAACGCAACTAGTGGAATCAAGAGATGATATTGATGAAAAGTTTTTAGCAAACAATTCGGCTTTGTCTTTAGTTGAGGTGACAAAGTCTGAACCATACAAGAGAGGTGGAATTATAGATTTGCCCTTATTATTGATATTATTAAAGATTCTCCAGAAGTCACGAGAGCCTAATTTTTGAGAGGAGATACGAGATTTCATGACCTGAGAATAACGGGTTTTGGAGTTAGACAAAACCTTTTTACAATTGTTTTTAGCAGTAATAAACAGACATCTGTTTTCTGGAGAATTGTTTTGCTGATAAATATGGAAGTAACAGTTTCGTTTGGCAATCACAGCAGCACAGTGTGAGGAAAACCATGGAGGAGAGTGAGGCTTGACCTGGAATCGTTGATAGAGAATAAAAGATTCCATGCCAGCCTGAATCCACGAAGTTATGTAAGAAGCACATTTGTCGACAGGAAGACGAAAGATTTCTACCCAAGGGCCGTCACGAAGAAAATCACGGAAAGAATCCCAGTCAGCTTTACTGTAGTTGTAAGAGGTTCGATAATAGGGGGATACAGATGATGAAGAAGAATGAGATATTAGTTTTAGAGAGATCAAACTGTGATCAAAAAAACCTAAAGGTGAATGTGGAGAAACTGAGCCCTGACTAGGATCAGAAACAAGACATAAGTCGAGTAGAGAAGGTAGATGATTCGGATTGTCAGGAAAGCGAGTTGAAAAGTTGACTATTTGAGTTAAGGATTGAGAAAGGCAAAAGTTGTGGGCTTTAATGCCTGCAGAGTGACTGACACTAGAGCCAAGCCATTCAGAGTGGTGAGCATTAAAGTCACCAACAACAACTATATTAGCTGATGGATAAAGAGAGAGGGCTTGGTCAATATGATCAGAAATAACATCAAAAAGAGTGCAGTCTTGAGATGAAGGAGAGCGATATAAAACAAAGAGAAAGGCAATAGAGTGAAGTGGTGCTAAACGAAAGCACATGAAAGAATAGTCTGTGGATTCAAACCTAGTTTCACGACAAATGGGTGAATTCTTATGAATGTAAATGCCCAGGCCAAGCATGTGACTATTGGAGTCTTTACGAATTAGAGACAGATAACCATCAACACTAAGATCACAAGATGAGACAGTAGAACTCAAATTAGTCTCACAAAGAGCAAGTAGGTCTGGTGAACTTTGCAAGAGATAAGACTCAACAGAAGAAAAGTTACTTCGAAGACCACGAATATTAGTGAATGATAGGTTTAGAGAACTTGGTGATGATGATGGTTTTTTGTGTTTTATAGTTTTTGGTACTTTATTCATTTTTAAATTAGATTGAAGAACTTGACTCAAGCATAGATAGTACTCAGAACACCGTTTAATAGCCCTAGCAGTTGCCTCATTACTACTAATAAACCCTAAGCTGTATCAAAGGGCTCCAAATGTGGCCTCCGCAATACACACCAAAAGTACAAGCAGGGACACCATCCATGCGCAACATGGCGCTGTTAATACTTTGATATTTTTCAGCTGTTGATGGAATCAGCCTCTCTGAGAGCTACCACAGAGTTTGGAAAACCTGACTTCCAGCCAGCCTCAAAACCATAAAACTGAGTTTTAGAGCTGTACCCTCATTAGGAGATAATAGAATGAGTTGCCTAGTCAAAAAAACAAAACCCACGCATTGAGTCAAGAAGCAAAACCCACGCATTGAGTCAAGAAGATCCAGCATTCAACATCCTAAACTGGAAACAATATATTAAAAATACAACTGCGCCAGCCTAATAGATGAAGAAGGGGTGCGAGGCTGGTCAACAGATAGAATCTGTTTACCCCAAAGTCTTTGCCTAGGAGGCCTTCTACAAGACAGTAGCTGGGTGCATTTAACATCTGCCCAAGATGAGTATTTTTATCGAGACACCATCTCTAGCCTTTACTTAACCAAGAGCCCCAAGGCAGGGGGTGTTTTAAATCGGAGTTGGCATCTCCATTATTATATTAAATTCAAATAAACATACAAATAAATTAACAATTTTAAATTTAATAATCTTCAGATTTTTTTAAATAATAAATACACAAAAACAAAACAACATTTATAAATCTTTTACAAAAATATCAAAAAGTAATTAACCAGTAACTTAACATGAGCATAAATAAATATGTATTAAAACGTAAGCTGAAAGAGTAAGGTAGAAAAAGAATTCAAATATCTACAGGGTGTGGTTTATATAATGTGTATATAACAATACATATATGTTTATATTCTAAAAAATAGTTCAGTTTATATAGAATACTTTTTATCTGTACCACTACAGTTTTCTCTTATTAGTAAAAAACCAATAGGCTATAAAACATCTTACCAAATGTGCAATAAAACAACTTACCAACACAACTGTTGCTTCCATCTTTTGATAACTCCCAACCACTTGGACAAGAGCAACTGTAAGGTTTACCAGTCTCAAATATGTCTTGATTATAACATATTCCTCTAACTGAATCACATGGTTTAGTTGAGCTGCATTCATTTAAATCTTTAAAATTAATTTAAAACTTTTATATTTAATAAAAAAAAATTCAAATTAATTTAAAATAAATGTCTCTTTTTACTATTATTTTTTAAACTTGCTTATTTGTAACAAAACTATTAGTTTTTTTTTTAAAAACATCTTTGCTTGCAACAAGGCTGCAAGCAACCACTAATTGGAGTTGAAAGTTACTGGAAAAGAAGAGATGAAGATTGCAAAGCAAGATAACGATTGACAGACGACTTAAAAGATTGCAAATTGTATGAATCAGGACAGCAAGATTAAGAAAGCGAACTCCAAAGAACTGATTATTGAGTAAAAAAACTAGTTTTTGGAGCACTTAGAAAAAGGATAAGACTTAATTGAATGACAAGTGACACGAGAATGAATTTTAGAAGATGGCACAAGAGACGCAAGCTCTTTAGAGCAGTGCCCATTATAGTACTAGTAGAAAAGTGAAAAAGAAGCAACATTATGACTATGTGATAATGGATGGAGGTTGGCTGCAAGAACAGCTCCGACAATGTTTACAATGTGTTTTTGCACCTAGTCTAAAAGAGAAAGGACATCATTAGAGGATCCGCCCCAGATATGGCAACAGTATTCCATACAAGGCTGGATTTGAGATTCATAGAAATAGAGAATAGAATCAAGAGTAAGAATATGTTGAGCTCTATAAAGAGATGCAACCTTAGCAGATGCTAATTTTGAAACAGGAAGATCTAAATTATTGCGATAACGATTGGCTGAAAAAAATTGAGCTTTATCTGAATGAAAGTTCACCAGCCACTATGATCACTTTAGATACAGAGCTGGAGTGATGGGAATGTCAAGCAATGGATCAACCTGTTTGACAGCTATATCAGGTAGAACGCAACTAGTGGAATCAAGAGATGATATTGATGAAAAGTTCTTAGCAAATAAATCAGCTTTGTCTTTAAGTGAGATGACAAAGTCTGAACCATACAAGAGAGGTGGAATTATAGATTTGCTCTTATTATTGATACTATTAAAGAATCTCCATATGTCACGAGAGCCTAACTTTTATGATGAACTGCGGGATATCATGACCTAAGAATAATGGGCTTTTGGCATTAGACGAAACCTTTTTACAATGGTTTCTAGCAGTAATAAACAGACGTCTGTTTTCTGGAGTATTGTTTTGCTGATAGATATGAAAGTAATGGTTTCGATTGGCAATTGCAGCAGCACAATGCGAGGAAATCTATGGAGAAGAGTGAGGCTTGACCCGGAATTGTCAATTGGGAATAAAAGATTCCATGCCAGCCCGAATCCAAAAAGTTATGTAAGAAGCACATTTGTTAACAGAAAGACGAAAGATTTCAAGCCAAGGGCCATCACGAAGAAAATCACGGAAAGAATCCCAGTCAGCTTTAAGGTAGTTGTAAGAGGTACAATGATAGAGGGATTCAGATGATGAAGAAGAATGAAATACTTGTTTTAGAGAGATTAAACCGTGATCAGAAGCACCTAAGGGTAAACGTGGAGAAACTGAACACTGACTAGGATCAGAAACAAGACATAGGTCGAGTAGAGAAGGTAAATGATTTGGGTTGTCTGGAAAGCAAGTTTGAAAGTTGACTATTTGAGTTAGGGATTGAGAAAGGCTAAAGTTTGGGGCTTTAATGCTTGCAGAGTCACTGACAATAGAGCCAAGCCATTCAATGTCATGAGCATTAAAGCCACCGATAACAACAATATTAGCTGATGGATAAAGAGAGAGGTCTTGGTCAATTTGATTAGAAATAACATCAAAAAGAGTGCAGCCGTGAGATAAAGGAGAGCGGTATAGAACAAAGAGAAAGATAGAGTGAAGTGGTGCTAAACGAAAGCACGTAAAAGAATAGTCTGTCAATTTAAACCTAGTTTCCTGATAAATGGGTGAAGTTAACAATTAACAATTAATGTAATATGATTTAGTGATAAATAAACATTTATAAACAGTAAATGTAATAGGATATGTAATATACACTTTCATTCATAATTACCCGAATGGCATTAATTTATTTTAAAAATGCTATTTTTTTTTAAATTATTTTTTATGCTTATTTTTGCACAATTAAATAATTTAAAAGTACTTTGGTTAAAATGCTTTAATAAAAATCATAAAAATAATAAAAATGCTCAAGTGGGCAAAATCGAAAATCAATGACAGTAAACGCTGACCAACATATCGATGTTTTAAATCTTTGGTTTCAAAATAGAATTGCTTGCTTGGAATAAAAAATCTTTGAATTTATGATAAAAAAAAGTGTGTATTATTGAATGTAAAACATGGTGGGTGTAGTGTTAAAGTTTGGGGCTGTTTTAGCCACAGGTATGATTGCCACAGAAAACTTGTAAAAATGAAGAGAGTAATGACAAAAGTAATTTACTTGTACACCTAAAAAATTATACTACTCCTTCGGAAAGATGGATCAATGAGAATTTATTCATTTTTTCAGAAGAAAATGACTTGAAACTTTAATCTAAAACATATTTTTCAAAAATCATTCAAGTTAATTGACTGAATTCGAGAACGATCAAGTATTAAATAAAATGATTTAGCCTCCCCAATCACATGTTCTCTCTCCTATCAGATTTTATGGGAGGAATTTAAAGTAATGTCAAAAAGTAATGCCTAATGATGCATAAAATTTGGAAAAAACATTTTAGTTAGAGTCATAAATTGACTTCAACAAAATGGATAAGTCTATAAGTAGAATGCCAACAATATGAATAGCTATTATTGCCGCTAAGGGTGATTAATAGGCAAGTAAATTATAAACTAATCTAACCGAACTTTATATTAATGTTTTTGTAAACCTACTAAAAAGGAAGATAATATATAATTAACGTAGACTTTGCTTACAGCTTCTCTCCCAATAGTAAGTAAAACAATATCTTATATAAAAAAGTACGACCATTCAAATAACTATGGAGGGTAGTGAAATTTATGATAAACTGGCATATTTAAATATTTAAAAGAACAATATCATAAGCAGTGCATGTGATAAATAAAATCACCCGGTGCAATATTTTGTGCTCATAAAACTGAAACACATTTTCAACGAGTGCGATTATGTGCGCTCGGCATCAAGTCTTCAAGAGCAATTTTCAGAATTGAAAATTCATTCCCATGGGATTATCCATAAATTATGTATACAGGTATGAGGAGGAAATAATAATAAACAAGTAGAACCCTATTTACTCGGACTCTGGTGAGATTTATATTTGTCCGAATTTACAAATTAAGCAAAGCTCTCCATATGTTAGACTTTTCGCAAATGTCTGACTTATGGAGGTTAGGAGATTAGTATTTTGAATTTTTCTATTTTATTGCTAGTTTTAGTCTTGTTTAGCTTCAACTTTTTTAATAAGTAGACTTTAATATAAGCTTAACTGATTCAACGATATCTGTGAAAGTATTTAGTTTGTTAAATTATATATAACACAAAAGTATTTGATATTCAAACATTTTGAATTTAATCTGATGTTTTCAAATTTTAAATATAATAGTAACTAATTAATAGAATGTGATTGAACCTGTACAAAATTGAAGCTATAAGTGATAAATTTAATATTAGCTTATATAAGCTTTAGATTATATAAGCTATAAGTTTTTGTTTGATCAAATTATATTAGGCTAGATATTTAATTTGTAAGCATTGATGTTTGTAATTACTATTGCAGTGTTGCAAGTTTTGATATTTTATTATATGGACTTTAATGCAATTCATAGTAGAAGTCCTAGTTTGACAAAGTTTTTTGTCAAATGGACCCAAAAAAACTGTACGAGATAGCAAACGGTTCGACTTAACCAGAGTATGATAAAGCAGATAATATGATAAAGTTCAATGAGAATTAAAAAAAAAAAAGTCATGCTGAATTTAACTTTTAAATAGAAGAAATGAATCAATGTCACTCTTGCAATGCGATTTTTAATTTTAAATTATGCATGACATACTTTATAACGAATATAACTCTACTATTTAAACATATTTTGACTTGAGCAAAAAAATTTTAACAAAAATATTTTCTATAAAATCAACTTATAATTTTCTCCTTCGCAAGTTCTTCAGACGAGCGCAACTTTTTAATCTTGTAGCAAAATTAGCAAATGCTATTTGTTGCGCCCAGAAGACACAAAGTTTCATGTGCATGGGCCAATTGCTCCCACATCATCACAAGCCCTGATTAGTATTCTTTTGTTTTATACAGTTTTCAAATCGGTATAAAATCTTTTCTTACATAATACAAAAAACTGTAATAGTTTTTCTTCTTTTTTTGAAAGAGTAAGCTTAGTCTTTTAAGCAAGTTTAAATAAAGTGACAAAAAATACATTAACTATACTCTATCGTATATATATGTTGAAAAATTAAAATTATTTTCAATTACTGAAATACAACTAAAAAAAACAACCAATTAAAACTATGTAAAAGTAAATAAACTTTATACTATAATATCTGAACACTTTTAACTTTTGCAATGCAGTGTTATTTTATTTAAAGAATAAAAAAAATCTTTAATAAGCAAATTTTTATTTCTATTTCTATTTGCCAATTCTAATTCCAATTTAATTTCATTAACTTATACATTTGACTTGTTCTTAATTTAAAAAATATATAGATTAAGAAAAAAATTTAAACATACCTTGACATAAACCCAATGTTGTGTTATAAAAGGAACCTGCAATATTGCAGCGACACTCATACGACCCTATTGTATTAATGCAAGTTGTGTTGGGAGCCTTACATAATGTTTCACATTCATTTATGTCTAAAAGAAATATTCTGAAGTGTAAGGTATACAATACTAAATATAATATTAACACTAAAAATTAAACTCAAAATCAAACTAAAAATTTAAACTTTACACACCAACACAACCGTTCGAGTAATCTTTAAATTTATATCCATCCATGCATGAGCAGTTAAAACTACCAATCAAATTTGTGCATTGACTATTCTTGTAACAGACATTTGATACTGATAAACATTCGTTAATATCTAGGTAAAAATAAAATTATAAACAGAGTGCTATTTAAGTAGAACATTTGAAAAAATTATAGTTAAAAATGAAATAGTTTGTAATAATCAATAAACTTTTTTTAAAAAAGTAAACAATATTAAAATTACCTTCACAAGTTACAAGGTTATCAAAAGAAATAAAACCATTCTTGCAATAGCACTTTGCATAAGTGGAGTTGACCACACTGCATGTTTGATTTTTATATGAAAAGCAATCGATAGGACCACATGGAGCTAAATAATTAAATTTTACAACTAAAAAACTTACTAAAAATACGTTTTATATAGATTTACATTTAAAAATTTTTTAAACCAAGAATGATTGTAATTTTTACACCTAGAGACCAAAGAACAATACATGTAAAATTGCTTGCGGAGAGTCTGAAATTGCAAATGGTGTTACAAATTTAATGAATTACAGATATAGGACTCATGCTTCAGTTTAGACTAATCAAGATTGACTAATCAAGAGCTCAAAAGACTTGGTTTTCAATTGAGAAAGATGATTAAGAAGTGATTGTTTGAAATGTGATTGTAAGAACTCAAAGCACTTTTAAACTCTTCCTGAATCCTTGTTAATACTTCCACATAAAAACAAGTTATTAACTCAAACCTCTGATAAGTCAAACCATTCTATGACAAAACATTCTCAATTTGAAAACACTCCCTGTGGCTAATATTCTTCTGAATGTATATAAATTTATAAATATATATTTATCAATATATGTTACAAAAAGAATCTTCTTTTTTTAAAAGACACACAGGGTGGAATATTTACCAACTGATAAGAAGTAACTTAAATACTTTTAAAATTTTAAACTTACAACTTGGATCAACCACTATCAAAGGCTGAGAGTAAGGTGAGGTAAAATTTTGGCCATCAGAAGTGTAACCACGGAAAAATATGGCATAAACTTCTCCATCGTTAAGTGGTGAATTATCATCTATATATAAATATGTATTTAAATTCAATTACATATAATCTAAATTTTTAATAAAAGTTTTACAATTGAATAAATTATTTTTAAAAAATAGAAAATTTTTAGATTAATTCTATTTTGAGTGACTTTTATTGGTTTATATTACATTGATAGTTATTATATATTGGTTTATATTACATTGAGATATATATTATATTACGGAACTTTAAGTTTCATGCCAAACAACAATCATTAGCCATATATTACAAAATGAAAAATTAAATGTTAAAATTACAATTAGAATTACAGTGGCGTGAGATCTAATGACTCCATGGAAACAAAATCTTAAAAGTTTTAAAAGTATAGTTTGGCATAAACATGATGTAAACCAACCAGGATCAATTTTCGGTATCAAAAAAGAAAATAAGGAATTTATTTTTGTGCCTGCGCTTTGTGATTATTTCACTCCTTGTATTAAGTATTAATCTCCTTTATACATCAAAATTTGAAACTTCTTGTTCAAACAGAGGTTGCAAACTCTTGATGCTGGGTTGTATGGTTTGCATTGTTTAACAAACTTCCATTTGACACAAAGTGTTTTTTTTTAAATTTCTATACTTCTATAAATAATTCTGTATCATTCTTATATCTAATTGCATTAAAAGATTTTAAGTGGTTTGCATTTGGAACTTTAAAAGATGTTTTGCTGAATCCAAAATACGCTTTTTCTTTGTAATCCGGATTGTTTGAATAAATGGTGGTCTAATAAACAATGCGGGAAAGGCAATGGTTGTTTAACGGACATTTTGATTTGTCAATGCAGATGCATTTGGTTTTATAATTTTTGCCCCCTTGTGTAAAATGCTTTTATTGAGATAGTTGATAATGGATTTTATGTTTGGCATGCAGGAATAACACACTTTGATTGTGTTTCTATTAAATATTTTACAGAGTCTTACAGCAATCATAAACGCAATATAATAACTTATATTGTATTTATGATTGCCGTTTGTTGATTTTATACTTGGATGGTATGCAAGTTCGCAATCGTACCCTAATTTTTTTAAAGCTTCTTGATAAGGAGGAATACTTTCTTTAAAAATTGATTCATTTGACAATGTTGCTCATAATCTTAATTCAATCATCTTAGGAATACTTTTTATTACACTCAGTAAATGATTAGAACTATTATGTATTTAATATTAATATTTAATATGTAATTAATATTAATTCAGTATATAATCTGGTTTGCGGTATGGCTGAAAACAACCATCGTTAAGGTTTAGCGTTAAGTTGAGATAGTTGACTATTTTCAAATTACATTTATTAGAGATTAGAAGATTATTATTTTTAAAAATTTGTATAAAATGTTTTTTATCTTCTTCATATCCTGACCACTTTTGTTCTTAAACATAGCTAATCCATCATCTCAATATATACCGATATTGCGTTTATCATAAAACTGCGAGATTTGAAGCAAAATAAAAATCCCAACTAATTCACAAAACTCCGCTCCATCAAAGGCCCCCATAGTAACAACAAATAATATTCCTTTTTTTTAATTCAAGCAATTCCACTGCTAAATAATAATGACTTTCTTGCATGATGTATGAAACTCTTTTGTTCACTATTTATTGTTTAATGTCTGCATAAGCTATTGCATTTTGAAGTAGGTTTTCATTAATTGATGGATAAAAATCATCAATATCAAAGACTAAAAACTTACAGAATTGCTTTTCTTTTATGGTTTGGAACCAATTTATAACATATATATATTGTGCAATTATTTTGATTTTTGAAGGTAAATTTTGATAAGTAGATAGGGAAAACTATATATATTTCTAAAATAATGAACATTTTTGTTTACTACCTCCCCCAATCTATTGAAGTTTTTAAACTTTTCTTGTAATTTCCTTATTTTACACAAGGCTAACTTAGTTTGCGCATTTGTTTAAATTGATCCTAAGAAAAAAATTTTTAAAACACACTTTTTATTGTCAATATACCATCTATTAAGATATTAAAGTAATTTTATTTATAGAAATAGTTAGAAAATCTAACAATTTCTTTTCTTTTGATTGTTGATTTTTTTAATAAAGATAAAAATAAAAAGTTAATTTCGCTTATATAGTACACAACATTCGAATCACAAGTATAAACTCAAAAACATAACACAGGGTGGCCAGCTAAAAGTAAATTATAAATTCCAGGATATTTCCAGGATTTTTCAAGGAAATTTTGGGTTATTCAAGGATATATTAATTTTTTCTCAACAATAAAATGGACCAGTAAATGCAAAATATATTGTCTTAGAACGAAACAACTAAATATTTATATTTGAATACGCATATAAATCATACATACATATAACTGTTTGTGTGTTAAATATAAATCATATATACATACATATATTAATGTAAAGTTTGTTTAAACTCATACGAATGTCTATATATATATATATATATATATATATATATATATATATATATATATATATATATATATATATATATATATATATATATATATATATATATATAACAACTTTTTTATTTTATCTCTTTTTTGGATTGCTCCAGTTTTTTTAATGAAAGATCAAGGTCTTTAATTGTTTGTTCTTTTTCTAAAATTGTGTTTCTAAAAGAATTTGCTTTTGCAAGGACAGTGAAGTCTCTCTATACTTCTGCATCAATGCTTAACTTATCAGCATCAGATTTGAGAACTTCAATGCACTTTCTAACACTTTCTTTATGTTTTTTAATAACTAAAATATCTTCATCAATCAATTGATGTTTCCTGCTTACTTCATCTAACTTTAACTGATCCTTGTTTTCTTTTCAATACTGCATTGTAGCAATTGCATGCTAGCTTACAACTTTTTAAAAGATCGCTGGGGAGCTCATACTGATGAATAGCAATGTCATGAGAATTGATGTGATAATAAACTATTCTTTGAGAAATAAGAGATCTCTCTTGCATTTCATTTGGAGACAGAGATGAAGCATTCCTCACTAAAGAATATTTCAATCGACATCGTTCTTGTAATTTTTACAATAACATTATGATAAACTGCTTACATTCCATTATAAACTCTAATATCTCTTCTGGTTTACAACAAAGAGAACTTAGCATCTGTTTTAGTGCTGTTCCGAATTCAATTTTGTTTACATCTAGATAGTTGTTTGATTTACCTACTTTAATCTTAATTAAACTATATGCAGTTGCAGCTTCATTTAAAATTTTTGGTTTGAGAATCATTTTCATCAAACTTCGCAACAAGCTTTCTAAACTGTTAGATAAAAATGCAACCAAAGGTCTGTCTGTTTGAAATAGAACTAGAAATCCTTTCAATTTCTTAGCAAGATTTTGAAAAACTGCATTCGCAAAGGTACAAAATTGTGAAGATGATGATCTACCAGAATTTCATAGCTCTTATTTCAAGGACGTCTGCTTTTGCATAGTTATTCCCAATACTTTATAATTTTAACCATAATTGGCCATACAATAATGCCTCTAGAAGCCACACCTTCATCTTCTACCCAGCTAGTTGCACAGAAACTGAGATAAAATAAAATCTAAAACTATAAATGGTGAAATGCTCTTAACTTATATATAAATATAAAAGATAAGATAATTTATTATAATATTTTTTTCTGTTCAAATATGCATACTTACGGCAAAGCAAGCAGATCAGTTTCGCAAACTCTAATATATTCATCTATTTTAGCTGGTGACTCTTTAAAAAGATTATACATTTGGAATTTATTTTTTTGGGAATTTATTGCTGTCTGTAGGGCACCATGAACTATGTGCAAACTGCAACTGCCCATATTAACTATATCAGAATATCGTTTTTCCTGTCTATGTTCATCTAACATTTTTAGAACCTCCCAATTAACATTAGGACCAACCATTGATACTTGAATTAGTTTTCCAAGATCAAACATTTCTGTTGCTTCAATAAGTTTGTCAAATAAATTCTGTGAATTAGGACGTCTGAGGAATTTAGAATCAATATATCTAGCTTTTACAACACCAGAATTTGAATCCCAGTATCTAACTCCACAGTCTCTTTGTTCATTTTTAAAGATTACATTAATACTCTCATCATATGACAAAACAAAGATGGGTGATGCTTTGACTTCAGATATAAGTTGCTCTCGATAGTATGGTGCTAAACCAAAATTTATGAGGTAGCCACATTTTGTTTTGCTTAATGCAAACTTTGATGCTATTGTACTATCAGAGAACATAGATTTGAATATTTCATTTAAATTTAAGCATGATCTTAAAGAAAAATGTGACATTACAACATTTAAGGTCCATATTATTTCTGCCTTTTGTCATTTAAAACCTTGTTTGAATTGGGAAAATGTTTTTGTAAGTTAACAACAGCTGCTTTAGAGCCAGATATTTCTGTAGTAAAATCTAGGAATGAAATGCGTAAAAAAAAATTAAATAATATCCGGTAAAGTGCACAGCTAATCAATTTCCTCCAAGCATTCCAAAATTTAAAAACATTTTTAAAAATTAAAAGTAAAAAATCAAATCAAATAACTAAAAAACTACCTGTAAAGAGTATATCAGCTGCATTATGTGTCCTTGCATGCTCTTTATGCTTCTTACCAATTGCATGAGAATCCAAAGCAGATACTCCCATGTTAGAAATATTATTATCTGTTCGACACCAATTACATCTTGCTTTCTTTGAATTTGAAGAACAAAATTTTACCCAAGAAGAATACTTTTTATTGTATAGCCATTCTGTTTGGAAACGACAGTTCTTTGACTTGGGCATTATTTTAGTTATATTATATATTAATTTATATATATATATATATTATTTATATATTTTACTTTCTAAATAATTAGTAGAATTAATAATACATATAGTAAAATTAATTAAAATATTTTGATCATTCCAGATAATACATAATCAAATAAAAAATTTTGTAAAAGATGAAAGCAAGAAATTGGAATATATAATATTCCATTTTCTAGTTTTCATAATAAATGGAAAATATAACTCTATAAAAAAACGTTTTCCAGGATTTCCAGGATTTTTTGTAAAAAGTAGTGTTTTTCCAGGACTTTTCCAGGACCTATGAAATTCCAGGACTTTTCCAGGATTTCCAGGATTTCAAGGAACGCTGGCCACCATGATTATATATATATAAATGAGTGTGTGTGTGTGTGTGTGTGTGTGTGTGTGTGTTTATATATTCAGTAGTTTGAAAAAGGTACTTTGAAATGGAAAGTCCAAATTCTTTAAAATTTTCACTGGGATATCAAAAAAAAATTTTTTTTAATTAAAAACAAATATTAAAGCCAACCAATCTAATGAAAACAACTACTTTTTTCTGTTGTATCTCTCAGAGAGGCTGATTCCATCAACAGCTGAAAATAGTATTAACAGTGCAATGTTACATATGGATGATGTCCCTGTTAATGCTTTCGGTGCATATTGTTGAGGCTGCATTTGCATAGCTAATTGCTTAGAAGGCTGTGCTCTATCTATGAATGAGTCAAGTTCTCTTTAAAGTTAAATTATGCCAAAAGTAACCAAAAATAATAAAAATGAAAAAACTTTTTACATTATCTAACTGTTTTGATATATCTTTTACAAATACTCTTGATCTGCAAAACAACCTTTCATCAGTTAAATCTTATCTCTTGCTAAAATCACCAAACTTGCTTGCTCTTAGTGAAAATATTTAAATTCAGCTATTCTTTCTTCAGACCTCAATGTTGGTGGGTACTATCCTTTTATTTGAACAGATTCCATTAGTCACATGCTAGGCTTGGGGATATACATAAGCATCAATTCACCTATTTGTTGTGAAATCAGGTTAGAATCCTTTGACCACTCTTTTATGTGTTTCACTTAGCACCTTTCTCTTACTTCTTTATTAATCTCCTGTTTCCCAAGACTGCACCTTTTTAGATGTCTAATTTCTGTTTCAATTTGTAATTTCTGATCTAATTGACCATGCCCTCTCTCTTTAACCCTCTGCCAATACTGTTGTTATTGGTGACTTTAATGCTCATCAAACTTAATGGCTCGGCTCTAAGGCCACTCACCCTGCTGGCACTTAAGTCTAAAACTTCTGCATTTCTTAATCTCTAACTCAGTTAACTAACTAGTTACCTTTGTGACTGGTTTTCATGACAGCCCTAATCATTTACCTTCACTCCTTGATTTATATCTTGTCTTTAATCCTAGCTTTTGATTAAATATTTCTTTTTCTTCCTTAAGTGGTTTTGACAATGCGATGATCTATTTAAATCTTTCATCTTGAACTTCTTTTTTAGACTCTAAACCTACTATCCTAAAGCTAAATGAGATTCTATTTGTGATTATTTTTGTGTAGGTCCTTATATATTATAACTTTAGGTTGATGTCTTTTCTCTCTCAGCTGAAAAATGTGCCTCCTACATAACCTCCTGAATTTAAAGACAGGAATGGAAGCTTTTATTCCTTTTCTTCAGTACCAAGTTAAGCCTCATCCTACTCCATGGTTTTAACCTTCTTGTGCAGCTGCTGTATCTAATCGTTTTTATCGTAATCAATTTTTTCATCTTTTTCCAAAAAAAACTCTTGAGAACAAACAGCTTTTTATTCTTGCAAAAAATCAATGTAAAAAAGTGTTGTCTGGTGCTAAGTTCCATTATTCTCAGTTCAATAAATCTTGCATCTCAGAAGTTAGGCTCTAGAGACTTTTAGAGTATCTTCAACATCTCTTGTTTGTGGGACTGAATTTAATAACTCTGCCAAGGATAAGGCTATTTGTAAAATACTTTTCTTCAAATTCGACTCTTGAATCTTATGGCCAATCTCTTCCTTCTATTTCAATTAAACAGGTTGACCCATTGTTAGCTATTTAAATCACTCCAGATTCCGTTGTTAAAGTCATATTTCAAGTAAACTCTTCTACGGCTTTTGGTCCAGACAACATTCCTGTTAAAGTCTTACAAAACCGTCCTCCAGAAATCTCTACAATTCTTTCTAAAGTATTTAATAAGTGGTTGACTGAGTCTTGTTTTCCTAACTTCTGGAAAATGGCATCTGTTGTTCGAATCTTCAAAAACTCTGGGAAACAATCTGACCCCTCCAATTATTGTCCAATCAGTCTACTTTGTGTTATTAGCAAGGTCTTTAAGTCTTTGATCAACAAACTTTTTGAATCAAATAACAGTTTTTATTTCTCTTGCTCTACGAGTTTGCTGCGAGTGAAAGATTTTATCCTGCATTAGATGGAGGCAGGGAGGCGAGGCTATTGCTTTTGACATATCTAAGGCTTTCAGCAAAGTTTGGCATGGTGGTCTTCTCCATAAGCTTCTTTTATTTGGTGTATCTGTAAAAGTTTTTGAGATTAATAAATTTTTTCTTTCTAACCATTTTACTAGTGTCATCCTCGAAGGCTAACACTTTTCTTCATTTCCAGTAACTTCTGGAGTATCTCAACGTTCTATCTACATTAATGGTCTTCCAGACAACCTTACATCTATATTAGCTCTTTTTGCTAATGACTCAACTTAATACTTCTGTTTTGAAAAAAAGTCTTCTCTTTTCAATCGCTTAGAACAGGCAATTGATCTTAAATTTGGTATCAGTTCTATAACAGATTGGGGCTCACAGTGGCTTGTAAACTTTAACTCAAACAAAACTCAGTTATTTACTGCAAACAACTCACAACAAAAATCACAATACTGTCAACATTCCTATATTAATGAATGGCAACCCTCTTACTGAGTCCTCATTTTGTATTATCTTCTCTCGTGGATTATCATTTACTACTGATCTTTCATGGAAACCATATAAAAAATTGATTGCTAAATTAGCATCCGCTAAGGTTTCCTTCTCTTTATTCTTCTAGCCACTTTCTTACATCTGATTGCATTCTCCATCTTTACAAATCTTTTATTCATCGCTATATGGAATACTGTTGTCATATTTGGGCTGGTTTTTCTAATGATGATCTTTCTCTTTTGACAAGGTCCAAAAATGCATTGCAAATGTAGGTAGACTTGCTCTACCTGCTCAGCTTGTGCCTCTTTCCCATCATTGTAAAGGTGCATCTTAATTCTACAAACACTATCATGGTCGCTGTTTATAGGAGCTATTTTCTCTAGTTCCATCAACTAAAATTTGTTCTTGATTGACTTGTTATTCAGTAAAGTCTTATTCTTTTATTGTATCTGTCATTGCATGCTCTTTTATTTGTCTAGTTTTTGTCTCTCCATTTCAATCCTTTGAATCTCTCTCCCATTTTCATGTTTTCCTGACTCAAACAGCCTTCAACTTTTCAAGTCTCTAGTCAACCATTTCATTGCTTTATATCTCTATTCTTTTTTTTCTAGTAACTCTTAACTTTATAGTAGTTGCATGCAGCCTTGTTGTAAGTAAATCAGAAAAAAAAAAACTTGAATAGAAACAAAATGATATTAAAAAAAAACTATAACAAAAATATTATGAAAAGAGTGTATTAATTAATAATTTAATTCAAAACTTACATAGAAGTAAACATGTCTTTACAATAGAAAAGCGGAAGCGCGAAAAAAAATTATTAAAAAAATTTATATATGTGCATTTATATATATATATATATATATATATATATATATATATATATATATATATATATATATATATAACATTTTATTTTTAATTTTAATTTTAGGTGCCCTAAAAAGACTTAATGGTCTTGTCACAGAGCAACGCGAATGAGCATTTAACTAGGAAGTTCATGCCACCTTTCTTACCTATGGTGCAAAATATGCCCAGAGCTCACTTCGAAACCAATCTCTTGCTTATAAAGCAAATGTTTTAACCACTGCACCACAGCCATCACAGCCACTTATTTAAAGGTGCACAAAATTTTTTTGTTTTTGTAATCAAAATGTTGTAACAATGTTTATCTCTAAATATAGTGTAGTGATATTTAAATATGAAATTTAACTTACAAGCAACATCTCGTTTTTTACGACTTGTTTTCGGATTTCCAGTTCCAAGACTAATTATGGTTGTAATACTTGGGTTAAATTGTAGAGCAGCATAACATTTACTTAAATTTATATCATTAAAAAGGTTTTTCAAACGACAGATAAAAACCTCCACAAACCTAAGCAAAAAAATAGATCTAAAAAATCTTAAGTATATTTTTATTAAAAAAAAAAGATAAAAATATAAATGAAAAAGCATGAATAAGAAGTTATGTGTAAAACAGATAAGGTGATGTCTCCTGGAAGGGTTTTCGTACTGTCACTTCTGTTTACTCCGAACTTAAATAGTGGTTGCTTGCTGCCTTGCTGTGAGTAAATTTGTTAAAAAATTATTTTTTCTGCTGCAATGCAAGTTTGTCACTTAACTTTTGTTCTTTGCAAATCCATTTTGACATTGGAAATAAAAATACATATTTTATTGTACACTACATTATTTTATCAAGTATAATACTCTTTACAACTTTGCATTATGTCAACAATACTAAAAAAATACTTTTTATATAGTGTTATATTTTTTAAAAGGTTCAAAATTTTATGCATTAGATATTGCGAGAAAAACAAAAAAATGGCATACTTAAATACCACAGTCTCTTTAAAAGGTATATATTTAACTTTAACAGAACTCTTAGATACACTTGAATAAATAGTAGAAGGAGCTATAAAAAAAATTTAAGTTAAAAAACCAAGAAAGCTTAAGTTTAAATATAACAAACTTACTAATTTTAAATTGCTTATTTAACTTTTAAATTAATTAAGTAAAGGTCATACCTGTACAACTTCTATTTGTTTTTGTTAATACCCACTCATTCTTACATAAACATTTAAAGTTTCCCATAGAATTGGTGCAAAACCCTTCATTCCAGCTACAATTATTTTCTTTAATACATTCACTAACATCTAAAAAAAAGGTTTTTCTGTGCAATTCAAACCCTGTAACAAAATGATTCATGGTTTTCCATTAAAAAAAATAATTCAAAATTTAATTTATTTAATTTATTATTATCATAAATTTATACATCATTACAGTGATGATGTATAAATTTATGATAATAATAAATTAAATAAATCCAGAATTAACTCACTGCAATATTTTTGCAGTGAGTTATTTCTGGAAAAAAAAAAAAAACGAAGAACATCAAAAATTAAAAACAAGCATTTGTTATTAGAGAACTTATAAATGAACTTGAATCATAATTTATAATGCTTTAATGAACATGAACCATTATATATAATACTATTTTTATTCATTTATATACATAGTTAAAATTTACAGAACTAATTATTTATAGAATAACAAACATATTTCCAATATAATATAATTATGTTTTTGGAATAATTAACACAATATTGTGCATAATTAATGCAAACATTAACACAAAAATTTATAAAACATTTAGAGATGCTTATAAATTTTATTACACTTCACTATAGTTAATAATAAAAATCAAGTTTGAATTTTTTTTTGAATACTTTCAGATATGTAAACAACATACTATCATGGTTTTTTTTTGATTACTTTCAGATATGTAAACAACATACTATCATGGTTTTTTTTTGATTACTTTCAGATATGTAAACAACATACTATCATGGTTTTTTTTGATTTCTTTCAGATATGTAAACAACATACTATCATGGTTTTTTTTGATTACTTTCAGATATGTAAACAACATACTATCATGGTTTTTTAGCATTTATTCTTAATTTTGTTTTTCAACTTCTTTTTCATATGAATTATAAGACACTAAATAATTACTTGTTTGCAACTATGTTTACTTTTTTCAATAATAATTTAAATGAAATTCAAAAACAAAAACTCTATTTTCAATTATTGTTCATCATAAAATATCAAATTTAACTTAAGTTTAACTATTATAATTCATAAATATCTTCTTAATTCAAAACAACATTTTTACACATCAAGTAAAATATAAAACAACAATTGAAAACAATAAACAAAAAAATGATAAAAAATAAGCCTTACCAAAACAATTCAAAAGAGTTGTGTTTATCAGAGTACTATTTATACCGTTACACAGATTTGTATAAACTCCATTTGAATATGTGTATACACAGGTGTTGTTGCATTTATCTAAAAGTAGATTATATAAACTATTGATAAAAAAATCCATGTGTACTATTGTATATCTTGTGTTCTTTTAATCACAGTTTTTTTTTTAATTTATATAGTGAATTGTGTATTTTTGAATACCTTGTATTCTTTGAAATTTAGTTTTTTTTTTTAAATTTCAATGGTAGAAAAAAAGATCCACCTTGGGGCTGCTGGTTTAGTAAGGGCTAGAAATGGTATCTTGATAAAAATACTCATCTTAGGCAGATGTTAACTGCATACAGCTAAAATTCCATTGCCTTAGTTTCCATTTCTAGGGCTCTTGGTTGAGAAAAGACTAGAGATGGTGTCTAGATAAAAATACTTATCTTAAGCAGATGTTAACTGTATCTAGCTAATGTCTTATAGAGGACCTCTTAGACAAAGACTTTAGGGTAAGCAGAATAATTTTGTTGATCATTCACAAATCTCTTCTTTATCTATAAGGCTGGCTTAGATTTAAACTCATGTTACATTGTTTCCTGCCTAGGATGATGAATGCTGGATCTTTTTGATTCTACTCATAGACATTTGCTTGTGTATCCTTGATGGCTACACAACTTTATCATAATTAAATTATTGATTGCTTAGAACAGGAAACCGATCTTGAATCTAAGATCATTTTTGTAACAGATTAGGGCATGCAGTGGCTTTTTAATTCTCCAAAAAAATTCTCCAACACTTTAAACTCCAACAAAAGTCAGTTATTTACTGCAAACAACTCAATACAGTCAATATTCCTATATTAATGAATGGCAACCCTCTCACAGAGTCCTCTTCTTTACATCTTGGATTATCGTTCACTACTGACCTCTAATGGAAACCATATATACAATAGATTGCTAATTTATCATCTGCTAAAGTTGTTTGTTTTTTTATTGTACTTGCAATTTTCTTAGTCCTGATTCCTTTCTCTACCTCTACAAATCTCTTATTTGCCATTGTATGGAATACTGTTGTCATATTTGGGCTGGTACTTCTAATAAAGCACTTTCTCTTCTAGACAAGGTCTAAAAACTCATCGTATTCGTAGTTGGACCTACGAATACGATGAGTTGCTCTCTCTCTCTCTCTCTCTCTCTCTCTCTCTCTCTCTCTCTCTCTATATATATATATATATATATATATATATATATATATATATATATATATATATATATATATATTTAACATCTTTATTTCCAACAAAGCTTCAAGCAACCACTATTAAAGTTGGAAGTTACTGGAAGAGAAAAGATGAAATTTATAGTGCAAGTATAAATTTCATTAATAAACGATTAACAGACAACTTAAAAGATTGAAAAATATATGAATCAGGAAAAGAAGATGAAGGAAATGAATTCCAAAAGACTTGAGTCTCTCTCCCATTGTCATAAAGTTGTATCTATTTCTCTTTTCAACAAATACTATCATGATCGCTGCTCAAAGGAGCTATCATCTTTAGTTCCAGGAAACAAAACTCATTCTAGCTTGACTTGAAATTCAGCAAAGCCTTATGCTTTAACTGTATCTTTCCCTGTATGCTCTAAAAACTTTTATTCGCCGAGTTTTTTTTCTTGCATTTTAACTATTAAGAACTCTCTCCCATTTTAATTTTTTCCTGACTCATAGAACATACAACATTTCAAGTCTTCTGTCAACCATTTCCTTGCTTTTTAACTCTATTCTTTGTTTTCTAGTAACTCCAAACTTAACAGTGGTTGCTTGCAGCCTTGTTTAAATCAAAATAAGAAAAAACATCAAACTATTTACATACAATGTTAAACCGGAAATAGATTGTTTAAAATTGATTTATTTATATTCGTTTTTTCTCTTAACTCTTATTTTTTATTACTAAACAAAAGTATTTTTTTAAACTTTAAACTTTTAAATTTATAAGAATTTATTAATAATAATTAACAATAAATTTAAAAAAAAATCAAAAAAAAAAATCAAATGACTCACCAACGCAGCTGGCATTATCCTGACCCAGCCTCCATTCATTTTTACACGAACAAAAATAACTGCCATTTGTGTTTATGCAGACTCCATTGCTCCAAGAACATGGTGATGGAATACTGTTGCACTCATTGATGTCTTAACGAATTTAAAATTATTTGAAAAAAAATCATGTAAATTATAAATCATGCAGTGCACTTTAAACATTTTTATTATGATATTCTTTAAAATGAAAAGCTATAAATATTTTACTTAAAATAATAAATTACTTATTTAAATTTTTAATTTTGTTTACCCACTAATTCAACAACCCATATCAGATTAATTTGTAAAGTTTAATACAAAGTTTGATAAAAATTAGTGGAGGTAATTCGTCTATTTTTGTGAGTCAAAAACTTTTTTTTTTTTCAAAATTTTGATTCAAGTCAGTTTTCTAGGTTTACTATCAGTAAACCTAGAAAACTGACTTGAATCAGTGAACTGACTAGTGTTTATTGCACTAAAATTTAGAACTGCAGTTGCATATTAATATGAAGTGTCTGTTTTCAGATTGCATGACAACGCTCTGCCACACACTGAAAGTTGTGCATACGTTTGTTGCCCTTTTAAAGAGGTTCAAATAGGGTGCCAGTTAAAAAAAATTCAATACTTGCAAGCTTTTAAAAATACATTATTGAGAACTACAAGCGTAATGAAAAACTTTTATCTTCTGCAATTTGTGCTAAATGTAGAAAAATTCCTCTTATAGTTGAAAAAGAGGAAAAAACAAATAAAGATCTATTGCATATTTTAAAATTTTCTATAGCCTATTTTACAGTTCTGATAAAGTCAAATCCCTTTCATTGCAAACAATAGATCTGTATACAGTGCAAACAAAGATGGTCATCTAAATTTTGAGTTTAGTATAATTATTATTTTATCAAATTGAAGTTTATATTTATCAATCTATTATTAGATCAATCAAAAAGATAAACAAGCTAACGAAATAATTAGTAACAAAATAATCTAATTGTCAACAATATCAATACAAAGTAACCCTAAAATAGCAAACAAAAATACGAGCCATAATTCAAACTATCCAACAAAAAGAAGCAAGAAAAAAGAAAAACCAAAAAAAAAATCCAAATCTATTGAAAAGCAAAAGATTTAAAGGATAAATTTTTAACTTTAACTTCCTTTTTTTTTCTTTTCTTTTTCTTTTTGATGATTATTAGTAAGCCACATTATTTTTCTGTACAATTCATTAATATTTGTAGCTTATTTATTCTCATTACTTTATTGAATATTATATATATATATATATATATATATATATATATATATATATATATATATATATATATATATATATATATATATATATATATATATATAAACATATAATTTATTTATATATAAACATATAATTTATTTATATATCAATATATAACTATCTATATATTTATCTCTATAGCTTATATCAATGATTATATAAATGTTATATGATTTAATCTTTCAATTTTTAGATATAATTTTGTTATTTATTATAAATTTAGATAACTACCATTGTTTATCATTTGAACTTTATCTATTATTTGTACATTTACTTTTATTTATTCATTTTTTCATGTTTATTTTAAAATTTTATTTGTACATTTATTTTTATTATCTAATTCATTTTTATTTTAACATTTTTCTTAGTATATTGTGTCCATATTATATTTGCTTGTTAGTGTTTTTGTTAGTTGTCAACACTTTCCACTTAATTTTGTATAACCTATTTGTTTGAGTGGGGGTGGGTGAGGTTAGGTAGGGTTAAGAGGGGTCCAAAATTCTATACTTTTTATTTAACCAATTATTCTTAATTAATTCTAAAATAATTCTTTATTTATTAAAAAAGTTCAATAAACAAATTAGTTTTTGCTATTTTTCTGTGGTCGGTCTTCTACTTCAATTTTTTAACATTTTAAAAATATTAAAAAACTTAAAAACAAGAAATCTTTGCAGAGTAATCTTTGCATTTATGTTAAAATTTTTGCAATTTAAATTTTGATTGGATAATTTTGAATTAAAATGAATGAAAGTTGTGTTTAAACAAAAATAAGTCTTATCTAGTGTAAAAATTTGTTTTGATTTAATTCGCTAGGAAATACTTTGCTATTAATTTTGTTAACTGAATTTAGGTACTGACTAAAATGTTAAATATTGCAACAAGAAGTAACGAACTAATAAAACAACAAATCACAAACTAGTAAACAAATAAATCAAAACTAATAAACTTTTTTAGAAACTTCCCAAGTAATAGAAAAATTTTATCATACAAAATTGACTTTACTCAGGGTTGGTTTTGTACTTGACTTTAATAAAGTCAACAATAAATTATATTTCGGAAATTTTCATTAAATTTTCATTGACTACTCAGTAGTTGTAGAAGCAGTTTATATACAGGCATCAAAAAAATTTATCTATCTTTCTTAAACAGAAAATAAGAAAATATTATGGATTTGAAAAAAGATACAATAATGGAAGAACTGATAAATTATGTTCTTAATTAGGTTTTTGCAATTTATAAAATATTTTCAAATAACATTGAACCTAAGCATCAGCTTGGAACTCATTGCAATCGGCTTTGAAAGATTTAGGTAATTTATAAATATTTCGAGAAATGTGTCTCATTCTTAAAAAATTGAAAAACATAGTGAAGCAGTGACAGAAACAACTAAGAAAGAGTGGATCAGCAAAAAAAGAACTGTAATTTTTACATTAGGCGTCCAAGAGATATTATATCTTAGCTGGTTTCAAACTACAAAGCAGCTCAATTACTTGCGAATCAGATGTCAATAAATATACTGAAAAACAGAAAGATATGTTAAATGTCAAAAAACGATTGATGAATGGGATGCTTATTTTAGTAATAATCAAAAAATAGTAAATCATTGCGGCAAGGATCCACTTTTTTTTTAAATCATAATTATTGATAATAATACAAAAAAAAGTTGTCTTATGTCCACAGAAGCAGCAAACAATTTTAAGTTTCTACTTAACTTGGAAAGTCCTAACAACAATCCACAATCATTAACGATGACTTTTTTTGTTGTTGTTAAGGTGCTCCAAGAAAGACTAAGCAACTTATCACCATAGCGAAAAGAACCATAAAGAGCAATTTAACTAAGAATTTTACGCGTATTTTTTTACATATATCGCTTATCTGGTCAGAGCCAACATTGAACCTCAGACCTCTTGATTCTGAGAAAGAACTCAAATCACTGTACCATAGTTGCAATGAAGTTATTTTGCATTTTCGCTAGTAATTGTTACAAATTGTTTCTTATATGGAGTAATTTCATGTTTTTTTTTTTTTTTTGTTATTCACCTCCCCAAGGCCGAGAAGGCTGCTACAGATGAGGAGGCTACTTAATAGTGGTTATAACCCTCTCTCAACTCTATAACTGCGAAATACGAACCTTGACGAACAAAGCCGCTGCGCCGAGAAACAAGTTGTATGATGTCTAAACTTGTATGATGTCTGATGTATGATGTCTAATTTTGTGTTGAATTTTTAACTACACATAATGATTACTTATTTTATTGATAAAACAAAAGAAAAAAATTTTAACACAGATTTTACTTTGATAATTATAATTACTTAATTTAATTTAACAATTGATTGTTTTGACAAAATAACCATTTTAATTGAAATTAAAGTAGAAGTCCAAATATTTATAATAAAAAAAAGTATTGAGTAATTTGAAATCAGCATAAAAAATTAATTTAAAAAAATGGGTTAAACTATACAAAATCCATAAAAAGTTAATTTTGGATCCCCCTTACTATCTGTATTGTATTTTGATAGATTCTGGTTTCTTGTGCAAATCCATTTTGCTTCATAACTACTCTCTCATTATAATCTCATCTCATTCATTATTTTCTCAACCACTCTTAAGTTATTACATTAGCCTCTGTGCTTATCTTCTATATATATAAAAGGCAATGTGTGTGTGTTTGTTTGTTTGTTCTCTATAGAAATCCAAACCGCCGGACCGATCTCGATGAAATTTGGCATGGGGGTAGTCCTCGAGGGGGAGAAGGTTCTTAGCTGGGTTTTGACCCCGTACCCCGATCCCCGGGGTCAAGGGGGCCCAAAAATGGGCCCCCTGACCCCGGGGTCAGGGGGGACCATTTTTTGGGCCGATTTTTTAGGCCCATTTTTGGGCCCATTTTTGTGTACAGATATCAGGTAAGCCAGTTTAAATATTGGCCCGGGCAACGCCGGGTAACTCCAGCTATATATATAAAGGGCAATGTGTGTTTGTGTGTGTTTGTTTGTTTGTCTTCTCTTCTATTTATATAAAGGGCAATGTGTGTGTGTGTGTTTGTTTGTTTGTTCTGTATAGAAATCCAAACCGCCCGACCGATCTCGATGAAATTTGGCATGGGGGTAGTCCTCGAGGAGGAGAAGGTTCTTAGCTGGGTTTTGACCCCGGGATCAGAGGGGACCATTTTTTGGGCCCATTTTTGTGTACAGATATCAGGTAAGCCAGTTTAAATATTGGCCCGGGCAACGCCGGGTAACTCATGCTAGTTAATAATAAAACATACATAATAACATTCTGTCTTTCATGTTATGGAAATTAAAACACTCAGCATCTTTGCAGAGTTATGGAAATTAAACATGATAAACAACTTTTTTCTTTTAACTAAATTTGCAGTCCAATTTAAATTACATAGTTCGTCATGAGTTAAAGATTTACAAAACGTATTTGAGTCTGTTTCTGTTGAAATCGTTACACCTCACAAAACAAATGTCCTATTGAAAAAACTACTCAATGAAATCATGCCATCAAAATGTGCTTATAGTGACATTCTCTACTTGCCAATGCTAATTCCTTCTTTATTGATCCTGCGAGTGAAGATGAGCTATCTAATCTTATCAATATTGTTCTTAAAAATGATAAAAGTTATGTACCTAATAGCATAACTACATTTTTTCTTAAACTTACCTTTTACACAATCTCCAAACCTCTTTGCATTATGATAAATAATTCTTTTAAAAGTGGCATATTCCCTAAACTTTTCAAAGTAGCTGAAGTCATTCCAATTTGTAAAAAAGACTACAAGACTTTTCTAACTATCAACCAATTTCCCTTCTTTCCAACTGAAGCAAACTTTTTGAAAAGGCTATACAATTTTCTAGAAAAACTTAAATGCCTGTACCAACATCAAAATGGATTTTGAAACAAACATTCCACAATCCTCGCACTTATTGAAATTACTGAGAAGATTAGAAGAGCTCTAGATAATAAGCACTTTGCATGTGCGATGTTTATAAATTTAAAAAAATCTTTTGATACTGTGGATCACTCCATCCTTCTCACAAAATTGGAATACTATGGAATCAGAAGCATCCTACTAAAATAGTTTACTTCATATCTGCAAAGCAGGACACAGTTTGTTTCCATTAATGGCACAAAATCTGATTTAAAGAATTGCTCAAATGGCGTTCCACAAAGTTCAGTTTTAGGACTTTTACCTCTTTTTATTTATGACTTAAATACTTCTTTTAAATTTGCAACACCTTAACATTTTGCTAATGATACTACTGTTGACAACTCACTTAAAAAATAAACAAATATATTAATCATGATCTTGTTTAGTAGCTTCATTCTAACAAACTTTCTCTCAATTCTAACAAAACAGAGATAATCATCTATAAATCCCATCAGACAACAATTATTAAGCACAAAAAATTTATTATTAGTACTAATATTTTGACATTTTATTTATCTATATATTTATCTCTTTTCATTCAACTATTCTTTACTTCGTACTAAATTTTTGTTTTCCTGTCATTATTTACTAAATTTTTGTTGCTGCTGTTATTGTGTCTTGGTTTATGAAATTCTCCTATCATTTTTTTTATCATTATTTTTACTTTTATTGTTGTTGTTGTTATTATTGTTATTATTATTGTTATTATTGTTATTGTTATTATTGTTGTTATTGTTATTATTGTTATTATCATTATTGTTATTATTGTTATTATAATTATTTTTATTGTTATTATTATTATTATTAATATTATTATTAATACTATAATTAATAATATTGATATCAATTATTATTACTATTACTATTTTCATCATTGTCTATAATGTTATGCTTTATATTCAGGTATTTACTTTATATTAGTACTTATACTATTGTAAACTTATTTTGAAATATATTTGATCTGTTTTGATTGCCTTATTTGTTAAGTTGATTGTTTCAACACATTCTGAACAAGCAGAGGGACAAGCTAAGACTGGTCTTTTTCAGTAAGAAAGACCTATCTTTCTTGGAAAAACATCAGAATGTTTTTTTACTACCTTGTGGCCCAGTTAAAGTGTGTTACTTTCTGATCAATTTTTATTAGATTTTATTTAAAGACAACCTACAGCTGTAATTACAAAATGTAAATATGTGCTATGTTGTCATAACAACAAACACAAAAAAAAACCTAAAAATGGTTGACTAATTACCTATATCCAACTTTGAAAAAAGAAATAAGCTTTTATGTCTACATTTAGAAACTAATTAATTCCTCTTATTTAATAAGTTATCATTGGTGTAACATATTATGGCACTTTTCATATAGACATAGTTGCATCATTTAATCGGTGGGATTGTAAGATCTGCAAGTTTTACAATTTTCCATTCAATTGTCGGGCTTACTTAACTTTTTTTTAACTTCCATTCAGTTTCAGTTTTTATACTTTTTGATATTAAAAGATTTTGTATGGATAGCGTATCTAAGTTTGAATGCAGTATCTAAGTTAGCGTATCTAAGTTTGAATTCATTAACTCCAAAATACACTTGTTTATTCCTGTCCAGAGTAGCTGGGTACAAAGTGGTTGATTTACACTATGTTATTTAGGTTTGATTGATTTAGAGGGCACTTGCCTTTAATAATACAATTGCAATGTTTATTGGAATCTGAGGTGTTGTTTTTTTTATTATATGATGGTTTTGAGAGTAAACTATTGATTTGATGTTTACCTTTAGAGTTTTTCTATTAAAAATCCTGTGGTATTTACGGCTATATGGGAAGTATTTGTCTGTTAAATCCAAAAAGAGTTTACCAATTTTGTGGGAAACCTTTTAAATATATAGGGGGTTAAACCAGATTATTTTGCGCCTAAGATTTTTTGATAGAGGTCGGATAAGTTTTAGAATATAATTAAGTTTGAATTTGTAACCAGACTTTTTTAATGCATCCTGATACAAACTGGCAGAGTTTCAAAAAATAGCCATAATTCTATAAAATGAGGAAGTTGCTTTAAAACGCTAAGAGGGTTGGAATCTGTGCATATAAGTTCATCATTTTGGTTTACGAAATATATATATATATATATATATATATATATATATATATATATATATATATATATATATATATATATATATATATATATATATATATATATATATAAATAAATATATATATATGCATGTGTGTGTGTACATAGTCTCTATCCTATAGTTTGACCTCTGAATTTACTGTTTGTGGTAAAAAACAGCACTTAACGATTCTTTGTCCTCAAAAAATTGCAAAATCGAGTCGACTTTATGTAAAAACCATCAAACCTAATTGAGGAAAATAATTAAACTTTAATGTTCTTTGAAAAACCACAAAAATGCAACCTAATACCGTGGAAGATTTTTTATTTATTTTATAAAAACAAAAATATTTTGAAAGATTTAATTTTTATTTTATTACTGATTAAAACATTGACTAACATTTAGGTAGAACATGCCCAGGAGTGCTACTATATCAAGTATGTATATATACTTATTGCAAAAAAAAAAAAAACTCAAACATACTTATTAAAACTAAACATGTAAATATTAAAATTAATTTAAAACGACTCACCAACACAGCTAGTATTATCTTGACCCATCTTCCATCCACTTTTACATGAGCAGATATAACTACCATTTGTATTTGAACATACTCCATTACTCCATGAACATGGTGGTACAAAGCTATTGCACTCATTAATATCTTGAAAAAAACAAAATCAATTCTGAATATCAAATAATTTAAAATTCATTATACCTTTCCACATATCCAAAACTTTCTCTAAATATAACTCTAAAGTTCTTTTTTAAAGCATTAATTTTTATTTTTGCAATTTTTATAAATTGTTTTTGAAAAATTTGAAATAAAATTTCAATATTTTCAATAAGATTTCCTACTTCTGATTTATTATGACAAAATAGATAATATTGTACAGCTTGCAAGTCTGTACTATTGTATAGTTTTTCATTGTTTGTATTTTACCATTTGTATTTAAGTACATAAAAGATTTCTATCTTATGTATATAAATATATATAAATATATATACATATATATACATATATATAAATATTATAAATATATATATTTATATATATATATATATATATATATATATATATATATATATATATATATATGTATGTATATATATATATAAATATATATATATATATATATATAAATATATATAAATATATATATATATATAAATATATATAAATAAATAAATATATATATATATATATATATAAATAAAAATAAATATATATAAATGTATATATATATATATATATATATATATATATATATATATATATATATATATATATATATATACACACATATATATATACATATATATATATATATATATATATATATATATATATATATATATATATATATATATATATATATATATATATACATATATATATATATATATATAGTATATATATATATATATATATATATATATATATATATATATATATATATATATATATATATATATATATATATATATATATATATATATATATATATATATTTATATATAAATTCATTTTAGAGACACTAAATCGAAAAGCAAGACCATATAAAATAACATTTCACAAACCACTTTAAAAATAGAAATAGAGTATAACTTTTTTTTGGGCAATGAATTTATTTTTTAATTGAGTAATATGTTTTCTGCTTTTAATTAAAAAAAAATTTTATTAAATATATTGAGAAAAAAATTGAGCATGTAAAAGAAATAAAGGCGTTAGTATAATCAGCAAAAAATGCAAAAAATTGAAAACCTAATTAGATATTTTTGAGAATAAGAAAAATGAATTTTTCAATTAATACTGAAAAAAAAAAAGTTAAGCTATTTAGTTTATTTTTTCATTAAAGCAAAATAAAAAGTTCCATTTAATCACAATTTATTCTAACAACTAAAACAAAATATGAATTGTTATTTAAAAAAAACATTACAAATAAGGATGTAAAATAACATATTTCAACAATTCTGTTTCACAAATTTTCAAATCTTTTTCATGTTAAATAATAAAATTATCAAAACAAACTGAACCTAAAGTTAAACAACTTTAAATTGACTCACCCCAACAACTGGCATTATCTTGACCCATCTTCCATCCATTTTTACAGGAGCAGATAAAACTTCCATTTGTGTTTAAACAGACCCCATTACTCCATGAACATGGTGGTGAAAAGCTATCACACTCGTTAATATCTTAAAGAAGTAAAAAACATCTTCAAGTATCAAAGTGTTAAAAATTCATTATACTTTTCTACAATTTTCAAAGCATTTTTAAGAAAAATTTTACTTCTTGAAAATGGAAGCAAAGTAACGTTTTTAAAGCGATCATTATATATTATTGCTGAACTTAGTAGTAGTAGTAATGCTCATTTGTTCGTGTTTGCACAAAACCCGCGGCAGCCATTGAATCCAAGATAATAGCGAGAAAGAGTCTCTCAGTACATTTTTATAAGAAAATTTTATAAGAAAATTTGAACGAAAGTCTATGCAAGTATCATATAAATTTTAAGATACAAAATGTAAAGTTTCTTAAAGATTTACAATTTACTTTTTAAGTTTTCTACAAATAAGTTTAGTTCTCTTAAAGAAAAGGGGAATGTAATATGTATATATATATATTTAGAATACAATAAGCTATAAAATTAACTATAAAATTGTTTTATATTGCATTTTAAATAACAAAAAATTTTGAAAAAAAACAAACTGATATTTTAAACTTGCCAGATATGCATGCGATAAGTATTTGAATTTCTTATCTAATTTTCATAAATCTATGAAATAACTGTTTATAACTATCTTATTTTTAATCTGTTTTTAAAGTTACTAAAGTCTAATTTCCTAATGTTTTACTTAATGAAACATGTTCTGTTTTATAAGTGAATTATTAAAATTGTTTCTTGACAGGATGTTAATTTTATAGACGCTAAAGTTGTCCTTATTTTAAATACAAGTAAGTTGTTTTTATCTTTTATTGGTTTTAAATAATTTTACATTCATTCAATGTTTTATTCAATTGTTAATAAAACAAGTTCTGTTTTGTAGGTGATGTATTGAAATTGTACTTCGACAAGCTGTTAATTTTATAGAAGCTGAGGATGACCTTATTTTAGATATAAGTAAGCTTTTATTTATTTTTTTAGTTTTTTTGTTTTATTTAGATATTCCATCAATTTTTATATGAATTATTTAGAACAGCGTTATTGTCTGGTGGTGATATTTAGGTTAGATTTTATAAAGTTAAATTTACTTTAAAAAAATCTTTCAAATTTACTTATTAAAAATTTACGTTTGCTTTTTTTTATTTTAGTTTCTAATTTAACGATTTTTCTTTTAGTAAATGTTTAAAAATGAATAAATAAAAAAATTATTGTTATTTTAATTTTATTAAAATAGCTTTTCATATAATGTGGGTTTTATATTTTAATTTATCTTTATCTTCAGTTTTAAAGTTTGTATTTATCTTAATGTAATGAAGTTATACATTTACTTATGGGCGGTTTACATAAAATGTGTTTGATTTTCTAATGAGTTGTGAAGTTGCAGCTTGTATTTTTCTGTCATGGCCAATGACACAGATTTCAAAGTGGAGGGGCACAATTGTCAATTTCTAAAGAAAATCCTCTATATCTAGAAATACGTATAAAGGGATTACTTTTACCAAAAGTGAAGTGGGAGGAGTTAGAGTTATCAGTGAAAAATACTACATCTACAAATAGAATATTTAAATGGTTTTTGTTTAATATGTATATTTTTGATAATCTATTTTTAAAATTTTATTTGTAAATGTTTGTAAATAAATTTGATAATAATTACTATTTTTTTTTTTCTTTTAATATTAATATAAATTAATATTAAGTTATGTTTACAAAAAAGTTTTACATTTTGCAAAGTTTAGAAAAATTTTGCAAAAAAGTTTTACATTTCACAAAAAAGTTTTACATTGTTTACATTTTACAAAAAAGTTATACATGTTTTTGCACTTAACACCATCAAAATTTAAGTTAGTAGAACATGCAAAATATTAAAAGGATTTGAGAGCTGCTGTGACTGTGTTTATGAGTCAAAATAACCTATTGCCATTTAAGATTTTGTAAATACTTTAAATTGCAGTTATAATTTTCATAATAATCAACAGTTATCACTGACTTAGATATTCATAAGTATCTAATAAGTACAGATACGATAAATAAGAAACTTACACAGTGAAAAAATCCTTATCTGTAAAAGAAAACATTTTTGTTTTTAATTAAAAGGATCACACTTATAAAAAAATTACCATTTTAATAAATTCCTTTAACTTTTTATTTTATTTTTTGTTTGTTT
>NC_088924.1:27640000-27692500 GCF_038396675.1 Hydra vulgaris | reverse complement strand
ATTTAACTTACATTACATCACTTAAATTACTAATCAATTATTATCATATATTTTTTATATCTATTAAAAAGAATTAGAGTTATATAACAAAAGTATTGAACTCATTCATTAAAAATAATTAACAAAGAGAATTTTGAAAAACTGGTGGCACTCTTTCTGAGTGATTTTTCATAACATTTATGAGAGCTATTAGACCAAAAACAATTTTCCGCAAGACCAAGATCAAGTTTAAATAACTATTTTAGTATTACAAAATTATCAATATTTATTTCAATTATTTAAATAACAAAATAAGAATAACTTAAGGACTTATTTCAATATGATAACAAAAAAGTGCCATAAGATTAGAAAATGTATGTAGTTTAAACTTACGTTACACAAATTTAAAATAAAAATGTGCTTTAACAAAGCATAGTTATTCAAAACTTTAAATTTGAAAACAAAACATTTAATATTCTTTTGCATAAATTATTAAAAAATGGTGAAAAAGAACTATTACACTCGTTAATATCATAAAAAAAGAAAAAGAAATATCAAACATCTAAATGTTACCCACTTAATGAAAAAAAAGAAACTATTGTGTAGTTTGTAGTTGAGCACAGAAATAGTAATTATTTAAAAAATGATTTAAAAAGAATATTATAGAAAAATTGAAACAAAGTAATGTTTTTAGAGAAACAATTTTTTCTTTTTGTATACTGTATAATTTGTTTCAAATAATATAAACTTAAGTTTAAATAACCGTAACAATAACAGAGGTTAACCAATCAACTTTTCTGATTTAGATGTTTTCAAATACAATGCCTTAAATTACATACTTATTAAAACTAAACAAAGAGAGTATAAAAACTACTTTAAAATGACTAACCATCACAGCTAGCATTGTCTTGACCTATCTTCCACCCACTTTTACAGGAGCAGATAAAACTACCTTTTGTATTTGAACATACTCCATTACTCCATGAACATGGTGGTGAAGAGCTATCACATTCATTGATATCTTAAAAAAATAAAAAGAAGTATCAAAAATCAAAGTGTTTAGATTAATTATACCGTTCTACAATTTTCGAAGTATTTCTAGAACAAAGTGGAAACAAAAATAGCAGTTATTTTGAAAAATGATTCAAGAAGAAAAATATAAGATGAAACTAAGATGAAAACTAAAGATTTTGGCAGAATTATTATGTTTAACAACAAAAAAACTTATTTACATTTTGTCATCTTCAAAAACATAAAATTAAATTAGATATTTTTAATAATGACAATAAAAATTGAAACAAAGTAATGTTTTTAGAGAAACAATTTTTTCTTTTTGTATACTGTATAATTTGTTTCAAATAATATAAACTTAAGTTTAAATAACCGTTACAATAACAGAGGTTAACCAATCAACTTTTCTGATTTAGATGTTTTCAAATACAATGCCTTAAATTACATACTTATTAAAACTAAACAAAAAAGTATAAAAACTACTTTAAAATGACTAACCATCACAGCTAGCATTGTCTTGACCTATCTTCCACCCGCTTTTACAGGAGCAGATAAAACTACCTTTTGTATTTGAACATACTCCATTACTCCATGAACATGGTGGTGAAGAGCTATCACATTCATTGATATCTTAAAAAAATAAAAAGAAGTATCAAAAATCAAAGTGTTTAGATTAATTATACCGTTCTACAATTTTCGAAGTATTTCTAGAACAAAGTGGAAACAAAAATAGCAGTTATTTTGAAAAATGATTCAAGAAGAAAATTATAAGATGAAACTAAGATGAAAACTAAAGATTTTGGCAGAATTATTATGTTTAACAACAAAAAAACTTATTTACATTTTGTCATCTTCAAAAACATAAAATTAAATTAGATATTTTTAATAATGACAATAAAAATTGAAACAAAGTAATGTCTTTAGAGAAACGATTTTTTCTTTTTGTATACTGTATAATTTGTTTCAAATAAGATAAACTTAAGTTTACATAACCGTAACAATAACAGAGGTTAACCAATCAACTTTTCTGATTTAGATGTTTTCAAATACAATGCCTTAAATTACATACTTATTAAAACTAGACAAAAAAGTATAAAAACTACTTTAAAATGACTAACCATCACAGCTAGCATTGTCTTGACCTATCTTCCACCCGCTTTTACAGGAGCAGATAAAACTACCTTTTGTATTTGAACATACTCCATTACTCCATGAACATGGTGGTGAAGAGCTATCACATTCATTGATATCTTAAAAAAATAAAAAGAAGTATCAAAAATCAAAGTGTTTAGATTAATTATACCGTTCTACAATTTTCGAAGTATTTCTAGAACAAAGTGGAAACAAAAATAGCAGTTATTTTGAAAAATGATTCAAGAAGAAAATTATAAGATGAAACTAAGATGAAAACTAAAGATTTTGGCAGAATTATTATGTTTAACAACAAAAAAACTTATTTACATTTTGTCATCTTCAAAAACATAAAATTAAATTAGATATTTTTAATAATGACAATAAAAATTGAAACAAAGTAATGTTTTTAGAGAAACAATTTTTTCTTTTTGTATACTGTATAATTTGTTTAAAATAATATAAACTTAAGTTTAAATAATCGTTACAATAACAGAGGTTAACCAATCAACTTTTCTGATTTAGATGTTTTCAAATACAATGCCTTAAATTACATATTTATTAAAACTAAACAAAAAAGTATAAAAACTACTTTAAAATGACTAACCATCACAGCTAGCATTGTCTTGACCTATCTTCCACCCGCTTTTACAGGAGCAGATAAAACTACCTTTTGTATTTGAACATACTCCATTACTCCATGAACATGGTGGTGAAGAGCTATCACATTCATTGATATCTTAAAAAAATAAAAAGAAGTATCAAAAATCAAAGTGTTTAGATTAATTGTACCGTTCTACAATTTTCGAAGTATTTCTAGAACAAAGTGGAAACAAAAATAGCAGTTATTTTGAAAAATGATTCAAGAAGAAAATTATAAGATGAAACTAAGATGAAAACTAAAGATTTTGGCAGAATTATTATGTTTAACAACAAAAAAACTTATTTACATTTTGTCATCTTCAAAAACATAAAATTAAATTAGATATTTTTAATAATGACAATAAAAATTGAAACAAAGTAATGTCTTTAGAGAAACGATTTTTTCTTTTTGTATACTGTATAATTTGTTTCAAATAAGATAAACTTAAGTTTACATAACCGTAACAATAACAGAGGTTAACCAATCAACTTTTCTGATTTAGATGTTTTCAAATACAATGCCTTAAATTACATACTTATTTAACTAGACAAAAAAGTATAAAAACTACTTTAAAATGACTAACCATCACAGCTAGCATTGTCTTGACCTATCTTCCACCCGCTTTTACAGGAGCAGATAAAACTACCTTTTGTATTTGAACATACTCCATTACTCCATGAACATGGTGGTGAAGAGCTATCGCATTCATTGATATCTTATAAAAATAAAAAGAAGTATCAAAAATCAAAGTGTTTAGATTAATTATACTGTTCCACAATTTTCGAAGTATTTCTAGAACAAAATGGAAACAAAGAATTGTTTTTAGAGTCATGAATAATTAAAAACTTTGACATAATAATTTACCGAATGGTCGTACCCGAGCAGTAAATGCCTTAGGAAAGATATGAAGTACATTAGAATAAAGGAGACGTATTTTTTGAACAAAGCATATTTTGACAGTTGTCGAAGACAAAAATAAAGATTAATATAGGAATATTAAAAATAAATAAGACAGACATCACACCTAAACAAAACTTATAATAATAAAAAATATAAATTTATAAACACTAAAATAAACAAAGATATACAGCAAATATACAACCAAACAAAAACTTTAAAAACAAAACAACTAATTACAAAATTAAAAGTATACTTACTACAATGAAAGGCCTCAGATTGGAAAAAGAATAATAATATTAATATGTAAACATAATTTGTGTAGTGATTAAATAATAAGCATCTCCTTAGAGTCGCAACTATTATTACTGGCGTTTCGATGAAGATCAACACTCATAACTAGTTTATCTGGTCAGACAAAATTCATCGCCACATATGCATAACATCCGGACTTACGCCTAATCCATACTGCAGTAAATCCCAAAATTTGTACATCACTAATTAATATTTTTTAATATTTTAACAAAACAAACAAAATATGATTTTTAAACAAATAACAACTACAATAAAAAATTAGAAAATATAAAGAAATGAAACTTTCTGCTTTAGATGTTCCCAAATACTATGTCTTGCAACATATACTTTGTATATGCATGTAATTGTAGCTGAGCACAAAAATAGTAGTTATTTTAAAAAATGATTCAAGAAGAAAATTATAAGATGAAACTAAGATGAAAACTAAAGATTTTGGCAGAATTATTATGTTTAACAACAAAAAAACTTATTTACATTTTGTCATCTTCAAAAACATAAAATTAAATTAGATATTTTTAATAATGACAATAAAAATTGAAACAAAGTAATGTTTTTAGAGAAACAATTTTTTCTTTTTGTATACTGTATAATTTGTTTCAAATAATATAAACTTAAGTTTAAATAACCGTTACAATAACAGAGGTTAACCAATCAACTTTTCTGATTTAGATGTTTTCAAATACAATGCCTTAAATTACATATTTATTAAAACTAAACAAAAAAGTATTAAAACTACTTTAAAATGACTAACCATCACAGCTAGCATTGTCTTGACCTATCTTCCACCCGCTTTTACAGGAGCAGATAAAACTACCTTTTGTATTTGAACATACTTCATTACTCCATGAACATGGTGGTGAAGAGCTATCACATTCATTGATATCTTAAAAAAATAAAAAGAAGTATCAAAAATCAAAGTGTTTAGATTAATTGTACCGTTCTACAATTTTCGAAGTATTTCTAGAACAAAGTGGAAACAAAAATAGCAGTTATTTTGAAAAATGATTCAAGAAGAAAATTATAAGATGAAACTAAGATGAAAACTAAAGATTTTGGCAGAATTATTATGTTTAACAACAAAAAAACTTATTTACATTTTGTCATCTTCAAAAACATAAAATTAAATTAGATATTTTTAATAATGACAATAAAAATTGAAACAAAGTAATGTCTTTAGAGAAACGATTTTTTCTTTTTGTATACTGTATAATTTGTTTCAAATAAGATAAACTTAAGTTTACATAACCGTAACAATAACAGAGGTTAACCAATCAACTTTTCTGATTTAGATGTTTTCAAATACAATGCCTTAAATTACATACTTATTAAAACTAAACAAAAAAGTATAAAAACTACTTTAAAATGACTAACCATCACAGCTAGCATTGTCTTGACCTATCTTCCACCCGCTTTTACAGGAGCAGATAAAACTACCTTTTGTATTTGAACATACTCCATTACTCCATGAACATGGTGGTGAAGAGCTATCGCATTCATTGATATCTTAAAAAAATGAAAAGAAGTATCAAAAATCAAAGTGTTTAGATTAATTATACCGTTCTACAATTTTCGAAGTATTTCTAGAACAAAATGGAAACAAAGAATTGTTTTTAGAGTCATGAATAATTAAAAACTTTGACATATTAATTCACCGAACGGTCGTACCCGAGCATTGAATGCCTGAGAAAAGATATGAAGTACATTAGAATAAAGGAGACGTATTTTTTGAACAAAGCATATTTTGACAGTTGTCAAAGACAAAAATAAAGATTAATATAGGAATATATATATATAGATATAGAGATATAGATTTGTATGTTAGGTATATGTGGTTATCATGTGTGATTGATTTTTGATTGTAGGGTAAAATTATATATATATATATATATATATATATATATATATATATATATATATATATATATATATATATATATATATATATATATATATATATATATATATATATATATATATATATATGTATATACATATATATATATATATATATATATATATATATATATACATATATATATACATATATATTTATATATATATATATATATATATATATATATATATATATATATATATATATATATATATGTATATATATATATATATATAGATCTATAGTTTGTTGTCTTTGGGAAGAGCAGAAGAAAAAAAGTGATTCTTACGCCAACGCATACGTCACTTTTAATTACTTTTGACTTTCGTCCAACATTTGCGTGTTGGACGAAAGTAAAAACCATTAATTTAATTACAAATAAATCGTTTTTTAAAAAAACCACAAAAACGCAAATTTAATTGTCCAGAATGTTTTAAAAATATTCTGAATGTTTTTAACAATATAAACAATGTTTTTATTTTTTTTAATAAAATGTTTTTATTTTTAATTTTTTTAATAAAATGTTTTTATTTTTATTTTTTTTTACTGTAAATCATGCGCAGAATGTTGCTACATCTACTATCTTTTAGCCTGACCTGCAAGAGAGTGTTGCTACATCGACTGAGGGTTTGGTTAGGGCAGGCAGTCTATCAATTAATAAAAAAAAAATAATTCCGGTCTTGCATTTTAATTTTTACTTTTTGTCAACAAAATATGGAAAAAACTTTCAGACAACATCTACGGGTTGTATATATATATGTATATATATATATATATATATATATATATATATATATATATATATATATATATATATATATATATATTATATATATATATATATATATATATATCTACAAAAAATATATAATTTGTTTTTATGTTATTTGTTTTTTAGGCGTTATGCATTTTTATTATGCATTCTTTATGTATTTTTTTAGATAAAGACTATTAAAAAGTAGTTTACAGTAAGAAGTTAATAAAAAGAACAAAAAGTATGCAAAATGATTTAACAAGCTATATATGCATAAGGGTGTATAGGTGTAATGTGTAAGTCTGTACTGTTTATGTCGTTCAGTAGAGTCTTGTGTTGTTAGTAACCAGCATAAAAGATTTATCTTTGAACTACACCAAGCCAGCCCAGTCATACTCCAGAAATCCATGATGGATTTAACACCTACGAATGGATTTATAACTGACCTCTGATTCTAAAAAACTAGCCCACCATACTCACTAGACTTAGCTCCATTGAATTATTGGCTATTTGACTTGATAAAAAAAAATCTTGATGACGGTACTGACGTCGAAAGTCAAAAAACTCTCATAACGAAGCTATTAAAAGTATACCCAAAGAAGAGTATAAAAAACATTTGACAAATGGCTTGAAAAGATGCAACTTTGTGTAGATAATGATGGACATTATTTTGAACATTTAATAAAATAAAATTAATAAAAAACTTTTTTTTTTTTTAATAGGGGAGTTCTACGAACTTTCCTAACAATTTTATCAAAAATTTACTTGTTCTAGCAACTACTACAAAATATAAACTTTAAATATCCATCACAATAAAAAATGTTGACAAATCAAATTTTCTGATTTATATACTTTCAAATACTATGCTTTAACTTATATATTTATCAAAACTAAACAAACTAATATTTAAATTACTTTAAAATGACTCACCAACACAGCTAGTATTATCTTGACCCATTTTCCATCCGCTTTTACAGGAACAGATAAAACTTCCGTTTGTATTTGAACATACTCCATTATTCCATGAACATGGTGGTGAAGAGCTATCACACTCGTTAATATCTTAAAAAAGCAATATCAAATATCAAAGTGTTTAAAATTCATTATTATTTTCTACAATTTTTGAAACATTTCTTGAAAAATTGAAACAAGGTAACATAGTAATGATTTTTTGTTTTTTCAATTTGCATAACTTGTTTTAATTATTTTTTGTAACTTGAAATAAAATTTCAATGTTTTTAATGAACTTTTCTGCTAATAATTTAATATTTAATGACAAAATAGATACTATTGTACAGTTTGTAGTTAAGTACAGAATTAATTATTATATTTGAAAAAAAAGATTTAAGAAGAACAATAATAGATTGGGGGAAAAAATAAAAAAAAGATTTTGGAAGAATTAAAAAATAGTGTTAAACAGTGAAAAAACTTGAAAAAATGCTGACTTAAAAAATCATTGTATTAAAATTTATTAAAAATCTACTTGTTCTTACAGGGTTGCCATTACAATTCTGGAATAAAATTCCCTGATTTTCCCTGACTTTTTAATTAAATTTTGCTTATATTTCCCTGACATTTCTAAAATTTTTACTCAAAACTTAGCATTCAAACTTTGACATTAACCCTCAGACACGCTATATTTCCCATAAAGGAAAACAGATAGCTTATTTTCTATAGGGGAGACCGGGGCTAGTTGACCGCAGGGGTAAGTTGACGAACTGTGTTTATCTTTAGAGCCTTTCATCAGAAAATGACAAAAATTACACAGAAACTTTCTTATTGACCAGTTCATCATTCACTGTACTATTGTCAGGATTTGCGCATGCGCATGGGAGATATTGAGATTTATGCGTTTTTTGGACAAAAATGTAACTTTTAGAACATCGCTTCCTTTTTACTTTACAAAGAAAATAGATAGTCGTATGAAAAAAAAATTATTGTAAAAGCTCCAGTCACAATTGGTTTACTATATCCAGTCAGACTTTTTTTTCAAAGCTGCCGTTTTTCAGGATCTATAGACTGTTTATTGAAAAAAAAGCTTTCGGGGTAAGTTGACAAATTTTTCACGGGGTAAGTTGACTCAGCATTTACTATGGAAAAAAATTAATATTTTTTTAAAATTGTTATTATTATTATTTTTAATTTTAACAATATTGAAAAAATTTATGCTTACAAAAAAATTAAAAAAAATTTTTTTTTTAGTTTTTTTTTCACAGATAAAAAGTAATATTAAATTTTGGGATAAAATTGTTGCAAAAATTAATAGTAAAAAAATTTCTATCAATTTTCTATTAATTTTGCACTTAATGGTGCATTAATAATCATTTTTATAGTGTGCACCAACTTATCCCTTGGTGGGGTAAGTCAGCGCAAATTTTTTTTTTTTTTGAGGGCCCGGAAAGGCCCAAAGAATTTTTTTTTGTAAATGAATGCAAATTTTATAAGTTACCCTAATCCATACTCTTTAAGACTACACTTTAATATTCTTAAAAAAATGTACTGTTAGGACAACAGAGCTCATAGAGTAAAAACCGAGCCAACTAGTCCTGGTCTCTCCTATATAAAAAATTTTTATATTTCTGTTTTAAATGGTTTGATTCAAAAACAAAACAAAAAAATTAAATATTTCGTAAACTTTTAAAAAACAGTTGAAATTAGCAAATCTTTGAAACAAATCTTAAAACTAATACTAAACATAAAGAATGTCAAAATATTATTAAACTCAAAAAAATAACGAACATTTAAAATATTTTAAATAACCAGAATGGCAAAAATAATTTGCATTTCATACTTTATACTTGACTTAAAACTTTTTCCTGCTTCTTAAGTACTATTTGATTCAACATTATCATTGCATTACTTTCACTTCCTTTTGTTTGCAACTTTCTATTTTACTCTAGATATTATTAATATTTCAACAAGGTGTTAAAACAGTCTTTCATTGCTGATTTTTACTTGTTAGGCCTTCAATTTGTTAGATATCATGAGACCTTTGATAGTCTTTTGTACTTTTTGACAAAAAGCAATTGACTTTTCTTTCATGTTTTCACTAAGCATATTATTATTTATACTAAGCCCCTCTCAACTAATGCTTGACCGTGACCTTACAGAAAAACGACTTACAAGACTTTTGACAAAGTATTGTATTTTATACGAAGTTTGATAGTTGCGAAGTTTGTCTGAACAATTTCTAGTGTGACATTTTTTTTTAATACTGGTGAAAGATTAGATTAAATTTTTTCTAGCAATTTCAAAAATTGCATGAAAGTAAGATCACACTTACTCGAAGAGAGATTCAAGCAGAAAAGAATTAGATGAATTAAAAGCAGATCATCTACAGATTTGATCTGTTTAAGAAAATCAGCTTTTTTTGATAGGATTTTCTCTGAACTGATGTAACTAGCTGCTTCATAAAAAGAAGATCAATCTAAACTTTTTCAAGAATATAAATAACTATAAGTCAACAATCTTTCATGAATAACGGGTGATGCGGAATTTATCACACAAATCCTAATTTCATTATTTGAGCATAATAATTAGTTTTTGTGCCTTATCTCTGATTTTATCACAAAAACTGATTATTACTTGAGCATAATAATCAGTTTTTGTGGTAAAATGAGGTTAAATGCAGCTGAACGAGAATCTTTTCGAAAGCGACTAAAAATGTTTTTTGTAAATAAACCTAATATATAAAAAGAAAAATCGTAAATCATTTTGAAAAGGAAAGATTTGCTTGAAGTACAATATATGATAACCTAAAAAGACTTGAAACTGTTCAATCGTTTTCTGAAAGAAAGCACCCTGGTCGTCCGACATCCTGGACTAGAGAAAAGAAAGCTGAATTAACGAGACTTGTCAACAATCGAAAAGGTCTCAGTCAGAGAAAAATAGGTATTAAATTCGGTGTAAATCAATCGACAATCGGTCGTCAGTTAAAAAAAATGAATATTAAATATAGAAAACATGAAAAGACTCCAAAATACACTATAGAACAACAAATAAAGGCAATGAAAAGAAGCAGGAAACTAGTTAACCAACTCTATAACACAAAATCGCTTCTAGTCATCGATGACGAAAAATACTTTTGTTTTGCAGGGGACAACATGCCTGGAAATTCTGGATACTACACAAACAACAAAAAGACATGCCCAGAAAGTGTTCGTTTTATAGGAAAAGAGAAATTTCCAAAAAAACTATTTATGTGGATAGCCATATCTGACCGTGGTATGTCATTGCCATTGTTTCGCACTTCCATGGCTATTGCAATCAACTCATCAATCTATATTAATGAATGTTTAGAAAAACGACTTCTTCCATTTATTCACAAGTATCATGGAGACTTTAACTATTTATTTTGGCCAGATTTAGCAAGTTCTCATTATTCTAAAGATTCTCTAAATTGGATGGACCAATATGTCTATTACGTTGATAAAGAATCCAATTCCCCAAATGTGCCTCAAGCACGACCAATTGAAAATTTTTGGGGACATTTGGCACAGAAGGTTTACGAGGGAGATTGGCAAGCTTCAACAGAGCAAGTTTTGATTGATCGCATTAAATTAAAACTACAAGAAATTGATTTATACTTTTTACAGTCGCATATGAAAGGCGTCAGATCTATTATTCACTAACATTAGTGGTCATTGATGTAACATTTCATATGTAGAGTCTCATCTCTTACAAAGTTCAACAGACCAACTTGTTCTTTATGAGACTACTTTGAGTTCAGCTCTCAATCTTGTGTCTTTCAGATGGATTGTCTTCTTTTAATTGATAAAGACTCTAAAGTCTCATGCTTGACCTGGGCATTTACATTTGTAAGAATTCATCTGTTTTCTAGGAAACTAGAATTGGATCCACAGACTATTCTTTTATGTGTTTTTGTTTAGCAGGAAGTGGATGAAGTGGAGGAAGTGGAGGAAGTGGAGGAAGTGGATGAAGTGTTGGTTTATCAGTGAAAAGTAAAAAGTAAAAGTTTTATGAAAAAAAAAACAACCAAAAAACATTTTAATAATAAAAGTTTATAAAAATAAGACAATAAAAGATTTAAATAATTAAAAATAAAAAACAAGAAAAAAAATGTAACAAATTAAAAATAAGTTAAAAAAAAAACCGTTAAAAATCTACCAAATATTTTATAGATAAAAAAGAAAAAGAACAATTTAAAATAATTTTGTACATTGTTTATATGTCATGTATTTATGTATATGAGTAATGTATATAATATAGGAATTTTTTCATCTGACACTATTTAGATGTTGTTTCTTTTTCTATACACTATATGCTATTTGCTTTTGTTTAATTAATATATGTTACATATAATCTAGGGTTTAATATTGCATGTAGTAGTCTATGTATATTTTTTTGAATTTAAGTTTGCCTTTACTATGCTTTTTTATATTTGTCTACAGAAATTTTTACATCACACGCTATCCTTTTGAACTTATGTCATTTAAATTAGTTTTTTCTAACTCATCTTATATCATCTGTTCTTTCATCTTATATCATTTGTTCTTTCATCTTATACCATCTGTTCTTTCATCTTATACCATCTGTTCTTTCATCTTATACCATCTGTTCTTTCATCTTATATCATCTGTTCTTTCATCTTATATCATCTGTTCTTTCATCTTATATCATCTGTTCTTTCATCTTATATCATCTGTTCTTTCATCTTATATCATTTGTTCTCTCTTTTTTTTTTTCTGTCTCTTTTTTTTCGTTTTTGCTAGTCTTACTCATTTAATATTTTACTCTGATTCTAATTTTTTTTTAATTTTTATTGTTACTATTACTTTTTCTTTATTACTTGTGTTATTGTAGTTTGCTCTCTTTACTATTTTTCTTTATTACTTGTGTTATTGTAGTTTACTCTCTTAACTATTTTTCTTTATTACTTGTGTTATTGTAGTTTACTCTCTTTACTATTTTTCTTTATTACTTGTGTTATTGTAGTTTACTCTCTTTACTATTTTTCTTTATTACTTGTGTTATTGTAGTTTACTCTCTTTACTATTTTTCTTTATTACTTGTGTTATTGTAGTTTACTCTCTTTACTATTTTTCTATTCATATTAATTTGTGTTATTGTAGTTTACTCTCTTTACTATTTTTCTATTCATATTAATTTGTGTTATTGTAGTTTACTCTCTTTACTATTTTTTCTTTATTACTTGTGTTATTGTAGTTTACTCTCTTTACTATTTTTCTTTATTACTTGTGTTATTGTAGTTTGCTCTCTTTACTATTTTTTCTTTATTACTTGTGTTATTGTAGTTTACTCTCTTAACTATTTTTCTTTATTACTTGTGTTATTGTAGTTTACTCTCTTTACTATTTTTCTTTATTACTTGTGTTATTGTAGTTTACTCTCTTTACTATTTTTCTTTATTACTTGTGTTATTGTAGTTTACTCTCTTTACTATTTTTCTTTATTACTTGTGTTATTGTAGTTTACTCTCTTTACTATTTTTCTATTCATATTAATTTGTGTTATTGTAGTTTACTCTCTTTACTATTTTTCTATTCATATTAATTTGTGTTATTGTAGTTTACTCTCTTTACTATTTTTTCTTTCTTACTTGTGTTATTGTAGTTTACTCTCTTTACTATTTTTCTTTATTACTTGTGTTATTGTAGTTTGCTCTCTTTACTATTTTTTCTTTATTACTTGTGTTATTGTAGTTTACTCTCTTTACTATTTTTCTTTATTACTTGTGTTATTGTAGTTTACTCTCTTTACTATTTTTCTTTATTACTTGTGTTATTGTAGTTTACTCTCTTTACTATTTTTCTTTATTACTTGTGTTATTGTAGTTTACTCTCTTTACTATTTTTCTTTATTACTTGTGTTATTGTAGTTTACTCTCTTTACTATTTTTCTTTATTACTTGTGTTATTGTAGTTTACTCTCTTTACTATTTTTCTTTATTACTTGTGTTGTTGTAGTTTGCTCTCTTTACTATTTTTTCTTTATTACTTGTGTTATTGTAGTTTACTCTCTTTACTATTTTTCTTTATTACTTGTGTTATTGTAGTTTACTCTCTTTACTATTTTTCTTTATTACTTGTGTTATTGTAGTTTACTCTCTTTACTATTTTTCTTTATTACTTGTGTTATTGTAGTTTACTCTCTTTACTATTTTTCTTTATTACTTGTGTTATTGTAGTTTACTCTCTTTACTATTTTTCTTTATTACTTGTGTTATTGTAGTTTACTCTCTTTACTATTTTTCTTTATTACTTGTGTTATTGTAGTTTACTCTCTTTACTATTTTTCTTTATTACTTGTGTTATTGTAGTTTACTCTCTTTACTATTTTTCTTTATTACTTGTGTTATTGTAGTTTACTCTCTTTACTATTTTTCTTTATTACTTGTGTTATTGTAGTTTACTCGCTTTACTATTTTTCTATTCATATTAATTTGTGTTTATGTAGTTTACTCTCTTTACTATTTTTCTATTCATATTAATTTGTGTTATTGTAGTTTACTCTCTTTACTATTTTTCTATTCATATTAATTTGTGTTATTGTAGTTTACTCTCTTTACTATTTTTCTATTCATATTAATTTGTGTTATTGTAGTTTACTCTCTTTACTATTTTTCTATTCATATTAATTTGTGTTATTGTAGTTTACTCTCTTTACTATTTTTTCTTTATTACTTGTGTTATTGTAGTTTACTCTCTTTACTATTTTTTCTTTATTACTTGTGTTATTGTAGTTTACTCTCTTTACTATTTTTCTTTATTACTTGTGTTATTGTAGTTTACTCTCTTTACTATTTTTCTTTATTACTTGTGTTATTGTAGTTTACTCTCTTTACTATTTTTCTTTATTACTTGTGTTATTGTAGTTTACTCTCTTTACTATTTTTCTATTCATATTAATTTGTGTTATTGTAGTTTACTCTCTTTACTATTTTTCTATTCATATTAATTTGTGTTATTGTAGTTTACTCTCTTTACTATTTTTCTATTCATATTAATTTTTTAGTCAACTCCATTGACTAGTTAACTATATGAGTGACACCGAACCTAATTTATTAAATTATAATTAAATTTTTAAATTTTATGGCTATGTAAATAGATAATAACTATGAAAAATATATAGTTAAAAAAGCAAAATCAGATACAAAACTGCTGCATAATTATATAAATAAGAAACTAAAAATCAAAATTTTTAACATCAATTATAGATTCTAATGTGCATAACATGGATAATGTATGATATTTATGTTATTTAAGTACGTAAATTCTTTTTTAACTGATAGAAAGCTTGTACTAAGTAAGTGTCATCATTGGTAAATATAGCAATCTGTGTAACACAACAATCTGTGCTTAGCTTACATCCTTAGTCTAAAGCCCAATTTTACTTGTAATATGCATTAGTAATCCATCATATCAACTTACGAATTAAAAAATGTTATACTCATATAGATGCTATGATGATTGTTAAGTTATAGGTGAAGTTAATGATGAAACAGATGCAACTATTTTACAAAATTGTAAAAAATATAATTATGTTATCATAATTACAAATATAAAATTCAATTTAAAGACAACAATAACGTAAGAATTGCAAAGAATGTAATAACGTAATAAAGACAACAACAACGTAAGAATTGATAACTACTTAATCTTAATTAATTTCAAATGATTTAAGATGGGAACCACAAATCAAAATTGTATTATCTTTTGAAAACTACAATATTGGTGAAATATACAAATCATTTATATATATAAAGATAGTGAACTAACAAAATTGCTGTGTTATGTATGCAAATGCATTTATGTACAGCCGCATTTAGAATTTGCAATGCAGGTATGGCGTTCTTATTTTGAAAAAAGATACAAATATATAAGCATTCAAAAAGAAGTAACGCCTGTACTTGAGTTAATATAATGAAAGACTATAAAAACTAAAGTTGACACCTTTAATACATGGAGATCTTAAGCAAATGTAAAAATAGTATCATGACATGGAGAAAAATATCTCAACAGCATTTGTACTTTAAAAATTTTTCAGGTCCTTATTTAAAAATCATTCATTTATTGATAAAAAGTTATTCAAATTGATATTGTGAGGTTTTTCCTACAAACTGTAATGTCAAATTTTGGAACAAATTACCAATTGAAACAATCAATGTTAATAATCTCAATATATTTTATACTGAATTAGACTTTATGTAAATTGGTTTTGTTTGTAACATATATTAACAGTATTGTATTTTATATTAATATTATTAATTAATAATATTAAGAATAATATTATTAATTAATTAAACTGGTTTATAATATTAATTAATGTTATAATACAGATTCTTTTATTTGGTATTAGTACTTATTGTCACTGCTCAACTCAATACCTTTTCATGTTTTGTATTTGACTGCTAAAACTATTCCACGTTTTTTATTAAATTTTTTTTTATCTCAGCACATATTTTGTTACAAAGATATTTTTTCTAACATCACCACACATTAAAACTTCTTTTTATCAGACATTTATTTTTACTTCAAAGGCAATCGCTTTGATTTCAATGAGAATCTTTTACAAATATTATTTATCTGCACTTTTCAATTCTTCTAGTTTTAAATTCTTAGTTAAAAATTTATACAGTTTTGCAAGTTTTGTATCAAATCTTCAAACCTAGTTTCCTTTCCCAATAAATTAACATCGCTTGGTTAGAATTCTAACAACAGAGTTTGATCATAGAAATCTAAAATTTAGGATTAAAAAGTTGTTATTTTTTGTTTCATCGTTGTTATTATCAAGATATTCACAACTCTAACTATATATTTTTCAAACTGAGATAACCCATAACATATACAGATAGTCACATTGCTGTATAAAAGTATAAATACTGATTCTTTGGATAGCCTTTCTGTTAATTTTTTAGAAAAGATTCAACTATATTTACAAAATAAGTCAAGAAATGTAACTTGGGAAGCAATACAATGATCTTGAAGTGTCCTTTTCAATGTCTCATAGCTTTCACATTTTGGTTGTTTAAATTTAGGTTAGACGTTTCAAAAAGAAAATAAATCTTTCAAACTTTCCACATTTGGACCAACCAGCTAAACTCTTGTTTTCAAACTAAATCAAATATAATTCTAGCTTTATATTTTCCTAACTCACACAATACTCAATTTTAAGTCTTTTGTCAAATGATTTCTTGCTTTTTAACCTTTTTCAATTCTTTTTGTTAATTCTCAACCTGTAGTGATTACATGCAGCTTTGTTGGAAACAAATATAAAAAAACGTTTCTTAAAACAAGAGAAATATAGATTAACTTTTATTAATTTAAATTTAAGTAATTATTATTTGTTAAAACTGATATTAACTCTTATTAGTTCTTATCTTTTTTTATAATTATAAAAACTTTATTTTTATAATGAAGACAATTTGTTTATTTGATTATATTTTTTTTATTTGATTGTATATTTTTTTTGTAAACAATTGCATATTAAATTCATATTTTAAAGATAAAATATATAAATTAACAAACAAAACAAAAAATTCATGTATTAATCAATTCAAATCAAACCAAATATATTTTGAAATACTTTTATATATTTTTAAAAAAATTTTAATTTGAAAAAAATTTACCAACACAGTTTCCTGAAGAATCTTTAGTGTACCCAGGAAGACAAGTACATGGGTTAATTGATGGATCAATTGTTGATACAATACATTGGGTATTAGGACCAACACAAGAATTTTGACCACAAACACAAGTAACTCCATTTGTTAATTTACTACAAGTTAGAACTGGATGACACACAATGCAGTTACCAGCTAATGTAAAAACATTTACGTTATAAATAAAATAGTTTTAATTTGAAAAAAGTTAAAAGTTTAATAAATGCTTCAACATTCATTACAAAATATTTTACATTCAAATTAAGTAGTGATGTACCAAAAACACTTTTTTGGCCGATGCGATACCTATGCCAATGGATGGGAAAAGGCAGATAACAATGCCGATACCGATTAATTAAATAATTATTTAAAGTTTTGAAAATATAAAGCCATACAACATTAAATCGGGTACATTTTTTCATGAAATCAGTGCTGGTAAACAAATACTTGGACCCAAATCAGAGCCAAACAATTGTTTTAAAAGATATTAGAAAAACTCGGTTAAAAAAATATACATTTTTTTTTTAACTTTGAAAAGAAAACTTTAAAAAAAAAAAAAAAAATTTTAGAGGAACGTTTTTTATTTCAATTTTAAAAAGAAAATGGTTCTATCATAAGCAGTTTACTTAGAATTCTTTATTAATTTATTAGTAATTCAGGTATCTAAACAACAACCATTTGTTGTTTAGACATATAAATAATTTTTAGATAATTAAATTGCTTTTAGAATAAATTTATTATTATAAAAACACAAACCTTGGCGTGTTTGTCAAGGTTTGTGTTTTGGAGTTATAAAGTTGAGAGAGGGATAAAACCATAACTTAAGTAGCCTTCTTGATTGCAGTGGTCTTCATGGCCTTAGGGAGGTGAATTAAAATAAATAAATAAAAAATAGAGAAATATATAAATATGCTTGATACTTGGCTATAATTGAACACATTTGAAATAAAAAAATTAAAAATGTAAAAATATAGAAATATACTTGATACTTAGCTATAATTGAATACAAACTAAAGCTGAATTATTTGCAAAAGAACTTCTTATTTAATTCTAATCTTGAATCTTATAGCCATTCTCTAACCTCCTTTCTAATTAAACCAGTTAACCCATTGTTAAAGATTCAAATCACTTCAGCTTTCATTGCTAAAGACAAATCTTGATTAAACTCTTCTACGACTACATCACAGTCTCACAAAATTGTTCTCCAGAACTATCATCAATTTTCTCCAAACTATTTAATAGGTGCTTGATGAATCATGTTTTCCTGCCTGCTGGAGATGACATCTGTTGTTCCAATTTTCAAAAGCTGTAATGAACATTCTGACCCCTCTAATTATCGTCCAATCAGTCTTCTTTCTGTTATTAGCAAGTTCTTAAATATAAATTAAATTCTCTTTGAGTCTTTGATAAACTATAAGTCAAGTTCTATATGAGTCTTTGATAAACAAATTTCTTACATTCCATCTTGACTCAAATAACTTGCTGCTCAGACAATCAATACGGTTTTTGATCCTCTTGCTCTACCGCTAAATTGCTAACTGCTGTGAAAATTTTTATTGTGCATTAGATGGAGGCAAAGAGGCTTGGGCTATTGCTCTTGACATATCTAAGACTTTCGACAAAGTTTGGCTTGTTGGTCTTCTACATAAGCTTGTTTCATAAAGTGTATCTGGGAAAGCTTTTGAGATTACCAAATCGTTTCTTATTAAAGTCATCCTTGAAGGTCAACACTCTTTTTTATTTCCAGTAAATTCTTGGGTACCTCCAGATTCTATCCTTGGTCCTATTTTGTTTCTTATCTACATTAAAGATCTTTCCGAGAACCTTCCATTTAAAGTAGCTTTTTTTGTTGATGAATCAACTCATGCTTTGACAAAATGTTTTCTCTTTTCCTTCGCTTATAACAGACAACTGATCTTACCATTATAACTGATTGGGGCTTACAGTAGCTTGTAAATTTTAACTTTAAGAAAACTCTTTGCAGTAAATAACAAAGTTAAGTATATTTTAATGCAAACAACTATCGCAGTACTGTCGACACTCTTATATTGATGAATGGCAATCCTTTCACTGAGTCCTCGTCTTTACGTCTTCTTGGATTATCATTTACTACTGACCTTTCATGGAAACCATATATACAATCGATTGCTAAATTGGCATCTGCTAAAGTTGCTTCTCTTTATCTTGCTCACTATTTTCTCTTTCCTGAAACCATTCTCTACCTCTACAAATCTCTTATTTGTCCCTGTATAGAATACTGTTGTCATATTTGAGCTGATTTTTCTAATGATGCTCTTTCTCTTCTAGACAAGGTCCAAAAAGGCATTGTAAACAGAGTTGGATCGGGTCTATCTGCTAAGCTTGAGCCTCTTTCATTTTGTCGTAGAGTTGCATCTCTTTCTCTTTTCTACTAATACCATCATGGCCGCTGCTCAAAGAAGCTTTCATCTCTAGTTTCATCAACTAAAACTCATTCTTACTTGACTCGTTATTCATCAAATTCTCATTCTTTTATTGTATCTGTCCTTGTATGCTCTAAAAACTTTTATTCGTCTAGCTTTTTTTGCCGCACTTCAACCCTTTGGAATTCTCTTTCATCTTCATGCTTTCCTGACTCCATTAACTTTTTAAGACTTCTGTCGACCGTTTCTTGTTTTACTACTCTATTCTTTTTTTCAAGTAACTCCCAACTTGATAGTGGTTGCTTGCAGCCTTGTTGGTAGTAAATAAAATATATATATATATAACGATGCTTAAATAGGTTACTTTTAAAGCTTTTGCCCGTAAACAAAGTCAATAAAGTTTAATTTATTTGTTATTTAAATATTGTAATAATGCAGGATAAAAATATTAAAAAGCCATTGGTTGGAAAATTGGTAAATTAAAAAAAAAAGGTCGATGCCGATACTGATTGCGCAAAAATTGGCTAATTAAGCCAATACCGGTGCCAATTAATTGGTACATCACTTGTAGACAGTTACTTACCAACATTCATAGAGATGCTACTCAATCCTGCTGGAACAGTTGCAGAAACAAATGTTATCAAAAGCTAAAATATAATTAAAGAAATTGTTATAAATTTAAAGAAAAACAAAACTAAATTTTTGGAAAATAAAAATAAATTTTTGGAAAACGTTTTAAACAAATGCAGCAAAATCTTATGTATTTTTGTGTCCTGAGAACACATTTGCATACACTTTTTGTTGGTTTTTTTAGTTTCTTTTTCTGAATAAATTTGCCTGTTTAAAAAATATTACCAAAATAATGTAAAACTATTTGCATTAACATTTTTTAATAAATTTAAAAAAATTTAATTTAAAGGGGTAGGGTTATTCTTTTACTTTTTTTGTTTAAAAGTGTTAAGTTGGCGCAATTAAGTTCTAAATTAAGAACCTGCTGGCGATCTTCATACTGAAATCTTTTAAGGCTGTGAGGTACTATTGTAGCTCTCTTCTGGATACGTTCAATGCGTTGTATTGCAAATTTTGAATAATTATTACAGGCTGGAGTAGCAAATTCTAAACGTGGCCTTATTTACATTGTGTATAATTTTTTCCCTAGTTTTACGTCTCTACTAATGAATGCATTTTTCATCCATCCTAAAATGTTATTAGCTTTAGATGCAATTTCTGAAGCATGTGTGTCCCACTTGCCATTCAAGGTAATGACACTGCCAAAATCATGCTCTTTTTCAGATTTTAAAATGTTAACGTTGGTCAAAGATGCCACACCAAATATATAGTAATTTGTTTAAGGGTTGTTTTTTCCCATATGGATCACTTTGCATTTTTTGTAGTTTAGCTTCATGTACCATTTTTCAGACCATTCCGTGATTAAATAAAAAAAAACATTTAAATCTAATTGAAGCCTGTCTGAGTCTGAAGCATCTTTAATATGAGCAATAATTTTGCAGTCATCTGCATAAAACTTGCAAAGGAAGTAACTGATAACTGACGGCAAATAGTTTATGTAAAGGATGAACAAAAGTGGACCCAATCCAGCAAAGTAGTTTTCCAGTGATACCAAAGGCTTTTAGTTTATGGATAAGACATAGATGCGGCACAGTGTCAAAAGCCTTAGCAAAATCGAGAAAGATTATGTCAACCAATTGCTTGTCTGCCAAAGATGAAGAAATAATGTCCATTGACTCCAGAATTCAAAATTTTCTAATCTGGTAGAACCCTGATTAAAATGTAACAGAAGTGATAGAAGTCGCATAGGTTTCATTTGAGAGTTGTAAACTCAGCAAAATCCTTTTTTAAGGCTTAAAAAAGGATTTTGCTTCTCTATGACTTTTAGTTTTTTTGTTGTTAGATCTTATGTTGCTGTGTCAATGTCAACTTCCATGTAGTTGATTTGAATTTTCAACTGCATATAAAATTGATGATGCTGCATGTCAACTGCATAGAAAATTGATGATGCTGTTCTGAAATACAACTTTTCTTGCATTGGGAAATGAGAACATTTGTTTTTAGAGCACTAATGCTTTTTGGAGCAAAATACCTTTGCCCTTTTTTAAGCCCATATCAGCTGCTGATTTTGTGCGACTAGTGTTTTTTATTTAAAAAATGCATCTTCTATATTCTTCATCATAATCATATTTAATGCAAGGAACATCCGGATTTTATAACTTTTAACTAAACAATACTGACCCATGTAACCTTTTCTGGTTCAGATTTCATGACTTGCATTGATTAAACTTGATATTTTTAAAATTAATTATATCCATCATAAGTGAGCACAGGGTTTTTAAAGTATTGTTATGTACGATGTTCTGCACACTGACTTTCATCACATCTTTTTTTGCATTTTTTTTACCAGTAACAATTGGTTAATATAGAGTTGTTTATTCTATTTTTATTTTCCATTGCAAGGGCAATGTTTTTCAATTGTTACTTGGGCTGCTTTACTATCATTCTGTCTGTGTCTTGATACAAATAAAGTAAGCTAAATTAAAACATTGTACATGATAAATAAATACTAATGCTTTGACTTAAGTCAAAGCATCAGCATTTGTTTATCATTATGTTTTGATTATGTTCATTATTTTCCCTTCATTCTTGTTGCACAAATACAAATGTCTTTAAAGAATCAATTTTTGTAACAGTAAAGTGGTGACTTTCTAAAAGTCTGGAATAATAAAAAGCTTCAGTCATTCCGCATGGAACTATAAGAACTTGCTTCAAGTTAAAAGCTGCAGTTAACAGTTTTTTGCTTTAATCTTCTTTTCTTATATATGATTTTTTGATAACATGTTTGTTATACCTTTCATATTTTTTTTAAAAAAACTTTACTCTTTTCTATTTTGCTTTTGAAAGTTCTATATTGATCTGCCTTGAGTTTATGGAATTTCAAACAAAATCCACATTTAAAAACTCTCTAAAAGCACTTGAATATTTTTTGACAATATTTTTTTCACCGCAGTACATTATAAAAAGTCTATGCTTCTCTTTAATTGAAAGCTCCTGAAGAATAAACTGCAATTTCTCTGTAAGTCTCACATAGTGAGATTCAACAACTTGAAATGACAGAATATGATCAATAATATTTGTTCCAACTAAATCTGAATTTTTCTTTGTTTTTTGTGGCAAATCTTTATCAACCTGTAGCAATTAATTAATTCATTGCTGTTTTCACTGTTTTTGCTGCAATATGCCTATAGTATCAATAACAATAGTTAAACAGATAAACATTTTAAAAGCAAGTTTTTCTTTCCATGGAAAACCTATGTAAATATATGTAAATGTTTGGTTTCTGTTTCAATCTTTTTTAACATACTACCTTTTCCAACTTCATTTCTTATCATGGTACTCATTACGATACCTTTTTCATCTTTGTTTTACTTCATCAAGATACTTTTGTAACCAATCGTTCTTTGAGTATTATTTGAACTCTGACTCTATCATTTCTCACAACATCCTTATTTTTCTTTTTTACGCTGTTAAAATAACTCTTCTCCTTTATTTGGACTTGTATTAGTTGTCAACTTTTTTACATGAAAAATAGATAATTAAAGGTGAGCGCTGACTTGTGTTCACATTTAATTTCCTAAATTTCTAATCCATCATGATGGGTCCTTTTTCTTTCATGGGGTTGTATCACAGAGAGTTGGGATAATTACTTCAGTACTAAAATTGTTCAAAAGTATTGTTACACCAATACTTGTTACATTAATAACAAATTTTGAATATTTTCAGTAGACTTGTTATAAAGAATCTTCCCTAAAAACGATTGTTTTATATTTTATATACTTTCAGTAGCAGTCATATGTAACTTATATATATCTTCCATCATTCACTTAAATTATAAATTCATGTCTCCTGCTATCAAACTTTCAACGTTTCATTGAAAATACAATTTCCATTTGATGTAAGTCTTGTTTTGAAATTTAAAAGCCAATTAAGGCAAAAACAGGTTTAAAATATAACAAAGACCCACCATTTGAAGATGTCAGTATTCTGATAATTTCTTATTGATGAAACACTGTGTAAAATAAAAAAAAAATTAAAAAGTGATTTTCTACTAACTTAAAATCTGCTGCCATAACATAAAAAAAGAACTTTTTTTTTTCATGCTAACTACTTGTATGTCATTAATATCAATAGATAAAACACTCTCTGACTTTACATGTCATTTCGGTTAAAGAATCATCAACATTGCTCCTTACTGCCTATTTGATGTTAAAGCTTTTTATATTTAGTTCACATTTAACAAGTATACAAAGTAGTAAATAGATTTGTCTTAAGAACTTAAAAGCATCATAAAAGATTCTGCTTTATCAAAATTACATAAACATACATGATGGTCAGTAAAATTTATTTTTTAGCTTTTAGGTGGCAAAGAAATTAAATTTGAGTTGGCACATTTAAAACAGCTACTCAAAAGCAATCAAAAATTACGTACGGTCAGCAACAAAACTTAGATGCATCCATTATGGCATCAATCAACTGATGCATTCATTTAAAAAGACAGAGATAAAATTGACAAGCTTCAAATAAAACTTTTAAAAAAAAATGCCATAGACACAACTTTACAAGTTTACTTCCTTCATAACCATGTTCTGTTTCACATTACAAAATCAATGCGGCAAAAATTATTCGAGCTTTTCTGGGAAGTGTTTGTACATTAAATCACTTGCCAGACCAGACGAGTCAACAGATTACTGTTTGCTTCAATTATTAAACAACAGCTTGCATAATAAAATGAAGCATTGATCCAAAAAGTTCCAAAAAATTCTACACCAACAGAATTCATTCTTTGTCTTAGTCATAGACAATAATGATGAACAATTTGATAAAGGTTAAATTTGGAATTATTAAAAAAAACCTAAATACTTTACAAAAAAATTTCAAAACTAATAAAATTAGAAAATTTTATAAGAGTTTTTTTTGCTTACCGTGTATGTTTGTCCTACAGTATACTGGGTAGAAGCAGTTAAGTCAAAAGTAGTATATCCAGAACTAATTCGTTGCGTGTATGATGTTTGATCGACTGAAATTACTAAAAATAAATAAAATAATTAATAATTCTAATAACTAATAATATAATTATGATTTAATATTTCTATTATACATATATATCATAGATCATCCAATTCATATTTTGAAAATCTGGAATATTGTTTGGGTAAAATGTTCGGAAAAAGTTCGGAATACATTTTCCCATATTTTCCTATTAACTTTGCTTTAGCTGAGTTATTTCTAACTTTTTTCTAAACTTTTTTTAATTTTTGTATGAGTGATGAGTGAAAAAACTTGAAAAACAAATACATTACAAAAAAGTACACCTAAACTTGTATGTATGGAAAAAGTTTTAGATATCCGGAAATACTAAAAGTTGAGTAAATTATCCGAAATTCTGGAAATATTCAGAAAAAAAGATTATCCCTGATATATATATATATATATATATATATATATATATATATATATATATATATATATATATATATATATATATATATATATATATATATATTATAAACTACTAATACTGCTACTAATGTGGCAGTAGTAGAATTAATAATAACTACTCATAAAACATTTCAACTGAAAAAGAATAAAATAAAAAGTAAATGTGTGTTTAAACAACATTTCTTTTGTCACAATAAAACAGCCTCCTTTTCGGGGAATCTATAGCCGTTAGCTATGAAAATAAGCAAAACTAGTAAGCAAATGCTGATTGATATACCCTATAGTAGATATACAATGTATATATATATATATATATATATATATATATATATATATATATATATATATATATATATATATATATATATATATATATATATATATATATATATATATATACAACCCTCGGAATTAGGGTCAGCATTTGCCAATGCCAACCTAACTGCTGACCTGAGGTCGGCAAAAAATTGCCAACCTCGTTTCTATGTTTTATGGTTTGACCTTTGTATCAAATAATTTTTGTGGACCTGATGCCGACCTCAAAAAGATTGAGGACGGCAAATTATTGCCGAACTCATTTTTTCTAATTCCGAGAGTAGTATATAAATATATATGCCATTTGCAAAATTGTTGCCATTTCCGCAAAATTTTTGATTTTCAAAGGTCATTATTTGATTTCTGGTGCATTTTGATGAGTACATGGAGAAAATTATAAACATTTGTTTCAAAGTTGAATTTACTACTTCCTCCAATCTACTGAAATTTTTAACATTTTCTTTCTCTCTTTAACATCCTTGTTTTAGTGAAAAGTATTGTTTACGCTATTATTTTACGTAACTTGTTCAAGACAACTTAATAAATTAAACTCATAATGTATCAAAAAATACTCATTTGGAAATCTTAAATGTAAAAAATCTTACAATAAAATAGGTTTATTACTAGTTTTACCTTATGTATAACTCAAGGTTTTGTTCACACAAGATTTTAATTTATATCTCAAGGGACATTGTAAACTTATATAAGTAATTTTTTATTAAACATTTCACTTACTATTGTCTAGAATTTGGAAAAATATATGCTGTCTCAAAAAAGATCAAAAAAAGTTTTTTTGGTAGAAAAAACCATTGAAAAGCTACCCGATAATATGCTGCCAACAAAAGGAGAAGTGCTTGGATATCTTCATTATAGAAAATACTTTATGACATCAATATCTAAATCTGCTAGACTTAAGCACGTTGTTGCCTGCACCTTTTCTAAATTTTTTTTACGCCTAAATGTAACAAATCTGGTGGTTGTCAGACGAAAGAGAACGGCTTAGTGTGTGTTATTAAAGCCTTAGTAATATAATGGTAATATTACTTAGTAATATATTAGTAATATAAATTAATATATGAGAAAAGGCTCAAATTCAAACATTGTATCATAAACAAATAAGGTATAAATAATACTTTTAATTTCTAATTTTGACGGATATAATATTGGTATAAATATGATAAAATGCTAGTACCTAAATTTACTTTTTAACTTATACATATATCTTATAGAAATAACATTATGTAATTGAAAAATCGCGAAGTAGATTACAAATAAACAGAAATAAAGTCTGGGTATAAAAAATCATGCATAGAATTTTGAGAAGAAATGCATAATCTTTTTGACATTTCTCCTTCAGATGTTAATGACATAATAATGAAAGATAAAACTAAATCATTTCCAACCAGAAAAGAAGATTGCATGTTTTTGGACGACCAAAAAAAGCTTGAGAAAGTGGTCAATGGATCGTAACGACAAAAATTACGAAAAGTTTATAAAAAGAAAGATTATAAAAATAAATAAATCTCAATTGATGATTTTGCCACTTTTATCTTTTAACAGCCTTGTCAACCTTACTTTTATGGAAACACAGCATGTGTTGTTTAAATTAATTGAAAGATGAGCAAACACTGTCATATAGTATAAGGATAGGTACATAAATTACAATTATTTGTTAAAATAATGGTCAGTTATGTACATATCTTTAGTAAAAAAATGTCTCTATGAAAAGTTTCCTTTTTGTTAATGTTTTATGATTAAGGCTCATAAAAATAGAACTAGAAACAAAAATTCTTTACTCGTGTGTGATCTTGCAAACAAGGAATTTATTATATGGGTGCAAAACTCTATAAAGATCTATCATATAAAAATAGAACCGTTAAAAATTCTACCAATTTTAAAATCCTCATTGATAAACATTTAAAAAAATGATTTTACTAACTCAGATTTAGTTCTATTCAAATAAATTTTACTATCTGTTCCTAATTTTGTTGTTAATTTTAATATGTAACTCTCAGGACACACATTAACAGCAATTTAAAATTTAAGAATCATATTTAAAGCACATTAAAGTGTGGTTTGAAAGAAAGTTATCTTTTAAACAAACTTGTAACTTGATATACTAAACCATACAAATTCATATAAAGTTGTTATTCAACATAATAACAAAAATTATAAGTAAAAAACTACTGTATACCAAAATTGGTGCAACATATGACTGATATTTAAAATATTCCATTGTTCTTTCTTTAGTCAATTTATGAATCTTATTTGAACGTTGACTAGTTCTTTATCCAAGTCTATAAAGATTCAATTAGATTCAAATCTGGTAATCAAGCAGGCCTGGACAACAAACCTATGTTTTTTTTCTACTATGCATGCTTTAACTGTACAAGAGTGTTGGTTGAACAATATTTTGTTAAAACTTTTGTTTTGATCAATCAGTGTGCCTATTAATGGAGACTGGAAGTTTGCTTGTTTGTATAATTAGCTTGGGTAAATGTTATACACACATAATCTGTTAAAATTAAAACCTCAGATACCAACCTAAGCATTAGTCACAGTGAAGAGTGCCACACCCACTCCCACCTTGCAATACCAGTATAACAAAGTAAATACTAATACTCCACCACTACCTTGCAATATTAGTATAAAAATGCAAGTGCCAACACTCTCACTGCCACCTCAAAAAATCAGTATAACAAAGCAAAAATAAAACTTTTTATAATTAAGTCATTTAACTAGATCTTTGTCATGATAAAAATCATTTTACTTTATTTAATACTTTAAAATTCTTTCTATCAATAAAAATTATTTCTTACATCGTTTTAATTATGTGAGTTAATCTGTAGCTGTCAGCATAGGTTATATAATAGCTCTGTAAATACTAATATTTTTTCAAATTAAATATTTCTAACTGTATATAAAGAACAATATTTTTCATAGTTTTCTTTAAATATGTTGGTAATCTCACAATAACCTAATTGAGCATTGAACTTTTAATGTCTTTCTTGATATTACGTAAAACTTAAAAAAAAAACAAAGACTTAACAGAGCCATGTTGTCCATAGATTGTGGTCCCTGTTAATGTTTTTAATGTGCATTTTCGAGGCCACATAAGGAGCCCTAAATTACAACTTTAGGTTAATTAGCAGGACTTAGACAACTTAATAGCTTCTTGATTGAGATACTGTGCTGTGAATAGCTTTTTGCTTGAGATGCTTTGTTGTGAATAGCTTTTTGCTTGAGATGCTGTGCTGTGAGTAGCTTCTTGCTCGAGATGCTGTGCTTTGAATAGCTTCTTGTTTGAGATGCTGTGCTCTATAGTGATATAGATGCTATAATATTAAAATATTTACTAATATGTTTATCACTTCAATAGATACTGTGAATAGCTTCTTGCTTGAGATGCTGTGCTCTATAGTGATATAATAGATACTGTGAATAGCTTCTTGCTTGAGATGCTGTGCTCTATAGTGATATAATAGATGCTGTGAATAGGTTCTTGCTTGAGATGCTGTGCTCTATAAATGAGTCAAGTTCTTTTTAAACTAAAACCACGCGCAAAGTAACCTAAAATATTAAATATAAAAAACCATCACTACCACCTAACTGTTTTAATATATCTTTCACAAACATTTGTGGTCTTTGAAGTAACTTTCTATCAGATGAATCTTACTTTTTGCAAAATTTACCAAACTCACTTGTATTTTGTAAGACTTAAATTCGGCTGTTTCTTCTTCAGATCTCATTATTGATAAGTACTATTCTTTGATTCACAAAAACTAGTCACATCCTTGGCTTGGAAACACTTAAACATCAATCAGGGTTTAAACAGATTCTAAATGAAAGATTTCCCTGACCCAAAAAGATAAGTAACTTTCCTGATTTTTCAAGGAACAAGTAGCAGAGCTTAAATCTGATTTAACCTTTGTAACAGACTGGGACATGCAGCGGCTTGTGAATTTTAACACTAGCAAAATTAGTTATTTACTACAAACAACTATCACAATATTGTCAACATTCCTATATTAATGAATGGCAACCCTCTAATTTTTGGATTATTTTTCACTACTAACCTCTCATAACAACCATGCAAAGTATCGATTGTAAAGTTAGCATCTGCTAAAGATGCATCCCTTTATTTTGCTCGCTATTTTCGTACTCCTGACTCTATTCTCTAACTCTACAAATCTCGTATTTGTCCCAGTATGAAATAGATTTGTCATATTTGGACTGGTGTTTCTAATGATAGTCTTTCTCTTTTACACAAGGCCCAAAAACCCATTGTAAACGTAGTTGGACCTGTGTTGCTGCAAAGCTTGAGCTGCTTTAACATTTAACTGCACTTTTTTTTTCTTCCTAAAAGTACTAACATTGGTTGCTTGCAGCTGTTTAAGGAGTGAATTTAAATAAAATAAAAAAATTTTAAACAAAATAATTAATTTTTGTGAAACTTAAATTCAGCTGTTTCTTCTTCAGATCTCATTATTGAAAATCAGCATTAGATTATCTGTTTGATTACTTTCTAAAAAGGAAAAAGGTTTGTGATATAGCAGAAAAATAAAACCTTTATTACAATTTACTCTTCGATTGTTTATTTTACGGACAGATAGCTCATAAATGATGGCTTTTTGAAAGCTGGTAGGTTCTGTCAGAAATCAACTATCTTTATCATATTTTGCAATAATTCTTTGAGTTGTGATGCTACATGTTGGTCCTTAACTCGTCTAAATTGATATAAATACTATATAAGACTTTTAAAAGAATGCCTTTTAAAAAAAGAATTGAAACTGTATTCTATTATTTATAACAATTTTAAAGGCTTCATCTGCAAATGAAATGTTAAAAGTAAAGGTTAAAAGACATTCACAAATCTTTTAAAAAAAAAAACTTTGGGAAAAAGGGAAAGGTCGTAGGATCTGTGACAGAAATATAATCTTCACTCCAAGCAGGAGATTTCTTAAAAACTTTTGGTGTATAGTTGTATATAGGTGAATATATTTAGTTTTTGAGATAATTAAATTATTATTTTTTAACTATTAATATCATCCTTGAAGGCCAACACTCTTTATTATGTCTAATTTTTGGGTAACTCAAGGTTCTATCCTTGGTACTGTATTGTTTCTTATATACATTAATGATCTTCCTGACAAACTTACATCTTAAGTGGCTCTAATTACTGATGACTTAACTTAATTCTCCTGTCTCGACCAAAAAATATTATCTTTTCGATAGCATAGAACAGGTAGATCCTGAATATCTATGAATTTCGATAGCATTGAATATCTATGAATTTCGATGAATATCTATGAATTTCGATGAATATCTATGAATTTCGATATGAATATTTTCGATATGAATATTCAATATGAATTTCGATATGAATATATATGAATTTCCATATTGAATATCTATGAATTTCGATAGCTTGAATATCTATGAATTTCGATAGCATAGAACAGACAGATCTTGAATCTGATCTTACTTTTGTAACAGATTCAGACATGCGGTGGCTTGTTAATTTTAACACCAGTAAAATCAGTTATTTACTACAAACAACTATCATAATACTGTCAACATTCTTATATTAATGAATGGCAACCCTCTCTCTGAATTCTTTTTGGATTATTTTTCACTATTAACTTCTCATAAAAACCATGCAAAATATCGATTTTAAAGTTAGCATCTGCTAACTTTAAAATTGCTAGGTTGCTTCCCTATATTGTGCTTGCTTTTTTCTAACTCCTGACTTTATTCTCTAATTCTACAAATCTCTTATTTGTCCAAGTATCGAATACATTAGTCATATTTGGGCTAGTCCTTCTAATGATAGTCTTTCTCTTTTAGACAAGTTCCAAAATTCCATTGTAAACCTAGTCGGACCTGCGTTGTTGCAAAACTTGAGCCGCTTTAACATCGTCGTAAAGCTGCTTTTTTTTTTCCTCTACAAATACTATCATAGTCATTGCTCAAAGGAGCTATTATCTCTAGTTCTGTTAATCAAAACTCACTTTCAACAAAATCATATTTTTTTACTGTATCTGTCCCTGTTTACTCAAAAAACTTGTATTCGTCTAGTTTTTTTCCTGCATTTTAAGCATTTGGAACTCCCTTTCCTTCTCATGTTTTTCTGACTCGTACAACCTACAACCTTTCAAGTCTTCTGTTAACCATTTTCTTGCTCTTTAATTCTAATCTTTGTTTTCTAGTAACTCCTAACTTACTAGTGGTTGCTTGCAGCCATGTTAGGACTGAATTTAAATTAAAAAAAAATTTAAAACAAAATAGTTAATTTTTTAAGAAAGAATAAATTTACAATAGCTTTATTTTTAAGAAAGTTCTCTTACCAATAGTTACTGAAGTACCAATTGATTTCGCTCTGAAATTCAATGAACCAGTTACCAATCCGCCCAGGTATAAAAAATTTGTTTTCAAATATAAGTATCCAGATGTAGTAACCCAATTTACAGCAGTGGCTAAATATAAATATATATATATATATATATATATATATATATATATATATATATATATATATATATATATATATATATATATATATATATATATATCCTCAGGAAAACGATGTTAGCTAAAAAAAATCTATACAATTCAATTAAAATAATGCCATTAATTTTTGACACTATGTATCAGATGATACTCGTAAATATAGGTAACACATTTAACTTAAGAATTATTTTTTCATTTCATCAAGAATTATCAAATAATTAAAAGTATATTCAAAGTTTGAGAACAGCAAAATTTTTACTATGATTGCAGTTGTTTTTTTGTAAAAAATTTTATATTTATATAATTTGTAAGTAAACTTTTATATCTATAGGTATAATAGCATATATATGTAATACACTCAATCTATTATGAGCAATATAAATTGAGAAAAAATGATGAGATGCTTGATAAAATTGTAAGGAAATTATTACCTACCAACAAAGCAAAGATATTTAGTCAATTACCTAATGGAGAGGTTTTATGCCATTATCTATATCTTACAAGGTTTGATTTGAAACTGTTTAATTTGATTGTTTGATTTGATTTGAATGTATTTTGGAAAATGGCAGGAATTCAAACAAAACAGAAAAAAAATGCTGTTTGAATAATACTACATCTGATACATTTCGGAAAGAACTAGATTAAAAAAGTATTTTAAAAAATATATTTATTTAAAAATATAGGTCGAGCCGTATGCTCAACTTCTGAGCTTTACTAATAAGTCGTCATCTCTGCTTGATATTGCAGCATCGAATTCAGAAGATTTTATTTTATACTATTTGATTATAAAAAAACCCTTTGGTGACATCAATATCAGATTTAAATTATTTCTCAGCATTAATTAAAAAAACAATTTTTGGATTCATTAGATAGGAGTTATGCTAAGTAAAAAGAAAGGAGCAAATGGAATTACAGAAGATGAAAGCTGTTGAAAAAAGAAACCAGGAAAATAAAATTAAAAAATATAGATCTAATGTCATGCCAGATATCGATAATAAAGACAAAATTTCCAACTATAAAGAAAAATGTGCTATTATTAGACAAAAAAAAAAAATTAGAATATAAGAAAAACCTAAAGTTTCTTTAATTGCTAATAGGTTGAATCAGAAAAAGATGGGATCATTTTAGCTGTGCTTTTTGAGATGTTTGAGATGGAAAAATTTTCCTTCAAGTGCATTTGGTTTTCCTGTTACTACAATAGCCAAGCGTTCTATTTTATTATCTACCTTAGATAACAACTTTGAACCCAAGTAAAGGTAAGAGTACGTGTCAATGTCATTGGAAACTTGTTGTGCTTTTTGAGATGTTTCATCCAAATTGTAACCTAATACTTTAGCATCTGTTATCCATGTAGTAACAGGAAAACCAAATGCACTTGAAGGAAAATTTTTGTGTGTCCAGAATTCCCAATACAACTGGAAAATGTCAGGCAACAGCAACAATACACTGAAGAAAATAGAATTAGCCTCACCATATTCTAATCCAACAATTTGTCAATCTGTTAGCAAATTTGTGTGATGCATTTTTTGTATCCAAAAATACATTATTATAGTTATAAACAACAACTTTTTAAATTATAATATAGCATAATTAAATTGCGGTGCACTTGATAAAACCATAAAATGTATAATACTTGATATTTGCAATAACGAATAGAATTAGCCTCTATAATTATACCTTATAACTAATGCCTATCTTGAGGTAATTATTAAGCACTTTTGAAGATCTTTAAATTTTCTTTTCGGCATTTCCCTGATTAGATATGCCTGTAACTTTGTATGCTTTGATTACAGCTATTTTTTCATTTTCAAATTCAGGTATTATAAACCAAATGTTGAAAACTTTATGAGCACTGATTTCACAGTCTTTGCTTAACTTACAAATAATAATAATAAATTCGCAAATGGGTGAAAAAATCACCTGATAATTATCCTAAAATATGGAAGTAAACTGAAAATAATTATTGATGAGGCTAATTCTATTCGTTATCACAAATATCAAGTATTATACATTTTATGGTTTTATCAAATGTAACGCAATTTAATTGTAGAACTTATAAGGAAAGTGGTGGCAAGTGTAAAATTGATAATTGTACTAAACGAGCTAATGTACGTCATGCTGTTGCTCTGCACATGACGAATGCATCACGAATTGTGCTAATTTACAATTACCTGTAGCTGCTCAACGTGTGGGACAAATCTTACATGAAGATCCAAACACAGTTTGTAAAAAATGTAAACCAAAATACACTGTTTGTCATGAAGAAACTAGATTACAATTTGCCAAATAACACATGTCTTGGCAGGAAGAGTAGCATCAAGTTCTCTTTAGCGATGAAAAAAATTTCGTTCTAGATGGTCCTGATAGCTTTCAATATTACTAGCATGAACTTTCAAAAGGGGAAGAAACTCAGCTGAGTCGTAACTTTGGTGGTGGAAATGTTTGGTTTAGGGGACCTTTTCCTTTGTTGGAAAACTTATACTGGCATGGATTTAAACAAAAATGAATTCAGAGGACTGCATTGACTTATTAGAAATTTTGACATACTAGAAATTAGTTTACTTGAACATGGTGAAGAATTGATGGGTGAAAATTTCAATTTCCAAAAAAAAATGTTGCCGTCCCTAATTCAAATTTTACAAAAACTTAGTTTAGGGAAAAAATATTCACGTAATTGAATAGACCGCATGAAGTCCAGGTCTAAAACAATAGAAAATCTATGGGGAATACTTTCTGGAAGGTTTATAAAATTGTAAGCAATTGGAATCCACATAGAAATTGAAAACTCTATCAGAGAAGCTTGAAATGGAATATCTATGACACTATCCAAAATCTTGTGACTAATGTATCAAGTCGCATACTTGAAGTCTTTAAAAAATCAGGAAGCAATACTATACATTAAATGTAAAAACAAAATACTTTCGGTATTTTTTTTTATATAACGTAAGTAAGGCTAATTCTATTTTCTCCACAAAATGAATACTTTTAATTTTTTTTCCCATTATAATTAATTAAACATACCAATTTATAATTTTTTTAATTATAGTAGAAGATAAAAAGAAATAAAGCTAAAAAAGATAAAAAAGTTTATATAGAGAAAATCACGGTTTTGTAAATTTACAATGCTATCTTATGTGTAAATGTACAACATATGCCTTCCAAATGTCTTGGATTTCTACAAAGAAATTTTTTATAAAAAAAAACTGCCCTGGAAACATTTAATTGGCATCTTCGGTATTTAACTAAAGAAATGTATCCTTTCTCACTATTTTCTAATAAAGAGTCTGATCGTGATAAAGCTAAAACTGCTATAATAATTCTTAAAAATGTAAGAGAAAGCTGGGAACCTAATTTAGACTTTCCACAACTTCCTCTTTAAAAATTCAGTGCTCCTTTAACTGATTTAGTTGGAACAAAACCAAGCAACATCTTATTTTTATTTGGTTTTAGTATAAACAACTGTATATAAAACTATCTAAAAATATGAACTTTAATATATTTATAGATATATGTAAGTTGATTAGGGATTATTTTAGGGAAAACACTTCAAGAAGGGTTTTAAGAAGGTCATATGAGATAAGGAGAAATATACTTTTTTAAAAATAACATGTCATTAGGTTATATTAAAGTAAACTAAACAAGAAAATTGTTAAAAATGTGAACATAATTGATTAAAAAAAAATGTTTTTAGTCTTTTTTGTGAAAAATTAAAAAATAAAAAAATGAAAGAAGGGGGTCAAAATTAAAAATTTTTAGTTTTTATATAAAAGTATATATACATATATATGTATATATACATATATATGTATATATACATATATATGTATATATATACATATATATGTATGTATATATATATATATATATATATATATATATATATATATATATATATATATATATATATATATATATATATATATATATATATATATATATATATGTAAATTAGTAAAAAACACTTATCTAAAATATATATATGTAAATTAGTAAAAAACACTTATCTAACTTTTTTCTTCAACTTTAAGTTCACCATTTCTGGATGATCAGGAAGAGTCTTCCTGATGATCCAGCAATGGTGAAACTTAAAGTTGAAGAAAAAATTTAGATAAGTGTTTTTTACTAATTTATTATTGCTTTGTTCTTTAAGAACATTGAGCACTCTATTTGTAAAATACACTAACATAATTAACATATATATATATACATATATATATATATGTATATACATATATAAATATATATATATATATATATATATATATACATATATATGTATATATACATGTATATATATATGTGTATATATATATACACACATATATATACATATATATAAATATATATATATATGTATATATATATATATATATATATATATATAAATAAATATATATATATATATATACATATATATATATATATATATATATATATATATATATATATATATATATATATATATATATATATATATATATATATATATATATATATATATATATATATATATATATTAATCATATTAATCAAGAGTGTTTATCGTACATAAGATAAAGGTGGGGAAGATAAGGCCATCTATCTTGACATTTTTATAACTTTTGATAAAGTTCGACATGCTGGTCTTCTTCATAAGATTTCTTCTCACGGTGTATCTGGTAATAATTTTAAGAATAATAAATCCTTCCTTTCCAATCGTAGTATAAAAGTTGTCCTCGATGGACAGCACTCACCTTCATATCCTGTAACTTCAGGGGTTCCTTAAGGTTCAATCCTTGGCCCTATACTCTTTAATTTACATTAACAATCTTCCAGATACTCTCACATCTAAGGTGGCATTGTTTGCTGATTATGCTACCATTTATTCTTGTCATGATAAGAAGCCAACATTCTCTGATTGCTTGAAGGGGGCATTTGAGCCTGAAAAGAATCTTACTTTTGCTACAGCATGGGGCTCACAGTAGCTGGTGAACTTTAATTCAGAACTTTAATTCAGGTAATGTACTCGATGAGTCATCTATCTTCTAGGATTAACTCTTACTTTTGATCTTTCTTAAAAACCATATATCAATTCGCTGCAAAATTAGCATCTGCTAAGGTTGCATATTGAGCTCGACGCTTTCTAACTACGGATTCTCTATATCTCTATAAATCTCAAATCCAGCCTTGTATGGAATACTTCTACCATATCTGGGGCGGATACTCTAATGATGCCCTTTCTCTTTTAGACTTGGTGCAAAAATGCATTGTAAACATAGTTGGACCTGCTCTTGCAGTCAACCTCCAACTATTTTCACATCATCATATTGTTGCTTCTCTTTCTCTTTTTTGAAAAATACAACAATTGGTACTGTTCTAGAGAGCTACCACCTCTTGTGCCATCTATTAAAAATCATTCTTATGTTACTAGTCATTCAATTAAGTCTCATCTTTTTTCTGTGACTGTTCTTAAGTGCTCTAAAAACTCTTATTTCTCTAGTTTTTTCCGCGAACATCAGTTCTTTGGAATTCACTACCTTCATTTTGCTTTCGTGGTTCACATAATTAGTATTCTTTTATATCGTCTCTCAATCGATATCTTCATCTTTTCTCTTCCAGTAACTTTTAACTCTAATAGTGGTTGCTTGCAACCTTGTTGGAAGCAAAAGATGTTTAAAAAGAAAAAGAAAAAAATATATATTTTAGGAAATATTTGTCATATTTACACTTATTTGCATTTTATTAGTATTTTGATATTAGCTCCTTTTAAAATCGGTTTTACTTTTAATAAAAACAACTCTCTTGTGTGTCCAATAAATAAAGGGGAGCATAAATTAGGGAAAAGGTGAGAGTTTTTCAAAACCTATTTCTAAAAATAGCTTGAATGTTCTAAAAGCAACAAGGGTTTTGTCATGCATTTGTCATTTATGTGAAAGCTTTAGTTAAACTTTTACACTGTCAGGATTCTGATAAACTCCACTACGGAAAAAGTTATAAAACTAATAACCCCTTAACCACCTCTCTGCTCTCCTTTTAATGTTGGAACTTTACAATAAAATGGTTACATGTAAAAAAATAATTTTATTAACAACTGATATTGCTGAATAAAATCATAAAAACTAAATATCTGCTGCCATTGATGTTTTTTTCAATGGCGAAGTCAAAAGAGATTTAAATGCATGATGTAAAGATTTACAGCTTGGCAAAAAGCTGGAAAATTTACTTTCATTAAACCAATAATGAAAGCCAATTTGTATATAGACAGCTTGTAAATTTAGAATAAGAAACAAGCTTGTGTTTTAAAGAATGATTTTAAATGTGATGGAATAGTCTGTAAAATTCCTGATATTAATCCTATCAATCATTTGTAACACATTCAACAGAAAATTGAAGATCAAGACATAAAAGCAGCTATGGTTGAAGCAGGAAAGAAAACTAAAATATAATTGTAAGACATAATTGTCTATATAATTGTATAATATAATTGTAAAATATAATTGTAAAGAATAACACATGCAGAATAAGCCTTATATCATTTGATCTTTTTATTTATCAGTTGCTATGTAACTTTACCAACTTTACAAATAAAACTGAATACTTTTTAAAAACAAATCAAATTTAACTTTTTATTAAAAAAAAAACAGGTAATCGAAGTGAGTCATTTTTAAGTAGTTCTACCTAAAAATGACGTCAAACGTTAAAGATTAAAGATAAGTTGGAGTAATAATATTTAGATAACCAAAATTACAAACAATTACTTTTTCATATTTTTTATTTGTATAATGGGTTTAGTCCCCAAAAAATCTGAGATAATTGAACTATTATTATTACCTGAGACTGTTTTCACTCATTAATATGGCCTAGTTTAAAATAACACCAATAAAACTGCTAATTTTATCACTGTTATATTTTTTTTCAATTTCTAATTTAATTCTCAGACTTACTGAAAAAGTTTTAATTTTGATTAATACTATGCAATAAATACCCTTTATATTCTGATTTTAATGGGGATTAGCTTACTTCTGAAACAAAGTAAGAATTAAACTTGATTAAGATAAATTTAAGCACTACAGAAAGTTTTAATATTAAAATATTAAAACTATATATAGTGCTCAAAGTTATCCTAAACAAGTTTACTTTAAATTCTGACTTTAGCCTAACAATTTCAGGCAAAACTTATACAAAAAATAACATTCTAAATAATAGACTCAATGTCCTACTGAAACATTTGGACCATATTTTTTGCACTTTGCAAGTTGATTTATGATTGATCTTTTGAAAAACAACTAAATTGCTTCATTGTGTCTACAGCACGACCGTCTTAATTTTCTTTTTGTGAAAAATTTAGTCATCTATTTTTCAACCATATAGAACATACTAGTTGCTTTTAAGTCACTCGTTAAATATTCTTGCTGCAAAGTGTTATTTAACATGTTTGTTGGGGTTGGTTTGTGTTCTTTTGGGATATCACCTTTAATGCAATTAACTAACCTTAGTTGGCAAGATAAGTTTCATTTATGAGCAATGCTATAAACTTGTTGTTTCAAAGATTTTGACAAAAAATTTGTGCCAAAACTTTTAAGCCACTGATTATGTGATGCTATAAGCTCCTGATATGTTAGGGAAAACATATGGTGTTCATATCAATCTGTTTCTTCACACACACTTTATTTATCTTGAATAACGTTTGTGTTAAATTTTAAAAATAGTTTAAATGCTTGAATGTTTAAATGTTAAAATTAGGTTTGTTTTCAGAGTTTAGGTTGAAATAGAAATGAAGTTAAAAAAAAATTTAAAAGCCTCTTCAACCTAGTAACCTGATATATGTTTAGATTTATAAGTGACATATATATATATATATATATATATATATATATATATATATATATATATATATATATATATATATATATATATATATATATATATATATATATATATATATAATTATATATATATATATAAATATATATATATATTATTAAACATATATATATATATATATATACATATATATATATATATATATATATATATATATATATATATATATATTTATATATATATATAAATATATATATATATTATTAAACATATATATATATATATATATATATATATATATATATATATATATATATATATATATATATATATATATATATATATATATGTACATATATATTTATATGTACATATGTATATATACATTAGGGGGTTGATTTTTTTACAACTATACATTGGTATAGTGCCAAAATCTGACATTATACATGAGATTACCAATTGCAAAAGTTTTACTGACTAAAGTTTCAAAAATGTCCCCCGTAAGTAAAAAAATATAACGTAAAAATCGACAAATTAACAGAAAAATAGCAATTTATTTTTACAAAACTTTCTGTTCATTAATATACAAAGATCAATTGTTTGTGCAATTTAAAAGTTGTTGTGCAGAATAAATCTGAAGTTCATCTTGTCAATATCTTTTGCATAAATTTCTTGCACAATTTTTATGGCTCTTACCGCACAGATATTAGATCTCTGAATTCCTTGTATGCGACTGGGCGACTGGGACCAAAATGTTTTCAAGGTTTTCATGGCTGTAGTTGAAGTTATTGCTTGCTCTAAATTGTTAAAATTATGTTCTGAGTATTGCATGTCAGAAAACCATATATCAGACCGGGCTGATGTAATGAAGTCACAAACCATGCGAAGTTGATTATTATTCGACTCATTTAAAATATATGCCAGAAGAGCATAGATTACTTTTGAATTCCATCTGGCATTGTTCAATGATGGCAGACTTATAAATTTTATAGCCGGATAGCTACCATTCACCTTCATGTATCGGTCACTTTGTACCAACTCAAACAAAAAGTCCATATCACCTCTCCATTTATTAGTCTTTACTTTACAAATTTTTTCACCTTGCTTAAAGTTTGATTTTAAATTTTCATAGTTTTTTTGCAGGTTTACAATAAATTTGTAATGTATTTCTGGTGATGAGCTTTTTCATTCATCTAAAATTTCATTCATGGAATGCTTCAAAATTGTGTCTAACACATGATGCTGACAACCAATAAATTGAACTGGTTCAAGATTTTTTCTTTCAAATTCTCTTTGAAGTTGGCTTACAACTCCATTTTTACTTCCAGTATTAAAACTTGTGGTATCAGATATTATAACTTTAATACTACTCCATAGTTGAAATTTATCTAGCACTTCAGCTATTCCACTGTAAATACTATTAGCTTTACCATCACCCAATTTCAAAATGGCTAACTTGACCTCCTTTTCTGCATTTTTTAAAATCAAGACTTGATACTCAATCCCGGAAATTCTTTTACCATCAAAATGCAACACCCAATCATCATTTTTTAAATGATTAATCATATGCTTTTCCATTTTTTGAGCTTCTGACATTGTAGCTCTATAAACCCAAGGTTTGGATGGTGCTTGCACATTAACACCACATTCAGATAAATTTTTGCAAACTTCTGCTGATCTCTTAATACTTAGTTTTGACTTCTTAACTAAGTTAACAGCAACAGTGGTGTTCTCATATTTTCTCTTTGTTTTTTGGCCTGGCGGATTATAATCAGAATCTTGCTCATCATCTTGTTCATTGTCTCCTTTATTGTCATCACTGACCTCTACTGTACCTGTTTCAGCTATGATAGTTTTCTTCTTGCCAGCTTTAGATGGATGTACTTTAACAATTTTTGATGTGCAATAACCAGCTTAACCATCAGTTTTCATCTGTAATATATAAAATTCTTTATCTTCATTGCTAAGCCAGTTACCATTCACTTTGGTTATATCAAATAAATAATCCCACTTTTCTTCAAAACATTGTTTGGATTTTTGAACAGAATGATATTTCTTAATAAGAATTTCTACTTTTTTTGTTATAGACCTTTCATTAATTTTTGGTAAACTCAGTTTAAGCCATAAATCAGATAATTCTGCGCCAACACTTTTACATCTGGAATAAACTGACTTCTCTAAATTTGATAAGTAATTATACCGACCAATAACAGAATAAGCTTTTGGCATTTTATTCATAATGCCAAGTGGCTGCAAAACTTTGTGTATGTGAGATCTTGTTGATTTTGATTTCTCAAAGTGGACTAGATTTTTTGTCCAGGCTTTGATATTTTCAGGTTTTTCAGCTATCTCGGAGCTTATTCTGGACATTCTGAAATATAAAGTAAATTGAAATAATTTTAAGTTACATGCAAAATTAAAATGAAATCTAGTAAACACAAAAAATCACCTTGATTGGAACACGTTTATCTTGACTACTAATGACAATAATTCAATCTTGTGCTTGCAGAAATTGATAACACCGGATGCATTCAAACAATGTATACTCAAACTTATATACTTATATGTTTGTTTATTTGTATCACGCTACACCTATGATATTGTAATTATTATAATTACAATATCTTTGTGCTACACATTAAAAATTGTTAAAAAACATTTACAATTTTTTATTTTCATATTACAATTTCATATTTACGGGTGACATTTTTGCAATCAAATGTCTTAAGGTATACATTTTTATAAATAAATATAAAAATGTCAGCTTTTAAAAATATACCCATTGATTTTTAAAAAAAAAAAGTTTAAAAATCAACCCCCTAATATACATATATATATACGTATATACATATATATATATATATATATATATATATATATATATATATATATATATATATATATATATATATACATATATATATATTTATATATATGTATATATATACATATATATATAAGTGTATACATAAATATATATATATATATATATATATATATATATATATATATATATATATATAGATATTTATATAGAGATATATATCAGGGGCTATTCTAGACCATTTTTGACAGCGCCGACTATATATGGGAATCGATTTGGGCGCCGCTCAAATTCAAAATTAAGGGCTTTTTTGTTACAACAAAAAAAAAAATTTAATCTTTTTTTAAGTTTTTTATCCAAATATTGTATTATTCTAAAGAAAATTTTTTTTAGCAAATGCTGGTCTTTTTTTCCTAGAATATCCCCTGTGTGTGTGGCTATGTGTGTGTGTATATATATATATATATATATTTATATATATATTTATATATATATATATATATATATATACACACAAAAATAGCAAAACTAAAAAAAAAAAAAAAAAAACAACCTGCAAAAACCCATCCATAACTTGTGGCAATATCTGTAATAAACCCGCAATGGTTCACAGTATTTAATACTGCACAAGATATAATTTTACCTAAATTTAATAGTAAAATTTTTTATAAAAATTCAAAAATTAAAATTGTTTAATAATTGATTGATTACAAAAAAAAAGATTTACCGTCAATATTTATATAAACAGAATCCATATATATTGGATTATTACTATTATAAAGGAAAGAAACCTAAAATAATATTAAAAAAAGTGTTAACTATATATATATATATATATATATATATATATATATATATATATATATATATATATATATATATATATATATATATATATATATATATATATATATATATATATATATATATATATATATATATACATATATATATATATATATATATATACATATATATATATATATATGTATATATATACATATGTATATATATATATATATATATATATATATATATATATATATATAAATATATATATATATATTTATATATATATATATATATATATTTATATATATATACAAAAATTAAACACAAATATGAATACTTATGTTAAAAAGTTGAAAAAAAATGTTGCGCAAAAAAATTGTTGCAAAACAAAAAGAAAATTAAGAAAAAAATTAAAAGATTGAAAGAGTCCATAAGCCTCAGTTTAATGAAATGGTTTTTAACCAATTCATTACTTATGTAATGTCATTTTTAACAAATCATCAGAAAACCAGCTTTTAAAACAAACTTCTAAACAATGGCTGAAGAAGATCATATATTAAATTACCTCCTGTGCCATAAATCTGGCATGGTGTAAAGCCATTTTGCGTAATATTTTTATGAGCATGCAATCTTTTCTGATCATTGAGATAACTTAAATCTTTATGTCAACTTTTGTTTCAACTTTTAAGATGATAACTTTTATTAGATATTTAAGATAATATCTTCACAGTTTTTTTAATTTTTATAAAATACATTCTACTCTTTTAAAAACCACATTTTTACCTAAGTGGTTATAGCGCTTTTTTAAATTCTTTCTGTTCGTTTTCAAGTCAAGAATCATGTATTGTTCTAATTTGCCAATTAAAAGTAAAAGAATTCATTAAAGATATAACTTAAAACTTCTTGATAATTTTAGTCATGAAAATATATTGCCAGGGTGTTAGCTTGGAAAATATAGGGTGTTAGCTAGGAAATCATAGGGTGTTAGCTAGGAAATCATATGGTGTTAGCTAGGAAAAAATCTTATACACTATTTTTGCAATATTGGAAAGTTAGGTGTTAAAATAAAAAAGAAGTTAACAAAAAAAAGCCACAGAAAAAAATTGCTTAATAGTATTAAACTTTTTTGACAGTTTCATATATGTACTGACACTCTATGATGTGGAAAGTTTTTGAATATTCAAGTTTTTAAATACTTAAGTATTTTAAAACTAAAAGTTTTAAAATACCTTAAAAAATTTTTTTTTAACTTTTTTACATGGATATTCGTATTTGTGTTTAATTTTAGTGTAAATTTTTATGTGTAAATTATACACTATAATTTACACATAAAAATAGTTGATATTTAATAATAATTAGTTATAGTTTATTATGTATAAATTAAGGTGATTTAAAATAATTCAAAAAAATGTCATCAGTTATAAGTAATAAAACTTATTTAAATCGATAACATTATAGCTAAGCTACTTGATAGATAAGAAACCTGCCTGACTTGCCAATTTCAATCGAATAGAATGTTAGTCAAAAAGGGGCGGAAGTAGATTCCTTTACCACAGGAGGGCAGCAAGTATGTTTTAACTGCGAATTTAAATATCTAGTAAATAAAGTATTTGTATATTAAAAAAAATAATAAAATTTTGAATTTATGAATTTAGTTTTTGTAAATTAAATCTTTGAGCTTGTAAATTTAACTTTTGTAAATTAAACTTTTGTATTTGTAAATAAAATAAAATATAACTGTGAAAGTTTATGTAAATTTAATTTCCTCTTTTATGTTTTATGCAAATATAACATAAGTAATACATTTGATAGCAAGTTTCATTTTTGATTTCTTTGTTGTTGTTATTTTCGATGTAGTTTACCGAAAGTTTTTTTAATTTCTTTAATAAATAAAAAAATTAACTTATTTGAGAGTAGGGGAACTTGTTGTACCTTTGACCACGTTGTACCTTTGGTCACTCAACTTTGTCGGCTTGCTAATTTTTTTTTATTTAAACGTGAAGTCCATTTGAAATAAAAGTCCATGACGACTCTTTTTACCATAAAACATCATACTTGGGATGGATGGTATCGATCCACAAGTAATTATAAGTTTTGGCTCTTAAAAAGTAAATATTTGTGTTAATCTTATTCTGATTTTAAAAATGTAATAAATTGTAGTTTGATTCATATACAACATTATAAACATTACCCAACATCATTTTTTTGTTATGAAAAAGTTTGGATGATTATGTCTGACCAATGGGGATCAAGGCGATAATTGTTAAAGAAACCTATCTCGTGTACCTTTGACCAGACTAAGATGTTGTACCTTTGACCAACAAAAACTAAAGAAAATGTGTGACTTTATCCAAATAGTTACAATAACTGATTTTATTTAAAAAAATTAGTAATACTGAGTATTGTAACTTCATTACACAAGTCTTTGCAAGATTGTAAGAATTGATTTTTCTAATTTTTTTCAGACAATTACGATTGATTACAAAATAGTTAGATTTGTTTTTATATTAATGTAAGGTAGGCCAGAAGTTGCTATATAATATATAACAAGCTAAAATATTAAAGAGGTAGCATGATTTTTAACAATAACATTTTGGTCAAAGGAACAATGTGCACCGGTCAAAGGTACAATTTATGTATTGTACCCATGACCAGTTGACTTTTTTTTTTAAAACGCGGGAAAAAGATACTTCTTGGTTGAATGAAAAAAAAGTCCTAAGTACAATTTTTGAATCAAAATATGAGAGAATACTATATAGTTTAAATGGTTTAAATTTACTCAATAGACTAAGCAAAAAACGCCAAAAATACTTACCCTAAAAAAGCAAAAAAAGGTCAAAGGTACAACAGGTTCCCCTATATTTATTAACTTATTTTAAAGTATATAAAATATATAAAATTCTTTTTCAAGTATATTTATTAGCATTAATTTTTCAAGAATGTTGCTGATATTTGATAATAATGATATTGGTCCACCGGATTTATCAATTAATTAGCAAATAATTGATCCTAAATAAAATTGTTTTAACTTTTGTGACACCACTAAATTTGTATCGTCTACCTTTTGATGAAATTTCTGAGTAAAAAGTGATGATTCGAAACCCTTTTTTTTTTATTCTATTAACAAATAACCTATCTACCAAACTGGAAAAAAAAATTAATTTGATATCTTTTTCCATTTGATTTTTATTCAATATATATATATATATATATATATATATATATATATATATATATATATATATATATATATATATATATATATATATATATATATATATATATATATATATATATATATATATATATATATATATATATTGACCAATACAAGCTAAACACTTTAATAATAGATCACATTTTTGCTGTTACAAGTAATATGACTCTTTATTTTTCAAGTAGTACCATTAGCTTTCTACTTCTTGTAAATATAACTTTTGCATCAAACATCCTTAATTTTAAATAATCCTGTTTTTTTTTAAATAATAATGTAGATTAAAATTTGGCAGATAGTGCAGTCAATTGGTGCAAATTTTGTGCTATTTAGGGTTTAAAAGCATGAAACTTGGTAGACATGTTGGTTAGGTTAAAACATTTGTTTTAAGACTTAGACCCACTTTCAATATGACCATAGATGGTCATTTTGAAATGGAAATAAAAATTAGCACCTGTCTTTAGTAATAAAATTTTATTTTTAAAAAATCTAATAATTCAACAAGTTAGAGGACTTTAAAATGCTATAAATCCAAAAACAAATTAGAGTTATTTTTTTAAAAAAGACAAGGTACAAAGTTTTAAAAGATTTTTATTTATTTGAAATATAAAATAAGTTTATTTTTTTATTTTTCCTCATAAAAAAACACTTTGATAAGACAATTAAGCCCATAGTACTTTTCCTGTGAAATTATTGAAAAATTGAACAATACCTTAATTACACGTTTGGAATACAAAAGGAGATTTTTCTTTTTGGTATAATTGTTCTATCAATTCCATGGGGCTAGATGTAGGTGTTTTACAAGATTTTTTTTGCTTTAATTTGTCAAAAAATTATTTTGTGCACATACAAAACTCCGAATTCAGTTATCTGATAATTTACAATAGTATAAAAGGTGTTAGATTCAAAAAAGACAAAAATCTCGAGAATGTCCCATAAGTATTTATGTAGTCATAATAATTCATACAAAAATTCGCAAAAAGACACTTGTTGATAAACTTTGTAAACTTGGGATATCAACATTTTAAAAATGAGATATGGAATTATCAACACAAATGGGTAAGAGAGTTTTGAACTACTTCACAGAAAATAAATTGGTTTGCCCACCGCGTTTGAATTTTAATGTTTTCACAACTACTGCTTTGGATAATATAGACCACAATCCAAGTTCCACAACAGCTAAAGACTCTTTTCACGGAACAGGAATATTATCAACAGCTGTTGATTTTTTAAATAAAGGTCATATACCTGTTATTACTTTTGACTAGCCATTGTATTCCTTGGCTACACTGATACAGCAGAATTAGAAAGAATACTATAGAGATAAAGCTTTCGCCATTATGATGGGGCCACTTCATATAAAATTCCGATTCCGAGGGTGTTCTGCTTTAGTTGAAGCAGAGATTTCATCAGCAGGGAAAGCTGAATCATACCTTAATGCATCACATGTATCAAAAACAAGAAGTTCGTATCAGGTAAATTTTAAAGTCTATTTTTTAATTTTTTGAAAAGATGAGTTTGATTTTGTGATATACAAACAATTACTAAACATCATTGTTCAAAAAATTTTGAGTTATAAAAGCTCTTAGGTTGAAAAATAATTCCGTATTAGGTAACTGCTGCTGCTCTTCATATTTTGATGAAATAAGCTTATCAAGACTACGTGATTCGAAATGAATGATGGGAAAAACTTTTTGATGATTGATGAGAAAATTGTGAACAGGTTTATCCCCAATTTAGATTTTAGTCAATAACACTCAGACTTAAGCTGGTTATATTAGCTTTTGTGTGATTAATAAGGACTGGAAATTTTGATTTGTATAGGCAGTGTATTTCAATCCATAGTCTTATTTGAAGAAAAGTAACTGATTGTTTTTTTCTTCTTCTTTGATGATTTCTGGATTTCTGGGATTGAGATATAAACATTGTTTATAAAAGATGGTTTTGTAGTAATATTGTTTTTTTATCCAATTTTTATTTATGTGTTCTTGTCCTCATTTATACATTCTTTGTTGCAAAATAACTTTTTTTTTTTTAGAATTTCTTTGCAAGTATGATTGTTTTCAAAATTGGTTACTTCAAAACTACCATTGTTTAACAATGTCAACTAACTCATGGTATGGTAAGAATTTTACACTCTGATTTAAGGTGTTGTATTTATATACAATGTTATATGTATATATATATATATATATATATATATATATATATATATATATATATATATATATATATATATATATATATATATATATATATATATATATATATATATATATATATATATATATATATATATAAAATATATATATATATATATATATATATATATATATATATATATATACAAATTAGTAGAAAATCACTTAACAAAATTTTTTCCCATTTAACAGTGTGTTTCATCAATAAAGACTCATCAGAAATGAAAGATCAAATTAAAAAAAAAAAACTTCAATTTATACCAAAAATTAAATTACAGAAGTCGCAAATGTCTTAACTACTGTAAATGTCTTAAATGTAAATCTGTAAATTGTATTTACTTGTAAAACTTGTAAAACTTCTTTTTCAAAAAAGTTTTACAAGTTTTTAATCAAAATTTTCTTAAACTTGAGATTCTTATATTTTAAGTCAAATACACATGAAAACAGTCAAAGATTAACTTATAAATAAAATCATTATGAATATGTGCATAATGAATACATAGATTTACACACAGATACTGTGTTTTGCCATAATAATGGATATGTAGGCAAAACAGTTGCTTAATTATGCAATAAATTCAATATTTATGGGTGTTTGATGAAATAGCTTTATTAAACATTAAATTTAATTTCAGCTTTTTCTTATAAGAAGTGTTTTTTCATAACAAATAATATTTAGATGATCGTTCCAAAGTTTTGGACCATAGTGGAATAACTTTCGATTATCAAAACAATTTCTGCATTTTTTTTGTTTTTAATTTAAATGTTTTTTCTGAAGTTAAGTATTAAGTTAAATTACATAATGATGTGGGTATTTACTTGGATAAGAGATTTGTGCATTATTAAAAGAAGTCGAAATAGATTATTTCTTTGATTTTCAGCAAATTCAATTTTTTTAATTTCTGATCATATACTTGATATTCCATTCAGGCTTTCAATAAAAGGTTTGCTGCCCAATTTTAAACAAACTATTTTTTTGATATCGTCTTTTCAATTCCATAGTTGTATATTAGGGTGTCCCAAAAATATGAAAAAAATAAAATTGTACACATCTAATTCTTTGTCTTAACACTTATAGAAGACCACCAGTATTGAAAAAAGATTTATAAGACCACTCCAAGTGCTTACTGAAGAAATTAAAGAAAACAGATTTTATAAAGTGTTCTAAGCTTTTCTTAACTGAAATATTTCCGATGCATCTAAATAAAAACTCTTTTAACAATTCTAATAGCTGTAGTTTTTCATAGTTTAAAAGGCATCTGTAATCTTTTCTAAAAGAAAACGTTAGCTTTGTATTAGGATATGGGTGGTAATTGATCAACTAGTATATATTAACAAACTTTTCTTGATCACTGTTCCAAATATTAGGAAATCTTAAAAATAGTATATATTGATGTGTTTTTAAAACATCAATAATACTAATTGTTTTTGTTTTTTTTGGACTAACAGCTATTTTCAAATTACTGATTTTTGAATATACCAACTTTATCTTATTTAAAATATCGAATTTTAAATATATCAACTTTGAAAGCGGCAATCTTGATTACCTTTTTAGAAAATGTAAATGAACTTAGACCGTTTTTTTCTTATAAAAAAACATCTAATCGAATTGTTACTCTTGACAAAAAAATCTTTTAAGCAATTTCGCTTTTAAAAACTATTAGAAAAAGAAATACTTATAATAAATTCTTATCACAAATGGGGAAAAGAAAGATTGCTAAAATAAAAAATTCAAACTACAAATGGAACAGTTCTACAATATTATTAGTATCTAATAAAAGTAAAATATTCAAGTCTACTCAAGAAAATTTGTCATGCAAAACAAAGAGTGGGAGTAGGGATATGGTTTGCCTTGACAAAGATTTCTGTTATGAAAATATGGAGATATGCTGCCTAAGAAAAATTTTTAAAATATGGAAATATGCTGGCTTTGAAAACTATATAATTTCTGAAGTACAAATTATGCAAAAGTTTATTAAGCTGAATGAATTGTACATTTCAATGCGAAATTCAAGTTATTTAGCCTGGAACACAGTTACCAATAAAAACACAAGAATCAGTTTGAAGAACTTCTTGAAAATTTGCTTCATACTCTTCAAAAAAACATAGAAGCAAAAATAAAATCAGATAAAGATATGCCAAGATGAAGTGATCTCTCATGAATCAGATGAATCCGAGGCATCAGGCAAATTATATCTTAATCTTTAATTCAAAAATTTTCAAATAATTATTTTTAATAATGGTTTAAATAAAAATTTTTACTTTAACGCTTAACCATTAACGCTTTTTGTTACTTAGGTTCTGCGTCTCACCAGTCTTCAGTTGCTAGTGATAGTGATTTCAATTTTCCAGAAAGAAATGAAAAACAGCTTTCAACACACACAAAGGTAAAGCGTCAAAAAACATCTAAGTCTGGCTGTATAGAAATAGCAATAGAGTTTGACAGAGACAAGCTTCTATTAGCTACAACACCTGCTAGTGTTAGATGCGGAATTAAAATTCGCTTACAAACAATGTTTTTAGGAGCTGTTATTAAAGCTTTAAGGGGAAATGTTCATAATTTAAATATGTCTAGAAGCTCAATAGCTAGAAGTAGATTCAAGTATATTGAAGATTTAGGTAAATTTTTTTTATATTTATAATAAAATAAAAATAATGATTATAAAGAGAAAAAAAATCTTTTTTAATTAAGGAGCCACCATCAGATCAAGCTATTATAAAGAAATGTTGGGTAGGAATTTGATCTTGCTTTTGACAATAAGTTAGTAAAAGAAATAAAGGAAAAGTTAATAATTACAGTTAAAAAGGAAAGGGTTGTGATATCTGTTACCAGTCCTGAATTCAATACAAAAGATGACCGTCTACTTGGAATTATAGCTGTAGACTAAAAGCACTAAAAGCACTAAAGGAAAAGATCAAGCTATTGTTATTCAAAACATTTTGAGTATTTTGAAACAGCTGATAATATAATTGGAGTCTGTACTGATACTATATCAAGTAATACAGATGGCCAAAATGAGGCTATAATAATATTTAGTAGAAATCTTAATAAATGTTTTTTTTGGTTTATGTGTCGTCACCACATATATGAACTCGATAAAACTCATGCAATACAGGTAATTACAAATGTTAAATCTAAGGGTCCAAGCAAGTACTTTATGTACTTAGCATTCCAAAAACACTGGGAAACTTCTCATGAATCTGTAAACTCAAGAACTCCAGAACTGAAAATTTTTTATTGTAACAAGCTGGAAATAGGTAGCAGGCTTTACATCCTGGCGCTAGCAGCTAAAGATTATGCGAAGTATTCGTTGGAGAACGAAATTTTTCCAAAAAATGACTACAATCACCTTGTAAAATATTTGGCGTTTTATCTTGGTGTTGAATCTGATAAGCTTAATGAATTTAAAATTCATCAACCTGGAGCTTGTCACGAAGCAAGATTCATGGCTGATGCCTTCTATATTCTTACACTAGAATTGACATCCACTATTATATATTTAACCTTTTTACTTGATAAAAATAAAAAGGAAATTGAAACGTGTGTCTTTATTGTTGCTTTTTGTTATGCTCCATGGTACCTTAAGTCTAGAAGCGCTCAACATGCTGTGCTTAATGATTTTAATGCATTTAAAGCAGCTCAATGATGAATTTAATGCTGA
>NC_088924.1:27627500-27637500 GCF_038396675.1 Hydra vulgaris | reverse complement strand
TACTTTTAAGGTATGGGCAATATGCTTGTATCGCAAATTCAAAATGGGGTCTTATAAATGTTACGTGTAGTATCTTAAACATTTTGTTGATGTAATGAAATGTTTGTTTTGACGTTTTAAGCATTGAATAAGCTTTTGATGTACAATTGGTTATGTGACTTTTCCATGATATAAAGGAATTATAATTTTGATACCTTTTTCGGTCTCAGATATTCTGTCACCTATAGTATATTATAAATGTAGCAAAGATTACTTTTTCCAAAGTGCATCTTACTAATTATTTCACTATTAAATTGTAATTGCCTAATCTATGACCATTTGCAGGCTTGGTTAATTTCATTCTGAAACATTTGACCATTCTCATAGCTTGCTACTTTACTGATTAACTTGGTATCATCTGCAAAGAGTTTAGAGTTTAGAAAGAGTCTTTTGTTTTAATTAAATTAGTTAAACAAGATTTCCCCTTAACAAATCCATGTTGGTGTTTATCTAATAAACCATAACTTGACGTATGTTTATATATTGTGTAAGATTCAATACTTTTGAATACTTTAGAGACTATTGAGGTTAATGAAACTGGTCTAAAGCTCAGATGGTATTTTTAAAATTGTTTTTGCTGTTAATATATTTGAATAGTAGTTTTGGATTGTTGGTTAATTTACTCACAAGATTCTTTTCAAATGAGTGTTTTGCTTGTTGAACTTTACTCTCTAAGTCTTTGCACACTACTTTGTATTTTATTTTAAATTTAGCCAGTCTATTGTTTTTTGATTATAAATTTAATCATAGTGACTATTTGATACGCACTAAATCTTTAGCTTCTTGTTTAAGTTCTAGTTTGTTGTGGTATAAAAGATTCTATGATATTTAAGTAAACTAATAAAAAATTATTATACATTTTGTCTGAAGTTATATTCTTAAAATGCATTGTCTAGTTTATTCCTTCAACCACTCTACTTATTTCAGAATAGTTTCCATTATGATAGTCAAAATATTTATATTGATGCGTTATTTTCGCTTTTAGTTGATTTTAGCTATCATTGCCTCAAGTCACTGATCAAATTATCATTTGAAAAAATAATAATTTGATAGTTAGAATTTAAATAATTATCTTTGTGCATAATATATTTTAAAAAAGTTACCAAAAATAAATTTGACATAAATTATTTTTAGTAAAATAATAAAGTCTAAAATAATGATTCTTCATTTGAACAAAATATTTAAAAGAAAAACTGCCATCACTTTGAACATGCTTCTTAAACACTTCATCACTTGGAACATGCCTGGTAACCACAACTTAAGTAGCCTCCTTGACTGTAGTGACCTTCATGGCCTTGGGGAGGTGATTCCAAATCAAAAAATATATATATCACAAAACTTGGTTCAAATATAGACTCATCAAAAGTTTCTATTTGAAATTTTAATTCAAAATATGATTTAGTAAAAAACTTGTTGGATTTTCTAATAAATACACCCTGAACTAATAAGTTTAAATTAATTCAAATACTTTTGGTAATTTTAACGACAACTTTATAAGGATAAAACAAAAATATCTAGAAAAAAACGAAAAGAGTTTTTTTTTATTGTTGAGCAAAATTTATTTACACTATACTCCTTTTTTCTTTAAATTATGTTTTTAAACTTTTTATTTTAAAAAACACTGACAAAACTTCAAGAATGAAACACTTAAACTTAGTAAAGAGTGAAAAAGATCAAAAGAAAAAAAAGAAAGAAAAAAGAAGTATATTATAACTTTAAAAATATCACAAGAAAATAAAAAAAGAAGTATTAATTGACATTGATATGACAAGATAATAAAACTATTTTATTAGTTCATATTAAAAAAAAAAAAAAATCTTTTTACTTAAAACAGTAGGTTGAAGTGAATTGGCAAAAAATGTAACAGTGATAGTTCCACCATAATATGCCAATTGCGGTAACAATAGTTCACTGTTGATTCCATTTGCAGAAATCGCCCAATCACCATCTAAAAACAATAACTACTTAAATATAACCATTTTATAAAATTTTTTTTGATTTTTTCAAACAAAAATAATTCTTATGTTTTGAAACTAACTAACAACTTCACAACGTAAGAACTATTTTGAAATGATTAAATAAATTAAATATTTTATATCACAGATAATAATTAATTGTTAGATACTTGGCTAGATTAGATTTTTGCAGAAATTACCCAATTACTATTTAAAAACAAAATATAAATATCTTAAAAACATACTTTATTTTATACTTTTTCCAACAAATAAATAAAGAAACTAATAATTTTGAAACATAACAATCATATGGTAGTTGAGATATTTCTATAGCAAGATATTTGATTTCACAGATATTTTTATTTGTAGGTTATAGAAATCATTCATGACATCATCATGCTACAGATAAAATATCATCAAATTACAAGAGAGAAAGATCACCCCACCTCAATTCAAGTTAAGCTTGACACTAAACCATCACAAAATTTTGGTATACAAGCTTTTAGTGTCCGCCTCCTTAAAGTTTTAGAGATATTAATGGAATGGCCAGATTAGAATCTTCGAGAAAAGGCTTTAATGCCCCTTACAGTGGATTATTTGCATGCTACATTTAAACGAGTTGTCTTTGAGACATCTATTTATCAAATTAGACGGTGTTACCACTGGCCCATTCTCACATTCTATTGGCAAATCATAAGAAAATTGTGAAAAATTACCAATTAAACTATGAAAAAATTGTAAGCGAACTTTCAGAAGTCAAATTTGAAGATTTGAGTACAGATCAAAAATACTTATATGAAATAACAATGACAGTTATTAGTGGCAAATGCCCTGATGATTCCAGTATCAGATCCCCGGGTAAAATATCTCATGCCCGATGGTTAGTAATGATGTAATGATGATCTTCTTTTATGATTTTGCTTTATTCTTTTGCAAGTTAAATGTTTTTAATGTAGTGGAATCTTTTATTGAAATACAGAATATTTATAGTTACATTTGTGTAGATCACAATATCTTTATAACTTTAAAATAATTGGAGTATATTTTTATAACTTTAAAATATAGTATTTGATTGAGAGTATTTTTTGAAACAACAGGATTATCTAATATTATCATGGAGTTAATGAGTTGTGATGTATTTAAGAAACAGCATAAGATATTCTTTTTATGTGGCATTCCAAGAAACTTTATTGATATATTTTTATAATTTATATATGTAGTAATTCATTGAGGGTATTTTTGAAACAACACGATTATCTAATGTTATCATGGAATCAATGAATTGTAAAATATTGGATAAACAATGTAAAATTTTTTTATATGGTAGCCCAAGAAACTTTATTTATATGGTAAAACTTTTTATATTTATAATTTATAATTTTATTATTATTTTATATTTTATAACTATAATTTTATATTTTATATATATAAGAAACTTTATTTATATGGTAAAACTATTTATATGGTAAACTTTATTTATATGGTAGCCCAAGAATCTATATTTGTAATTTTTATATGTAGTATTTCATTGAGAGTAATTTTTGAAAACAACACGATTATTTAATGGCATCCAAAGAAATTTCATTGATATACTTTTATAATTTTTATATGTAGTAATTCATTGAGGGTATTTTTGAAACTACACTATTATCTAATGTTATCATGGAATCAATGAATTGGTTATCATGGAATCAATGAATTGTGAAATATTGGATAAACAACGTAAGACTTTTTTTTATGTCGTAGCCCAAGAAACTTAATATTTATTTGTAATTTTTATGTAGTATTTCATTGAGAGTAATTTTTGAAAACAACACGATTATCTAATGTTATCATGGAGTCAATGAGTTGTGATTTATAGGATAAACAGCTAAAGATATTATTTTTGTATTGTATCTCAAGAAATTTCATTGATATAGAAATTGATATAAAAAATAAAAGAAAACAACAACAACAAAACTCATCAAGTGTATATATATATAAACACTTGATGAGTTTTTTGTAAAATATGTAAAAATATGTATGAAGAAGATATAAATAAATTACTTTAATATTAACTTTAATAATTTAACAATTACTCGACTTTTAGCTATTTTATTTATTCCATTTTATATCACCCATGTGACTTTTTAAGTTAGGCCAACATCACCCCGCTTCATCTTTTTCTTCCTGGCTTGTTTTACTTTAAAATATTTAAGTTAAAATATTGCATTTGTCTCCCAAAAGTCTCTGAGTTAAAATCTCTTGTTTATTAAAATATTTTTTATTAAAATTTATTAAAATTTTATTAAAAGTTATTTACTAAAATAGCAATAAATGTTAAAAACAAACAAAATGAACCAAAAGTAGCATTAAAAAAGGCAATGGCAAAGCAACAGTTAAATGCCGTTCAAAAAACAGCTGCCATGCATGGACCATGTCTAAAATGGTGAGCAAGACTTGGAGTGGACCATGTTTGTCGGCCGATGGTGGACCAGTAATGATGCTGATGGTGGGCCATGCATGAGCCAAGCTTGGCGAGTTTGCTGGGATGCCATTATAGGACCATTAGTTGCCTTTGATGGCATACTTGTGCTTTTTTTTAATAAAAATAACTAATAAAAAAACAAAACTGATGAAAAGTCCTAGGGTTATTATTGTTCTACATCTAACAAAGAATGTATCCATATCAAAACTTTTATTCTTGGTCTTCAGGACCAAGAATAAAAGTTTTGATAGGAATACATTCATTGTTACATGTAGATGAAGCTTAAAAGTTAAGTATGCCATCATAGGCGCTTACCCCTACTAAACTGTGATTAAAGATACAAGAGACTATTATTTTATGCATCAAATAATTTTGAGAAATAAATAATAAACATACTCTTTTTGAAATAACAAGTTTAGATTTCTTCAATAATTTTTGCTATAATTATTGGTTAAAATGTTTTAATGCATTTTAATGCAGCTTATAAATAAATTTAATCAAATACATAACAACCAGGAAAAAAGAAAAAAAGAGAGGGCTGCAATGGCAGCCCCCCTCCTCTAAAAAATAATTTTAAAGAAATTGACTGAAAAATGACTGAAAAAAAGGCCCTTAGAGCTCGACAAGCCACAATCGTGGCTATACCGCAAGAGCGCGAATGGCCACGATCATGGCTTTAAAATTCAAGGAGGTTTAATAACACAGTATCACGTGACTTTTTTGTTTTCGACTTGGTTTTAATAAAACTAAATGTTTTATTAAAACCAAGTCGAACTATTGTACCAAATAGTTGAATTATTCGTTATTTTATGTTTGGCAGCTTATACTATCTTACTCTGAATCATTTGCTAACTGATTATTTTTTTCAGTTTATTCCAATGACATTTGGAACACTGAAATAGACATTCAGATAGCTTTATTTCAAAATGATGCAAGAACATATTTTATTTCAGACAGTATCAACAATTCTTGAAAAAATAATACCAAATGTTTGTGAGTCTTTACCTGTATTTAAACAAATGATATATATAAATATATTATATATACATATATATATACACACACACACACACACATATATATATATATATATATAAATATATATATATATATATTTATATACATATATATATATATATATATATATATATATATATATATATATATATATATATATATATATATATATATATATATATATATATATATATATATATATATATATAATGAATTCCAAAAAGAATGATGTATGCTATTACTTATATTGGTGATTTCTTTGTTTTATTAGTCAATTAATTTTTTTATAGAATTCCATCTAAAATCAAATAATTAGAATTGAGACAAAAGTGGATAACTGCTCTATGTAAAGACAGCTATAATGACCCTCATAAATCAGCAGTTGTTTGTTCAAGGCACTTTCCTGAAAAGTAACATGGATAAATCTAGTCTCTCGTGTGTGAGAGTTCAACATGGTGCCATACCAAGCATATTTAAAGCGTTTCCATCTTATTTGAAAAAAACTAAACCAGTTTGTAAAGCTCCAAAAATACGAATCTCTGCAAAGTCAATAATTACTACTACAAGTGCTATAAATTTTTCTAATACTTGTGCTTCACTGCTGACTTCAAGCTAACAAAGTTAACTTCAAGCTGCGCCTAACAATGATAAATCTCCAAGGAAAGTTAACTTAAACCGAAAGCTATGCAAGGTAGAAAGTTCATTAGCATTCTCGAGAAAAAAAAAAAAAAATTTTTACAACAGAGAAAAAGAAGGCTGGCTAAAAGAAATGCTAGCTTGAAAAATGTTATTTCCGATCTAGTGCAAAATAATGTACTGGAAGGTGAGAGCCTTTATATCTTGCAAAAGTCTGCTGGAGGGATTGGGGACTTGTTACAAAGACAATTTTCAAAATACTTAGGATAATCTACTCAACAACAATTTTCACCCGAATTAAGAAGTTTCGCATTAGGGTAATTCAATGTCAAAACAACAAGTCGAAATAACCCACCATCTCAGAAATACTTGATTTTTGGCACAAATGCAGTTAATAGTGTCGTTAGGAATAATCAAAAATAATTTGGAGCCAATTTCATTATTTTAAGAGTTATGGGTCTTTAAAGTTTGAGATCTTTTACATTTTTTTATTCTCTGCGTTTTTAGCAACGTCTATAGCAACACTAAAATGTTAAAGTATACACAGTTGCATTAACCATACGCTTACAAAATTTAATAGGTATAGAAACTTTTGAAAAAAGAAATCAAAAAACATCACTTAAAGATCTTATATTTGATGAAAAACTTTAAAATTCAAACCGGGTTTTTAACAATAATTTTTCAGTAAACATGTCTAGTTTAAGATTAATTGCTGAAAAGGTATTGATCTATTCATTTTAAATCTTTACAATGATAGTTTATATATAAATACCTGCAAGAGGCAAAAACTGTTTTCTTATGCACATATCTATTTTATTATTGTTTTATTTTTGCAATTTTATTTTTACATTTTTGTTTACCATTTTGGTTATAGTCTCCATATAAAGATTATAACTAAAACAATTTCTCACAAAAAATAATAATTTCTCACATAAGTATTATTATTAATACTCAAATGTTAAAACCAATTGCTCCATTTAATTAATTAAACAAGAAACCAGCAATTTATTTTTCTTTTAAACTAAATAAGTGTAATCATAGCTATGATTACACTTATTTAGTTTAAAATAAAAATGAATTGCTGGTTTCTTCTTTAATTAATTAAATGGAGCAATTTGTTGTAACATTTGAGTTTTGATTATAATTCTCATGTGAGAAATTATTATTTATTTAATGTTGGTTTTAAAAAAATAAAATGTTGAATTTAAATATTATTATAATGGTAGGAACATTACAATGCTAAGTTGGATTGATTTTAAAATCGAATTGTTACAAGTTAATGTTTACAAACCACATTGGATTAAACTTTTTTCAAGATTTAGCTCCAGATGAGTAAAATTTAGTTTTGATTATTGACTTATGATTTCATCATTAAAAGTTCTATCTTGAGAAGTTCCCTATGTTTCAGATTAAATGCTGTGATCTGCTGTTAGTTCACAAAAGACCGTGCAAAGGTTAGGAAAGCTTGTCATAAATTTTTTTATAAATGTTACTTTGTCATAATTTTATGTTCTTTATGTTTAATAATAAAAATACATCTTATTTGATTAAGTTATATGTTTTAATTTAGCATCTCTCAGAGAAGTCATGTTAAAAACCATAGCTTTAAACAACAGGTTCAATATTGTACCTGGTCAAAAAATTTGTACAAATTGCTTAGTCAAATTAAAAGCTTCCACTGAAATTAATACTGATAACATTGATATTGCTGATGATTACACAAATAAAAGTATAAACAAAGAAAACGTATTTAACGTTCAACAAGAAGCTGAAATAAATTAAAACAGACAAGAACTTTCTGATTGTCTCAGTATAATTGGCATGTCACCAGTCAACCTTCATGGAAAACCATTTGCGAATCATGAGTATTGGGAAAAAAAAAAATTAAAACTATTACAACAGTTTTCAAAGAAAAATCATCAAGTTCTTTAAAAATTCCATTGACAGAAGATAAAGTTTTCGATAATGAATATATTCTTGATTTAAAAAAAAGTTGTTCAGTTCAAAAAATTGTTAGTTTTGATAAAAGATAAACTTGAAAAATGCTGTTAATTTAGGGACAAAATTCAAGTATTGACTTTGTGCCCACAAGAATGGTCAATTGAAGCAGCAAGTGAGTATTTTGGTGTTTCGAAGTATCTAATAATAAAATCTAGATCTTTAGCAAAGAGGGAAGGAGTTCTTGCAGTTCCACAAACTAAGCGAGGTAAAATGCTGCCTGATCAAATAAATACTTTAGTGAAAAATTTTAATAAAGATGGTAAAAATTCTCGCCTGATGCATGGTCAAAAGGATTTTGAAAGTGTTAGTTGGAAAGTCCATATGCAAAAGCGACTACTTTTATCAAGCTTAAAAGTGTTATTTGTCTCATTTATAATTCTATACCCACATGTAAAGTTAGGTTTTTCCAAGTTTTGTGTTTTAAGACCTAAATGGTGTCTTTTGTAGTGATGGTGTGTTTTAAGACCTAAATGGTGTCTTTTGCCAAACTGATCAGGAACCCATTCTGTGTGTGTTTGTATCTACCATCAAAACATAAAGTTAAATCTCCAACCCATTAAAATTGATTACCGTAAACTATATAAATTTATTGTTTGTGATATGCAAAACAAAGAATGCATGTTAAGTCGATGTACACAATGTCCAAAAAACACATCTAAATTAGAAGAAAAGCTATTCGAACTAATAGGGCAGTTTGAGGAAGAAGATACTACCCAATTTAACCAATCGGTTACTACTGATAGATCAGATTTAATTATACTGCTTGTAAGCATACCAAACTATGTAGATATGGTGATGGAAAAACTAGTCAAGCTAACAACCCATTCAAACATTTCTAAATGCCAATCTAAATATTTAAAAAATCTTAAAGAAGAACTGCCATTAAATAGTGCAATAATTCTAGGAGATTTTGCAGAAAACTATAGTTTTGTTGTGCAGGATAAAGTACACGGTTTCCATTGTAATAATCTTCAGTGCACACTTCATCCAGTAGTTGTGTACTATAAAGAAAATCAAGTTTTGCATTCCACTTCATATTACATTATATCAGATGATAACAATCATGATACCAATGGTTTATGAGGTACAAAAATCAATTATAAATAATCTGAAGCAAAAGATACCCAGCATTGCAAACATGATCTACTTTTCTGATGGCTGTTCATCTCAATATAAAAACTGCAAAAACATTTTAAACCTATATCAGCATAAATCAGACTTTGGAATAGATGTAAAATGGGTTTTCTTTGCAACCAGCTATGGAAAGCAACCTTGTGATGGTATAGGAGGAACAGTTAAACGGCTTGTAGCTAATGCTAGTTTATAGAAAATTTCTACAAATCAAATATTGAACTCACGTGATATGTTTACATATTGCACTAACAACATCAAAGGTATAAACTTTATTTTTACTTCAAATGAAAGTTTGGTTGAAACCAGATTATTACAATCTGAACGATTTAAAAATGTAAAAACAATACCAGGAATAAGAGACTTTTATGAATTTATTCCTGTATTTCAAAATAAAGTTAAGATGAGATACTGCAGTGATGACACTATGCCTAGTTTGACTTACATGTTTAAAAATTGTGAGATGCAAGATGCGAGATGTGTAAAGTTTATGTGGTATTTAAATTTATGTACGAACATGGCCCTTTAATCTTGAAAGACATTTGCTTGCTTCTTTTTATCAATTATTACTCAGAATCGACAGTTTGTGTATGTCTATGATATGTATATGACAATATATTTCATTTGTTAGAAAAAAATTACCTAATTTTGTTTTGTTTTACAGTTCAAAGAAAAACAAAATAATATTTATAGTTCACTAATTTGTATAAAGATTTGTCAATTCATAAAAACACGGAATTCAAAGAGTTAATGC
>NC_088924.1:27607500-27620000 GCF_038396675.1 Hydra vulgaris | reverse complement strand
AAGACATATTGAGATCATTTATAAAAATAAGGAAAAGCAGCGGACCTAATACAGATCCTTGTGGTACACCTGTGGAGAAAAATATTGGCAAAGATTTAGCATTATTGATGGCGACAAACTGTGACCTATTAAAAAGATATGATAAAAACCATTGGTGAGCAATACCTCTAACACTTTAGTGTTCTAGTTTACTTAAAAGGATTGAGTGATCAACAGAATCAAATGCCTTATTTAAAGCAAGAAACACACCACACACAAAAAGTTTACTGTCAAGAGCTTTCCTAAATGACTCAGTTATATTAATAAATGCATAACTTGTGGAGTGTTTGCTACGAAAATCATACTGGTGATTGTAAAGACACTGATTTTTTTCAAAAAAGTTGTAGAGTCTGATATGCATGGCTTTTTCAAATATTTTACTTTTAAGTTAGAAAAAAGAGAAATTGGTCTATAATTTTTGTGGTCGAATTGAGAACCCTTTTTATGGAGAGGAATGACTTTAGCTATTTTAAACACATCTGGAAAAAGCCTTTTTATAAAAGAATTATTCAATATGGTACAGAGAGGTTTAGAAATAACGTGAACAGTAAGTTTTAGAAGACGAGTGGGATTTTTAGATTTTATATATTTTTTATAGAGCTTATTTTTTATATTAATTGATTTCAGAATTCTATACGTGATCCAAGGTTTAGATTTAAGTTTAGTTTGGTTTGCGGAAAGTTTTTTGTATGGGGCATGACGATCAAGGATCGTGTTAAGTGATTTTAAAAGTATTTTAACAGTATTTTAATTTATGCTTAGGTATTATTTTTATTAGGTAGTATTGCATAATATTACATATACATATATTACATATATATATATATATATATATATATATATATATATATATATATATATATATATATATATATATACATATATATATATATATATATATATATATATATATATATACATATATTACATATATATATATATATATATATATATATATATATATATATATATATATATATATATATATATATATATATATATATATATATAATTACACAACTTTAAAAAGTATTCTACACAATAGAGTGCTCAATGTTCTTAAAAGAACAGAGCAATTATATATTAGTAGAAAATCACTTAACAAAAATTTTTTCCATTTAACACTGTGTTTCATCAACAAAGATTCATCAGAAAATCTTTTTCTGATGAATCTTTGTTGATGAAACACAGTGTTAAATGGAAAAAATTTTTGTTGAGTGATTTTCTACATACATATATATATATATATATATATATATATATATATATATATATATATATATATATATATATATATATATATATATATATATATATATATATATATATATATATATATATATATATATATATATATATATATATATGTAATATTATATTTATTATATATTTATTTATAATATCAAAAGTATTATATTATATCATCGAAAAGATAGAAAGATAGACAGATATGTATATTTAATTTTTTTTCAATTTATGTTTAGGTATCATTTAAAAAAACTCACATACAATTGTTTTTATTCCTCAAGATCTACACACTGTATAAAAAATATATGGTAATCCGCTAATAATTTATTGACTATCTGAATGTCGATTTCAGTATTCCATATATTTGGAATAAACTGAAACAAATAATCAGCTAGAAAACAATTCTTTGTAGAAAAAAATAATCCAGAAATCATAACTGCCTAATTATTTAATCATTTGTTGCAATGTTTTCATTTGATTTTAGCAAAAACTTCTAATAAAATATAAGGTTGTGCGCAAAACATAACAATGTTTTGGGATTAACCAAGATAGCGACTGAATTTCAAAAGTGGCTTCAGCGCGTTTTATATAAAATATCAACTATGCCGTCTCCTGTTATTAAACCTCCTTGTTAAAAGTGCAAAATATTGCTGTTTGTTCATTAAAAATGGTTGCATTGAATAGAGCACATTTTTTTCTATCTTTTGGTATATTGTCTTTATATATATAGCATTAAAAATGAGCGACAGTGAAGAAAGTTGTATGGATGTTGAGAGTTGCCAGCGAAGACTAAGTTCCAGCAATTACAGTTTGTTTGATGAAGGCACGATAACTTTAATTTAAAAATTGTATGCAAGCTAATAAGCTTGTTAATACACTGCTATTTAACACAAATGTATCAATTAGTATGATAATTTGGAGTTTTTATTTTAAATTTTATGTAGACTTCAGTTCTGAAGGCGATGTTGATGTAGATGTACGCTAACATCGCAACTCAACTTGTAATTTTAAAAAAATCATTTTTTAAAATTACAAGTTTTTTAGGTGTGACATTGGGAATGTAGGTGTGACATTAGGAATTTAGGTGTGACATTGGGAATGTAGGTGTGATATTGGGAATGTAGGTGTGATATTGGGAATGTAGGTGTGACATTGGGAATGTAGGTGTGATATTGGGAATGTAGGTGTGACATTGGGAATGTAGGTGTGATATTGGGAATGTAGGTGTGATATTGGGAGAGTAGGTGTGATATTGGGAATGCAGGTGTGGCATTGGGAATGTAGGTGTGACATTGGGAATGTAGGTGTGACATTGGGAATGTAGGTGTGATATTGGGAATGTAGGTGTGATATTGGGAATGTAGGTGTGACATTGGGAATGTAGGTGTGACATTGGGAATGTAGGTGTGATATTGGGAGAGTAGGTGTGATATTGGGAATGTAGGTGTGATATTGGGAATGTAGGTGTGACATTGGGAATGTAGGTGGGACAAATAAAAAAAAAAGCAAACATAAAAAGCAAAAAAAATGTTTAAACAAAAAAAAAAACTTTGACATTTTTTAAGGACATAAATTCCTTTTTAAATGGATTAAGGTGGATCCATGATAAAAAACCAAAATTTTTAATACTGTTTTTTTTTAAATAAAACATGAACAATAAATAAAACTGTAAAATAAAAAACCTTTTAAAAAATAATATGCTATATTTTAATTATAGTATATAACTATAATATAGTTAAAACAACGGTTGCTATTTTATAATTTAGAGATAACACATTGATAAAGTGCCTGAAACAGGATTATTTCATTTCATAATGGCAGCTGAATTCGTAAATAATCTAAAAATTTGAACAAAAGTTGACAGGGAAATACAAATTTTTCGATAAAAAAAATATTTCGGTTGAAGATACTGCATCAGACACTACTTGAAAGTATAATAAACAACTCCTAAAAATTTAAACGTTTAACTATGAGCATATTTTAAGATATCGTTGTTCTAAGATTACTCCATTCGAAAAAATAAACATCGGAGAAAATTGCAAAAGAAATAAATGTAAAAATTTTAGTTTTTACTATTAAAAAATAATAATAAAAAAACATAAAAACAGAGTATTTTAAAAGATAGTGGATATATTTTAGATAACATAGATATTGATTATTTAGATTTTTATAAAAGATAAAAACTATAAATTGACAACCAGTTGCTGCGCTTTGCTATAGACAATTCTTAACAAAACTTGACATTTTTCATTGTTTTACATTTTTTAATGTAAATAATGAATAAAAATTTCTTTTGTCTGAAAGGTAGGTAGTTTTTCTGATAAAAACTTTAATTAAAAAAAAATCTTTTTTTTGCTTTTTTTTATTTTATTAAATCCACCTTAACAGGAAGGCGTGCATTTGCATACTATTATGTCATGGCGTACTTTATAACAGGCCTAATCACCGTGCGGATAACGTCATAAACTGGAGGCAAACATTTTGGATTTCCTATATTCATTCTGTAACATAAAGTCGAAGTGCTTGCTAAATTATTTAAATCAATTTTAAAATTTTTAGTTTACTTTGTTTTAAACATGGGTCGTAAATGCTGTGTCACGAATTGCAACGGCAATTATAATAAAAGTTCCAAAGAAAAAACTTTTCGTCTTCCTCGAACACCAGAAGAAAGAAAAAAGTGATTGGCTGTTATACCAAGAAACAATATACCAGATCGAAATGTATCCAACAGGCCAGTGCCTTTTACAAAACACCGTTGTTTGTAAAAGGCACTGGCCTGTTGGATACATTTCGACAAAAGATTATGGAAAAGAAAGACTATGTGATCCTCCATCTGTGTTCAAGTGTGTAAAATCAAGTTTAATACCTAAACCATCTGGTTGTCCCAGAACAACTTCAAGATCACATGCAGAAACTAGAAATGTTCAACCTGACGAGTTGTCTGCTTTTAATTTAAAATCTTTTAATGATCTGAAAACAAACATAGAAAACTATAAACTTAATGGAATTGATATATTTAATACTAAAACAGAAAATCAAGTCTTGATTCAATTGTTAGAGTATGTTTATGACACAGGTGTTCCATTGTTTCTTCTAAAAATAAGTAATAATTTTCAGTATGAATCTTTTCACTTCGGAGTCAAATGCTTAATAAAAACACTCTTACAGAACAGAATTACCTTATTGAATAGATGGTCGAATATTGAAGAAGCAGTTCGATTTTTAAATTCATATGGGATAAGCAGTAAAAAAGAAATTACTCAACAGCAACTTCAATGAACGATAAACCTGTTACAGATAAAAAGTATTCTGTTGAAACAATGATTAGAGCTTTTGAGTACTTTGCAATGTCACGTGCTACATATAATCGTCTTCGAGAAGACTTTGAACTTCCTAGCATAACAACATTAACAAGACTAACATCAAAAGTAAAATCTATTCATGAGGATATTTATCTACAAAAAATTGTAGTACCATGGAGGAACAGTATTTAGAAAAGCAGTTAATAATCCAAATGTTCTTGCAAATACTGTTTTAAGTTTTATGGTTATTACTTTGTTTGGTGGACCTAAATTTTTATGTAAAATGCTCCCTGTGCGTGACATTGATTAAAATTTTCTTTTTGAACAAACTACTTTTCTTTTATCTGCAATAAAAGCAGCTGGTGGTCATGTTATTTCTACAGTTTGTGACGGTAACAGGGTAAATCAAGCTTTTTTTAATAAATTTGAGACAGATGGCCTACCTTGGCGAACAAAAGATAATATATATCTTCTGTATGATTTTGTGCACCTTTTAAAAAACATTCGCAATAATTGGATTACTGAAAAGTCACAGGAACTTGAATTTTTTGTTAATAAAGAAAAAAAGTTGCCAAATGGTCTCATATTGTAGCATTGCATAAATTAGAATCAAATCAAATGATTAAAATGTCTAAACTTACAGATGTTGCTGTGTTCCCAAAACCAATTGAAAGGCAAAAAGTTTCAACTTGTCTGAAAGTATTTTGTGAAGAAACAGTTTGTGCTTTAAAATGTCACCCAGAGTTAAAAGATGTTGATGATACTATTTCTTTTCTTTCAATAATAACTGAATTTTGGAGAATTGTTAATGTTCATAGCCTTTATGCAGATGTACATATGCGTGATCCGAATCAGTCTGCTATTTTCTCTTCTGATGATTTTAATCTTCAAAAGCTGTTAGAATTTGGAAACATGGCTAAGCAAATAGTTCGTTTTAAAAGTTTCACTTGTATGGTCATACTTGTAATGGTCTTGCGGAGTTATCAAAGTTTCTCTTGTCTGCAAGTCATAAGTATATTTTGCTTGGAACATTTATGACTGATCCTTAAGAAAAGCAGTTTGGAAAACTGAGACAGGGATCAGGAGGTACATATTTTATCACTGTTCAACAAATTCTAGAGAAAGTGGGTATCATAAAAACAAAAGTACTTTTGTAATTAGACAAATATGGTGTTGATCTTGATTTTACTACATCAGGTCATTCTTGCGAAAGATGTGGTTTTTACTTAAATGAAGAAATATGTTTAATATTTTATAATTTGCCAGAATTAGAAAATATATTATCTATAGATGTCAAAACGACTCTAATTTACATAGCTGGTTATGTTGTCCGAAATGACAAAGATTCAGATGATTCATATTTTTGTTATGAGAAATTTAGAGATTTTACTAAAGAAATTAATCGTGGAGGATTAACTATACCTGGTGATTTAGTTTGTCAATGGATAAAATATTGCTATATTATGTTTCGTGAAGTAGCTGATAATACATGCATATCTTCTTTGTGCAATCTAATGATGCTTGTATCAGAATCCTATAAATTAAATATGAACAGAAACCATGGTGTTACACTTTCAAATGTTTTCTTTAAGAACTATTGTAATTTATATTCTCCAAGGTCTGAAAAAGAACCAAAAGAAGAACTTTTAAAACTTTAAATAACAAAGTTTTAAAAGTTATTGTTATTTAACTTTTAAAGCGTTAAATAACAAAGGTCGAAAGCAACTGTTTTTTTTTGTTTAATTGAACTGTTAAATTTAAATAATTATACTGTATATAGCTATAATAGAATAAAAGAAAAAAATATTATTATTTGTAATATATTTTAAATGCATTTTTGTTGTTTTTTATTATTTCTTTCTTAAAAATTAATTTTTATGTTCAATTCAGGTTATTTTTTCTGTTTATGATGTCATCCGCACGGTCAATAGGCCTGTTATAAAGTACGCCAGTTAACATTTTCAGTTAGGTGATTTTCGCATGAATATAATATTTGTATGATATATCTACTAAAAATTAACTTATAAAAAGTGAAAAGATGAATTTATTAGTCTTTTTTTTTTTAAATTTTGTTTATAACTAACATTGTAATATAACTAACGAATAACATTTATAAAAATTTTAAATTAACTTAAATGTATCTAAAACTAATTATGTTTAAACAATTTAGTATATATAGATTTATATTTTGCTATTATTTCATATTAGCATTTACCACAAAATTTATTAATGGGTTTTTTATTATTATTAAATTTATTTTATTATTATTAAATTTATTAATGGGTTTTTAAGTATTAAAAATAAATTTTTGAGAAAAAAGAGATAAAATCTTTTTTCTCAAAAATTATACAAAGTATAATTTTTGAGAAAAAAAGAATTTATTTCTTACTTTTTAAATTATTTTTAAAAATAATTTAAAAAGTAAATACAAGCTTTTTAGATATTTTACTAAACACCCTTTTACAGTTTTTGTTAAAAATGTTGCAAAAATTTTACTTTGCGTTGAGTTTTATCAACTTCTGCTTTGGCTCCTTGTGGGAACGAGGTGAATAGAGTCGACAATAATTATTAAATAAAATATTTGTCATTGTTAATCCATGATGTCTTTGCATACCTAATGAATAAAATTCTGATAGCATCATAAGGAGGTTACACAGTGATGACTGACAAGTGTCATTATATACTTCATAAAAAAGAATGTAACAGTAAGTTGCCCATTGACAGACTTTGTCACCAGGAATTGTTAAACCTCCTCAATTTATGTCCTTTACAAAATTTACATACGCTTCACAGAAATAAAAGGTGTCATCTGGATTTTCATCTTCACGAATAATGTACCCAGCAATATAAACTAATGACATTTTAATATCAACAGTCAATAAATCACACAGAGCAGGTAAATTGTCAATAACGTTGCAAATACCCTCGCTTGGTAAAAATTTACATTTTGGACAAGAGTGATCTGAACCTAGATTGGCTAACACATCTGAACTTTTCTCAAACTTTAAAAGCAACTTAGTACGATATATAGTTACTTTTTCAAGAACTTGTTGAACAGAAATAAAATAAGTTCCTCCTGAGCCTTGTCTTAATTTTCCAAAAAGCTTTTCTAATGGATCTGTTGTAAAGTTGCTTAATAATACATACTGATGAGTTGTATCTAAAAGATATTTTGACAACTGAACCAAACCATAACAGGTCTGAGCTAAACAATTAGCAGTGTCTCTTGTTAGTAATTTGACTCTTTTTCCTTTTTCTATTTTTTCATTTGTATTGCAAAATTACCCATTGCAGAAAGTTTGCTTAAATTGTCATCATTAGCAGAAGCAATAGCAGCTCGATTAGAATCTTTCAAACAAATGTCTGCATATGGACTGTGAACATTACAAATTTTCCAAAATTCAACGACTTTAGAGATGAAAATAATCGTCCCTTCATTTTCACGCAGGTCTGGATGACTTTTTAATGCTGACAATGTTTCATTGCAAAACACTTGCAGACAAGTGATAACTTTTTGTCTTTCAATTGGCTTTGGATAAACAGAAACTTCTGTTAATTTAGACATTTTGACAATGTTTTTCGTTTCAAGCTTAAACAAATTAATAATATCAACCCGCCATGCTATTTTTTTTTCTCCATCAATATAAAATTCAAGTTCTTGAGTTTTTTCTGTGATCCAGTTATTACGTATACTTTTTAATAAATGATCATAATCAAATAAAAGAAAAATATTGTCTTTAGTACACCATGCTTCTTTTTTTTCAAAAAAGTTATAAAACTTCTGATTGACTCTGTTACCATCACAGACAATAGCAACAACATTGCCCCCATTATTTTTAATTGCATCAAGAATCAGGGTTGTCTGTTCAAAAAGAAACTCAGCATCAAGTTCTCTGACTGGTAACATTTTGTAAAGAAATTTTGGTCTATTAAACAATGTTACAACCAAAAAGCTCAGTACTGGTTTTGCTAAAAGATGAGGTTTGTTAACTGATTTACCAAATACTATGCCACCATGATACTGCAACATTGGTTTAACATAAACCTCATCAAGAAGTAAAATGCATGTTTTTTGTCTATCATCTTTAAGATTAGAGAAAATATGTCTGATATAAGTGGTATCATCTAAAGATTTGTATTTAGATGTAATTCTTCCTAAAGTACGTAAACTTGGAAGTTCAAAATCTTCTCTGATGCGATTGTAGGCTGATCGTGAAAGAGAAAAATACTCAAATGCTCGCACAATTGTTTCAATTGGATACTTTTTTCCCCCAATACATGTTTTATTCATTGACAAAATTTGTTGATATACAACTTCTTTTTTGGGTGTTATTTCACAACAATTTAAAAATCTTAATGCTTTTTGAATATGAGAAAATTTGTTCATAATATAAACTCGGTTAGATGATAAAGTCATAACACTAATTTTAACTCCACAATGAAATGCTTCAAAAGTGAGATCTTTATATATGCAAAGAAGAAATCTAGCAATAGCACTTTCCTTTAAAAAGTCTAAAGACTGAATATATAATATATCATTGCATAAATAATTAATAATAGCAAAATTAAATTCAGTAGTTTTTAACTTTTCATATAAAACACTAATACTTTCTATTTTTTCTTGTGAATTAAATATTGCTAACTCGTCCTCTTCTTGCCAGCGAACACTATTAAGACTTTTTGATGTTTTTCTAAGTGGCATGAGTACAGTAGGAACTAAGCTTGGCTTTATACAATCAAATACTGGCGGAGCATCACGAGGTCTGAGCTTTCCATAATCAGTAACAGTTGAATAATTTTTTGGTCAATGTCTTTCACATACTACGGTGTTATTAGTATCAGGAACATTATCTCTTGGTATTATAACAATCCAACATTTTCATTCTTCGATGTTTCTTGGAAGTCTAAATGTTTAACTCTATTCTGAGGATTATAATTGCCATTGCAATTTGTTACACAACATCGACGAACCATTTTTTAAATACTAAATTAAATCCTTTGCTTAATCCTTCACCTCTCAATTAACTTTTTTTTTTAAATTTGGAAGTTAGTTAAAATGATTACGGGTGTTTGGTTATTGTAATTTTTATGAAAATATTAAACTTATGTATATATATATATTCAACTTAAGTTAATTTTATTAAAAAAAATTTTAAATGAAAATTATTTTGTTAATTTTATAATAATTATTTATTAATGTTTTATAATTATTATTGTTACAAAAAAAAACCACCCCCGTATTTATTTTGTAAAACTGCTTGTTAGTTTTTCAAATATAAAACTATCTTGCCTCCAGTTTTTTACGCTAGCCGCGCGTTGGCAAGGCCTGTTATATAGTAAGCCATGGTAATTACGCAAATAATAAACTTTATTTTGACAACTTGACCATGGCTATTTAAATTTTAAAAACGCAATAATTAATGCGTTTTAAAAATTAGTATAAATAAAATAAATATAAAATTAAATAAAAATTAATAAACAAAATAAAATTAAAAAAATCGTTAGTAAAATTGTATAAATATAATATAAATTATTATTTATATATAACAATTTATACTATATTTATTTATTAGAATTATCAATTAGAAATAAATAAAATTGAAACTTTTAACTTTACTAATGATTTTTATATTAGCGAAACGCTTTTAAATAAAGTTACTGTGAAACAAATAACTGATAATAGATTAAGTTTAAAGTACCAATAAAAATTGAGCATAATTTTTTAATTTATATTATACAAAGTATATGCATATACTTTGAGTAATATAAATTAAAAAATTAACAAATTCGTCACGAAAACAACGTTTCGATTCGCGAAGTTGCAATTAACTAATTGTAACTTTGCGATTTGAATTTTTAACAAAAAAATATTTTTCTAATATTTTTTTGTTAAAAAATTCAAAAAACTGTTTTCGTGACAAATTTGTTATAAAAAAAATTAGAACTAATTTTTTGTACATTAATGTACAAAAATTTTTTTAAACTTTCAACAATATTGTTGAAGTTTAAAAGAATACCTGTATGGTTTTTTTTTAACTTATAAACATAAGTTAAAAAAAAACCATGATAATTATAATTATAACAGTGCACTTTTAATGTGTAAGCTAAGACACAACATAACGTCAAAAAAATCTATATGTATGTTAATTGCGTCTCACATTTAGATTATATAAAGTTACATCACGTTTTATTTGGTCAAAAGCTATTAAATTTATTAAATTGTTTAGAAAAGAACTTTTTTTAAATAAAACCCACTAGCAATCCAATCTAATTATATTAGGTATTGAGGTTTGTTCTCCTCCGGCTAGTTACCATACAAAGACCACCATACCAAGGCACGCAAAGACATGTTCAGCCCCCCAAGAAGGAGCGTCATAACCGCTTTACGGCCGAGAGTAAAGTGAGTTTTGGAAGAACGAAGTTATCTTAGAGCGAAAGATAGAAGTAGTCGTGTTAGAAAGATAGCATAGAGAAAGCGGACAGGATTGCACATGATGTTAGATTGTGCAATTATAATTCAGCTATTTTATAAGATACAGGAATTATTTGAGATCTATTTATATTTCATTAATATGTTTTTTTTACATAACAAAGTTGGCAAATAATTCCCGCCTCTTATATAATAGCTAAATTAGATTGCTAGTGGTTTTGATTTAAAAAGAAACTTATTTTAAGTCTTATAAACGACGTAAATCGTTAATATATCCGAAGAAGGCATATAAAAACATTTTTAATACTCAAGTTTTCTTTGCAACTCTTTTAATTAAAACTTAGATTTCAATGCGGTAGAAAAGCATTATTTTGAGGTACATGAAACAATACACAGTTGATGTATGAACACTCCATTGCGCCTGTACCTTATATTTATATCTGTAAATGGCGTAAATACGATTGGGGGTGGGGGGCAGGGGTAAATTATAAAAGAGAGAAGACACTAAACTAAAAAAAACATTATAAAAAGTTAGGTAGGTACTTTTATTGAAGTGGAGGCTACTAAAAAAAGGCGTATATCAAAATCCGGGGAGGGGGAAGAAGGGTTGAAATAAAAGCGTACGTACTTAATGAACGACTCCTAATAAGAAATACATTTATACATATACAATTAGCAATGATAATTAAAATTTTGCTTGAATTTTTCGGCTTTTAAACTAGACATTAGAGGTGTTCAAAAAATTTTTTATTATAAAACGAAAATACACAAGAAACCAAATATGGAGCAAATATGAAAAAAATACGATTACAAAAAAAATTCTAAAAATATTGACATTTACCTTGTGGTCAAGCAGCAAAAAAGCCCGTAAAATGTGCTAAATTGTTTCCAAATTACTTGGCTTTGAGCGCAAGGTAAATCTCAATATTTTCTGAAAAAAACTTTCTCATGTGATAATGACTCAAAATTTTTTAGATTGTTATGTATTTTGGTTAAATAAATGTTGTTTAAGTTAAAAATAAAAAGATTTAGGAAAAAAATAACTATGGGCAAATACGCAATTAAAGATTTGTTTTTTTGACTAAATTTTGCGAAACTTTATTTTATTTTAAACAACAATTACGAAAAAACCAGAATACGCAATAATCTAAAAAAGTAATTGGACCATTATAATGACATTAAAAATTTTTTTTTTACAAAATATTGAGATTTACCTTGCGCTCAAAGCCAAACAATTTGGGGCATTTTTCGAGGTGTTTTGCCGCTAAATTTATTTATTTTGTCAAAAAAAGTTTTTTTTTTTAATAAATAAAATAACTTTATTTATTTTGTCAAAAAAAGTTTTTTTTTTAATAAATAAAATAACTTTATTTATTTTGTCAAAAAAAGTTTTACTGTTGTGCTAATGTGATTCCAATAATTATATAATTGGATAAATATATATATATATATATTTTTAATCGATTCTATTCTTTTAAAGA
>NC_088924.1:27465000-27602500 GCF_038396675.1 Hydra vulgaris | reverse complement strand
TTTTTCTTTAGATATCATGAATTGCCGAGGACAGTCATATGATGGTGCTGGAGCAATGGCTGGTCATACCAAAGGATTGTCCTCTCGCATTTTAAATCTAAATGAAAAAGCTTCATTTGTTCATTGCTATAGCCATAGGCTAAATTTAGCTATTTGTACCTCGTGCAACGTACAATATGTTAAGAATCTTCTGACACATGTTAAAGAAGTATCATATTTTTTTAATCTTTCACCTACGAGACAACAAAAGTTAGAGGAGCATATCGAAAGTACTGTTCCATCGGCTGTTAAAAAAAAGTTAAAAGATGTTTGCAGGACACGTTGGGTGGAAAAAGTAAATGAATTAGACACTTTTCAAGAACTTTTTATTCCTTTGGTCTCTTGTCTTGAAGAGATATCTTTAAATGTCAGTAAGAGTTTTAATCACTCAACATCTTCAAGTGCATCGTCTCTTCTGAAACTAATTACAGGTTTTAATTTTATTGTTGCTAAGTGCATAACAAGAAATGTGTTTGACTTAACTCTTCCCATAACGCGAATGTTGCAGTCAAAGAGTAATGATATTTATGATGGTTTAAATCTTATTCAGGCGTTGAAAGATGTTGTATCTTCACTTAGAAATGTAGTTGATCAGCACCATCAAATGTGTTATGAACAGGCTTTAAAAATTGCACAAAATAATAATGTAGCCGAAACAAAGCCAAGAACTTCCTTTATTTCCAAAAACAGAGATAATACACATTCTGAATCTATTTCTGATTATTTTAAGTTTGTTATCACGATTCCTTTGTTAGACCATCTCAGTGTTGAACTAGACACAAGGTTTGATGATACTACCTTAAAATGTTATAAAGCACTTGTGCTAGTTCCTAGAAAAATGATTTCAGTAGTGCAATGTTCTCGTGACACCAGTTGGAAAGACTCCATCATATCTTTCAGTGACTTTTATGGAACAGATTTACCGAATCCGCTTGCTTTGTCTGGTGAGCTTGATTTATGGGAAGCCTTCTGGTTAAATTTTAAAGGAGATATCCCTTCTAATATTTCAGAGACCTTAAAAGCGATAAATTTTCCTGGTTTTGAAAACATAAAAGTTTCTCTAAAGTTACTTGCTACCTTTCCATTAACTTCATGTGAGTGTGAGCGGTCATTTTCTTCGCTTCGGCGCCTAAAAAATTACATGCGAAGCACCATGGTTCAGGACCGCCTAAATGGTTTAGCATTAATGAATATTCATACAAAGATAGTTATAGATATAAAAAAAGTCATTGATAAGTTTGCTACTATTAATCGTAGATTAACTTTTAAATAAAATTGAAATAAATATAAAATATATTTAAAAAAAATTTAAAAATATAAAGTTTAAAAAAATACAAATTACTAAAAATAAAAACAGAACAAAAAAAGTCATCTTTATTTGCGACTGGTAAAAAAAACCCGGCTATTTTCATAGCCACAAATCTTTTTAAAACATTATTTGGAATAAAGAAATTATTGGCATACATCGCGTTACATACGTTGGTTTCAGATATATCGTTGTTGCTGTTATCATTCTTTGTAAATGCTATGTTGTAATAATTATAGTGTAAACGTTTTTATTTTTTGAAGTTTTATGTATTATGCAAGTTTAAATAGAATAAAGATTTTAAAACTTACTTTTGCTATGCAAAATGTAAAACTAAGATTGCGGCATCTAATTTCTTTATATAAAATTCAATATTTATTATTATAATAAGTAATTATTTTGTTATATTTATATTTTTTATGTTTGTTACAATATAAACATAATATATAATTATTTACGATAAAAATATAAGATGTGTAAAATCTGTAAGATTATAATTTAAAAATGGAATGTGAAAATATTAAGCTAATTTGTGAGTATAAATAAATCTAACTTGTCAATATAAATAAATTTCTAAATTTTATGTAAATATACGATTTTCTATGGTAAGATGTCCTAGTAATATCCTTGCGTATTTTTTTTATAAATACAGAGTTGTCACTAGGGAAGAGCGGTGTCTAACCCCCCACCCCCTACAAAAACTTTATTGAAAAATTAGTCGGCAAATTTAGACTTGTATTAGGCAAGTTTTTAACTATAGTCAGCAAATGTCAGTAAACGATGACTTTTTTTTTTAGAAGTAACTCGGCAAAAACAAACGCTATTTCCTCCCCCGCCCCTCCTTCTCCTTGAAGATCTTTTCAGAATGGCCCTGTGTATATATATGGTGTATTAATCCTTCCCCTCCAACTCCGGAATTGTGTGTGGGGGGGGGGGGAGAAAAATTGCTCGTGGAAAAATCAGATGTACCCAAAAAATTTCCTGGATCCGCCCCTGGGTCTATCCTAAAAACTGCGCCTGCCTATAATAACATTTCCAAAAAATGTATACTATGTTTACAAGAAAAATATATATATATATATATATATATATATATATATATATATATATATATATATATATATATATATATATATATATATATATATATATATTATGTAGTAACTGTAGTATTTTGCAACCAGGAAGTTGCATCAACTACAATAGATAATTAAAAAATCATGAAAAGAATTCTTTAGAATTAGGATAAATTTGAATTGGTCATTTGTTTTTATAATATTTTAAAAGGAACTTATTTTTATGTCTGCATTTAGAAATTAATTCTGATTTTTTATTCAGTAAATTTTCTTGATCTAAATGTATATATATATATATATATATATATATATATATATATATATATATATATATATATATATACAACATTAGACAATATTGTTTCGTCCTCTAAGACCCTTGTAAAATGTATTAATTTTTATGAGACCAAATCTTAGCAGTAAAACTAGAAAACTGATTTAAAGCAATTTAAAAGATTTGTTGTGTCATGCCAAAGTGCTCAAACTACAGAGTAGTGGGCCAGCATTACGCAAACAGCAATGACATATCTCATAAATAGAGTGCTCCTATATATATATATATATATATATATATATATATATATATATATATATATATATATATATATATATATATATATATATATATATATATATATATATATATATATATATATATATATATATATATAAGGGAGAAAACTTACCTAATAAAAGATATGAAATAATATCAAAGTGCCGGCATTTAAAGAAATTTTTACTATCTTTTTTCGACACCGGGGACTAAAGCCTTTGACATCTTTTTGTTTTTGTTTTGTTTTGTTTTTGTAACGTCAGAACTCGTTCCATCGTAATATATATATATATATATATATATATATATATATATATATATATATATATATATATATATATATATATATATATATATATATATATATATATATATATTATATATATGTAAATTATGTTAGTGTATTTTACAAATAGAGTGCTCAATGTTCTTAAAGAACAGAGCAATAATTAATTAGTAAAAAACACTTATCTAACTTTTATCTTCTACTCGGAGTTTCACCATCGCTGGATCATCAGGAAGAGTTACTAAATCACAAAAAAAATTCAATTTATAGAAAAAAAATATTTTACAACTTCCTGTAAAATATTTTTTTTCTATAAATTGAATTTTTTTTGAGATTTAGTAACTCTTCCTGATGATCCAGCGATGGTGAAACTCCGAGTAGAAGATAAAAGTTAGATAAGTGTTTTTTACTAATTAATTATATATATATATATGTATATATGAGCACTCTATTTATGAGATGTGTCATTGCTGTTTGCGTAATGCTGGCCCACTACTCTGTAGTTCGAGCACTTTAAAATAAAAAAGTGACCTTTTTTATTTTAAAGAAAAGGAGGAAAAAATTTTTTAAAAAAGCACAAGTTAAAAAAATGAAATATTTCATTAAAATATAAATACATTTAACGTACCTTCATTCGTTACAACTAAGTCGTCTGAAAATTAATAATAAATTTAAATTAAATATCTAGTTAATTAAGTATTTTTTAATTGAGTGGTTGAAATATTTTTTGTCAATATATAATTTTCTAACAATATGTTAGAAACTTCAGAGCAAGATATGTGCTTCATATTTATAAATTTTACAGTAAGTGCTACTGCTAGAGTATCAATAAATAATTTCATTTTTGCATTGGTTCAGAAATCATTACAAATTGTAATAATTTCTGAACCAAAAAAACTCTTTTCACTGCTGCATCAGTACCAGGGAAACTTAACATAAATTCAACAAAAATAGCTAAATTTTGATATGGAGTGTGTTCATTTTTAAAATGATTTCAAATTTTCACCTATCTTCTATCAATTTAAATATATTCATTTTTTTTATAGTTCTGTTCTATTTAAATTTATTTTTCTAATTTCATCATACAGACTATTGTCATTGATTTTAATACCAGGGATTTCTGTTGATAAAAATTCCACATACTTTTCAATATCTGCCCAATTACTTCAAATAACAACACGAAAAACTGTTATTTTATCTAATAATTGTTTCAGACCATTCTTCGATATGTTGGAAGCATGTTTGGTAAAAACTCTGCACTTCTTTTGAAAATTTTTTCTTTCTCCGGGACTTGATTCTTCTTAAACTGATAATTCTTTTTAATCAATAAAGGAATGAAAAATCTTTAAATCGTGATTTATATTGAAAGAAAAACTCATTCAAAATAAGACCAACTTCTGCACCAAACTTACAATACAACTTCTGCACCAGATATATTGCTTTAAATCTTTTGAACTATTTTGTAAAAAAAGCTGATTGTTTACAAAATTCATAAATATCTCTGATAATTCATTATTAAAAACAGATTTTGAAGTTTTTAAACATTTTTCTATACATAAAAAATATCAATGGAGGGGTTCAAATAATTTTAAAAAACACGCTCTATGGCAGATGTTAAAGCAAGTCATTTCGAATATCCTAGAAGTATTTTGTATTCAACATATGCTTATTGGCAAAATTGTTATAAAGTAAACGGACAATAAAACGACTAAATTATTGATAAAATGTAGCTATTATATCTTCAACATCAATTGGCTTAGCCATAATGTTGTATTAATTGCATTTGACAAAATAGGTGCTTTGCAACCGATTCCTAGTGTTTTCTTTTAAAGTAAGTAATTTTTGCAACTTTACATGAACACTATTTACTGTGTTTTATCTATTTTATTCCAAAACTTTTGTTTGTATTATCAACTTTACTGCAACAAATGTAGATTTTTTGTTTAATTTTTCCGTTCCTTAAATTAAATAAAATAATTATAGTAATGTAAACTTGTTATGCATAAATAAAATTATGAGTTTAAGAATAAAACGATTCTAAATATATGAGTAAAATATTTGTTTGTATTTAAAGGAAACTGGTTAACCAATTGACGCTCACGATTAGAATAAGTGTTGAACAGTGAAGTCTCACTATATGAATTTGGGATATCCCAACCTCAGTTGAGAACCAAGTTAAAACAAAAGGATAAATGGCTTTAACTAGTAAGAAATTGCATATATTAAACAACTTAGTTGTGATTAGTTTTAAAACATCAAAATTAGTCTTAAGTCATCAAAAAAAGGGATAACAAAATGGAGGACACTGATCAAGGTAGGACAGAATCTAAATATAGACTGTTCTTCAAAAAAAAGGACGGTTGGTCACGTTAGAAACTGCCAAACAGTTGTTTTAAAACTAATGTCCACCAATATGTTAACTACAGACAAAATTGTTCTAATATTTTATGCAAGAAATTTGAACAGTACAAAACATCTAGAGCATGTATTTTTTTTATTTAAAATTACTTACCTTGAGAAGACACAATACTGCTAATACTTGAATATAAAACTCTTTGAAAACGACTGTTATTAATTGTTACATTCCATAAATCACTTTCATTTGTTTCAAAGTTGGAATACCAAACTTTAGTACTTGGGGTTTGTGACTTTATCTCTAAATTATAATTAGCCATGTGTGGTGGAGTTAAATATACACCAATATCAGAGATTCATAAATTTGTTCACCAATTTATAAATCTTTGAAAATTAAAACAACAACATCATGTGAGTAAACAAATAATAAATAAAAAAGAAGTAAAAAAAAAAGAAATAGAAAATTACAAAGACAAATTATTATTTAAATAATCTTTAACAACAATCATAGCTAAATCATACGTTATGCATATTTCTTTTAGTAAAAGATTATATAATTAGAAAAACTTTATGCATTTTAACTATGAAATTTTTACGTCAAATAATACTTGAAGAAGATATTAAAGATATAATTTACTATTTAGGGTTTGGTTGAATAGCGTTATGAGTAAATATAACTTGAACAAAAAGAATAAGCTGTCTTATTCTTTTTGTTCAAGTTATATTTACTCATAACGCTATATAGAATAACAAATATGATGAAATCAGTAGAAAGCAAGTACTCATATAGCTAGTAGCTGACCAAAATTAAAATACTTATAGGCAATAAGGCAAATTTGTTCATCTAAAATTTACACTGATTACAAATTTAATACTGAAAAGTTTACGAAAATTACAGAGTAACTATGTAGTTTAATTAGTAACTACATAGCAACTATGGTGGTTTGAAATTTTGTTTAAAACGCTTATTAGTAATTAAAATAATCAAACAGCATTGATTAAATAAAAAAATCTATGTTTTAATTTATAAGCATTGCACAGATATAATTCAAGTTTAAAACAAAAGTTATTAATTTGTAGAAATAGTTTAAATTTTTCTTAAAATATAGTTTTGGTGATGGAGCTTATTGTCCACTTTACTGAGCAGAATGTTTCGAACATAAAAAAAAAGGAGACAGTATAGGATGACAGGAATAATGTCAAAAAAGGAATTTCGGAATAGTGTTGAATACATTAAAAGGTCTAATGTCGCAAAAAAAAGGAATAGTGTCGCAAATAATAAAAGGAATAGTGTCGCAAATAGTGAAAACATAATAGTGTCGCAAATAGTAAAAACGAAATAGTAGTCGGAAAAAATTAGCAAAAAACAGGGTTAAACCTAGATAAAAATAGTACAATGCTGAAATTTGGCAGAAAGAAAGTGCACAGTCTTAGGGTGGGCGTAAAAAAAAAACTTAGTTGATTGCGCTACAGAAATAACCCTTTTAGGGAAGTTTTATGGGCAAAAAAGGGTACATTTTGACACCTCTAAAATCTTATAAACTTTATAAGGTTGGATATAAAATTTTATCTTGATCAATACTTATATAAGAACTATGACTTATAAACAAATAATTGAAAAATTATTCACGTTTAAAAGTGTAAAAGTTTCATTCGACATTTTTGTTGCGAAATAGGTTTTCTCATGATAATGTCAAAATATTGTCACAATAAATATGTATATACTATTGAAAACATTTAATACGAATATATATTAATTTTAATTTTATTTTTTTTAAACCTATTGTTTCCAAAAAAAAGGTATTTTTGATTCCGTTTTTTTGTTTTTGACAGTATTTACTAAATTATTTGCGACACTATTCCCTTTTTTGTTTTCGACACTATTCATTAAAATCCTTGCGACATTATTCCCATTTCTATTTTTGACACCATTCTTTAAATTAAATTGCGACATTATTCCTTATTCTGTTATTCGACAATCAATCATGCAACAATTTACGACACTATTTCTTTTTCATACTTTCGACAATTAAATTGCGACAATCAAAACTTTGCAACAGTATTCTGCCACACCACAGTAAGTCCTATCCCAGTGAGCATAAGACGTGTTTAAAACGGCTAAAACACGTTTTGCAAAATGTTAATACATATTTTAGACATGTAAAACACGTCCTGTGCCCACTGGAATGCAACTAGCCGGACAATGACAGATGTCTAGAATTCTATCATATGTAAACAGATATCTGCCAACCAGGTATCTAAGCATTATTACAAGTACTTTCCATCAATAACACTCACAGTGCTTCAGCCTCGACATCACTTCTCGCTGTCTCGCTGTCGACATAATTGTCAATTGTAGCAACATCAACAGAATCATCACCTTTATCTTTATCACCTGCAGAAAAACCACATACACAATTATCTACTTCATCCTCAGGAAAGTCTTCTATTAGAGACTTTTTTTTCTCAAAGAACTGCAGTTCAGATTTGCTCGAACTTCTGGATATGGTAGGTCGCTAGAATCAGGTTTTGCTACTGAGAATGCTTAACAGGTGATAAATGTTTGAAGCAACTGAACAAAGAAGCAGCATAAAAAGAAAACGCTACAAGAAAAAAAACCACGATAAAAAGAAAAAATCTTCCTGCTGAATGTGACCAGGACAGTGATGATAACAATAACAGAGTCTAAAGTGTGGTATTCATATAGTTCAAAGAGAAAATTGGGTATTCTGTAACTTATTTGATGTTTGGTACCATATTAAATGTACAGAAATTCCAGGTGGAGTTGATATTGAAGCCATAGACTGGATCTGTGAGAATCGCCTACAAATAATGTAAAAATATATGTTTTACATGCTGGAGCTTATTGCTCTAATTTTTTTAAATTGAGTCAACGTTAGTTGTAACTTTTTAGCTTTTTTTTCTCTATATGACTTAAAATTTCTAAATAAAGCTTTTGTGCATATATAAATATGTGTTGCTTATCATTTATAAATTTTTTCAGTTTGAATTTAATATTTATTTACTTATTTTAAAAAGAGAAAAAAAGTTCTTAAAAACATGAGGGTTAATGCCCCTGTTATCCTACTTAAGTATTGGTTTTTCATAAAGATTTAATGAACAAATGTTGCATAAAGTAATAGATTTTTGTAAAAAAAGTTTTTGTGAGACAACCCAAATTGAAACATTCTGCACTAAAATCCTTCTTAAGCGTTCCATGAACGCATGAATCGAATACCCATGAACTTCGTGGGTATTTGGTATCAAATGTGTTAACGGGCTTGAATAAGATATGTTGACGTTGACTAAATAAGTGCGAATTTCTGACTGAATAAGTTCGAACTGGCATAAGTGCGTACTGGCGTAAACGCGAACTTGCATAAGTTAAGAATAAAGTTACTTTTTAAAAGGCACTGTTTTTATCCGGAATTAGTGGTCTTTGTCCATATATCCCGATGCATATAAAATATAAATAACACATACAATAAATAGTAGTTATCAGTAAATTAATTAAGTTAATCTATTAAAAAAATGGAATTGTTTTAATTAAAAAAGTAAATATATTATTTTATTCACATTCATTAAAGATAAATTTCATAGTTAGACAATAACCAACAACATATGCAATACATGACCAATTAGAACATTGCTCACATGAAAACCATTGGTTATCTAAACTATTCACCTATTGATTATATTAAGAATAACAAAAAAGATCATCAGATACCAAAATTCTATTTGAAGCATGAAGAAAATGTGGATCTTCTGATTTATTCTTTGGTTTTCTTTTTTTTTTGAAATTTTTTTTTTTCTCTGTGCAATTTCTAGTTATTGACTAGCAGTGGCAATCCTTTTTTGCTATTTAGCCAATTTCTTTGCAATTTCTTTATCTAATTTTTGTTTTTTTGTTGCTTGTTCAGCTTCATCAAAATCTATGGCATTTGCTGAAGTCATATTGTTATTAGCTGGTCAATTTATTCTCTCACCTTTTTAAACTTTTTTTTTTTAAATTCGGTTTTTTTTTTAAACTTTGAATAAAGTTTAAAAAAAAAACCGAATCTAAAAAAAAAAAGTTTGATTTGGTACTTTCAAACAACTTGAAAGCCAAACTAGTTTGACTTTCAAATAATTTTCAACAACAATCAACATGTCTTTTCCATTCAAGCCAATGCCTATATCACTCAACATAAATCAACAATAACCGTTTCAGCAATGCTGCTCAACTATCTTGAGATCCTCGGTCATTAGATATCACTTTTGTTCTTTCAAAAAGGTTAGATTTAGCCACAAAAAGATTAGATTTAGCCACATTATAACATTTAGCAGTTTGTGCATAGTACATTTTTTTTTTCAATAATGGCTTAAATAGCTAAGTGGTTTTGACTCTCTCGCTCGTCATTTTATCTAAATTTATACATACTCCATATTACAATAAAACAATTAAACAATTAACACCTATGGGTTAACTTTATGCACATAGAATAATAAATACCCGTATTCAAAGGAGGCAAGTGTCTCTATTTTTTTTTTTTTTTTTTTTTTGTCATTGCTGGTGGCTAATTTTTTTCTTTTTTATAATCATTTCAAATGCTAATATCATATTTATTTTTTATTAAAGTAATTGGCATAAAATTCTGCTCAAAAGTTACTTAAGTTTACTTTTTTTTGGTTTCAGTTTTTAGTTTTTTTACTGCAAATCCGTGTTATTTTTTATTCACGATTGCAATATTTTATATAAATGTTTTTTTAAAGCGTTTGATTTGTCTTATTTAGACGTTTATTAATTAAAAAAAAATTTATAAATCAGCTATAATAAGCGAGTTATAAAACTTTTTATTAAAACCATCTGGAACTAGGAAGTTTTACTGGTAGGGGAGACCGGGGCTAAATGGCTCGGTTTTTACTTTTCTTTTTTTACTTTTCTGTTACTGAATTCTGTAGCCCTAACAGCTCATTTTTTTTTTAATATTAAAGTGCAGTCTCAAAAAGTATGAATTTGGGTAACAGAAAATAATTATAAAATTTGCGTTCATTTAAAAGAAAATTCTCGGGGCCTTCCCGGGCCCTCAAAAAAAAAAAAAAATAGTGCTAACTTACACCACCACGGGGTAAGTTAGCGCAAACTATAAAAAAATGATTAATAATGTACTATTAAGTACAAAATTAATAGAAATATTTTTACTATTAATTTTGCCAACAAATTTAAACCAAAAACTTAATTTAGTTTCAGCTATTACCAAAATATTAGTACGTATAACACTCATAACAGTAGCCCACTTTTTATGTAAAAAAAAAAAAAAATTATTTTTATTTTTTGTGAGAATAAATTTTTTCAATATTGTTAAAAATCAAAAAAAAAAAAAAAATTAATTTTAGAAAATATTTTTTTCCATAGCAAATGCTAGGAGCTAACTTACCCCGTGAAAATTTTGCAAACTTACCTCGAAAGCCTTTTTATCTGGATATAGTAAACCAATTGCGGCTGTAACTTTTACAATAATTATTTTTCATACGACTAACTATTTTCTTTGTAATGTAAAAAGGAAGCGATGTTCCAAAAGTTACGTTTTTGTCCAAAAAACACATAAATTCTAATATTTCCCATGCGCATGCGCGAATCCTGACAATACTATAGTGAATGATGAAATAGTCAATTAGGAAGGTTCTTGTAATTTGTGTCACTTTCTAATGAAAGGCTCTAATGATAAACGCAGCTCCTCAACTTACCCCTGCTGCCAACTAGCCCCGGTCTCCCATATAGTATTAAGTCAAAAAAAAATTACATATTATACTTAAAGAACCTTCTAAATTTAAAGGATGTTGAAAAGAGTGATATTGATTTATCAGTAATTGTTTGGTAACCTTCGATGGCACTTTCGTATTTATGTTTCTGATAGCTTGCTGAGCCATGGCGAACATTAAAAACTTCCTGCATCCACTCAACACTGAGTACTCCAACTTTTCACCTGTAATTCATGATTTTTTTTATACCCATTATAGTCATAACTCTGCAAGTGTGTTCATGAAACCTTCCCTGTTAAATGCCTTAAACGGAAAATAAAGTTCAGATTTAGAAATTCTGTACCCAGTTATGTCAGGCAGAGTGTTGAAAATTCCAATTATTATACTTTTTAGAAGTATCAATATACCACTGTCGAATCTTGTAAAATGAGAATATGATGTGGCACATTGGTAAATCTCCTCGAAATGGAAGTAAAAGGATGTACAGTTTTTGTAAAAGGATGTACGCATTCCTTATTTTCTCTTATCATTTTTGACATTGACATTCCATCTTCTCTCCCAGCATGCACTAACACATTTAAAGTACCATCAACTTGATAGTTTACAAAAAAAGGAGGTGATTGTTAACTCTAGTGGTGACAATATCTCCCTGCCGTACACCTGCTTCTAATTGATTTACATTAATCAAAGTATTACTTTTTATAAATTCTTTAGCTAGTTCGTTAAGATGGTTACATGCCATTTTTTTGTGCAGTTAAGGACACAACATTTATATACAGTTCCATGCCTTTTTTTGTGATAAACTATTGATATTTTGCATTCCAATGTCTCCAAAAAGACTTGCTAAGCTTCTTTGTTAAGAGTGCTTGTCAGGGGCGGAACCAGCATTTTTTGGTTTTTGAAATGACTAACTTCTAGGAATGCAGAAAACTCTAAACAATTGTATATTTATATCAAATAAGGATGTTTTACAAAAAATGCCGTTGATTGGAGCTTGGAAACAAAAAAATCCGAAAATTTTTGCTTCCCCTGCCCAAAACATGAAAGAAGTTGACGAAAATTTTTTAAACTGTTCTTAATTAGACTTTATTTTTATTGATAAAACTTATATTATATCATAATCTCTTCCCAGTGGAAAAAAAAAAATCCTGTTTAAGTAATTAATATCAATTCAGATATACATTCTCTAAACCATACTTTAATATGGTTTAGACCCGTAACGCGAAAATTTAAAGGAGGCGGGGAGGTCAATTTTGAAAAAAAGGCAGTTTAGAATTTTCTACTAAAATATATCGCTTGAAATAATAATCTTGCTTGATTTTTTTAAAAACACATACATGAAACAAGAGAGTTTGGTAAAAAAACTACCCCATCCACCCCAATGGTACGAGCATGTATATAGATATGATACGTAAATGGTGCAAAGCGCTTTGTTCTGATTTTGAAAAGGCTCTTTTCTATTTCAATAAGAAAAATGCTATTGAACAAAAAAGGTTTTATTTTGTTTGTACAACATTAAAACTTATGTTTTTCTCAACTCAGCATAAAACTTTTTGCCCATGGCAACTTACATGTCAATAGCAAATTTGAAAGTTTTAATCTTACTCTGCTTTTTCAAGCCAAAAAAATGTCTGCAGAAAAAAAAAAGCGATTCTGTTTAACCTTAATTTAAATGACTGTGTCTTCTGTGTTATTGACGAAGCTGTAGTGATGAAACTGTAACATATTTAATATCAGTAATGTAAAGCATGCGAGACAACTAACATAATATAAAGTTATGAACAAATGAAGCGGTACTACACAAGATAAAAATAACTCAATAAAAAGAAGACAAAAAAATATATATATTTGATTTTGATGCCAAAACAAAGTATGATACAAATGTATTAATCTTTATATTAATAAAAACCTCATCACGATGGTTCACTTTCTTTTACTCTTTTCTTTATTTTTCCATTGAAAAATTACTTTATATAAAAATTTTCAAATAACTATTTAAGTTTCTCTAGAAAATAGTAAATTTTTCATAAAAACTTGATTTCCAATAGAAATTTCAATAGAATTCGTAAAGACCATGTGCATCAAAATGTATGAGAAGAATATTTTCGTTCATGGTGGTTATCTTTAATAACTTATTTCATTTTAAGAGTTTATTTCATTTTTAACACAAAAACAATTTTTGGCAAAACAAAGAACAGACATTTTATTTAGTTATTTCAAAATATTAGTGGGTCAATGGTTAGAGCGCCTGCTTCAAAATCAAAAAACCTGACGTTAGAATCAGGACCACAAAGTTGTCTTGGAGGACTTTAAGATGGTAGAGATAAAATTGACCCATAAAGTTAAATTCTTTATTTAAGAAAATTAGCTGTCCGTTCCCGTAAAATACGGGTCTTGGTAAGTTTATTTTTATACTTATTCCTTACTTCAATATTGTTTAGTAAGCGATAGAAAAACTATACATATTGTCTACCTTTTAAAGTTATCAGTAAAAAAATAGTATAATTTTATTGAAAAATTATTACACGCTTTGGCAGTAGTTGTGCGAACCGCTATTTATCAGCGGTTTGGATATTAGTATCTAAAGCGGGTATTATAAGTAATGTTTAGAATACCCGTTTGAAATGTGTTGATTAGTTTCAATCGGTATAAAAACTATTAAAAAATTAAAAATCAGACTTTAATATATATTTGAAATAATGAACTTATTATGAACCGTATAATACGAGTTTATACCACACCGACCAGTTCTATACTCATTTTTTATATAGTAATTTTATTTCAATAACTTTTAGTAAGTGGTAGAAAAATAAGGATCTCTCAAATTTTTTTTTTGAGCTACTAATAAATTTTCAATACTTTATAACTTCTTATTGTAAAATTGTAAACTTCTATAAATAAATAATATAATAAAAAAAAAAGGGTAATAACGGCAGACTTATTAATTTTTTTCTTCATTAATTTTCTAATAGGTTTTTTTAAAACATTCTTTCCAGACCATCCACAGCTTATTAAGACCCTCGCCATGTTAATTAATTTTGAAGAAAATAAAAATTTGAATGCAAAATCTTTTTCCCTAAAAGAAAAAAGGTTGTCTCTTTAACGTGTGTTAAACGTATGACTTAACTAATTACTTATGTACATTAATAATTTAAATATCCATTAGGCTCTAATGGTCACATGCTTGGCTAATGGGTATACCTACGCATTGATTCATACGCATTGATTATAAAAATTTACAATAAAAAGATAATTATTTATAATTGCGAAAAATCGATGTAAAAAGGTGCTGTCGGATGTTAAGCTCCATTATTCTCAGTTCACTAAATCTAGCATCTTAGGAGTTTCAGTAAATTACGTCACGCGATTTTTGATCATTTTTGACCTCCTCCCTTACCTATGTCACAAAGTTGTAACACTTTAGTAACAATATCCGTACAAGATGTCACAAAACTGCTAACTCCTCCCCTTCCCCAAGAGCGCGACGTAATTTATGGACAACCCCATATTTCAGAAGTTAGGCTCTAGAGACTTTTTGAAAACCTTTAACTGCGTCATTAACAAGGGTAGGTCTAACATTTCATCTCTCATTCATGGGACTGATCTTATTACCTCTCCAAAGGATAAGATAGTACTATTTGCTTAGAACTTCCTTCTAGTTCAACTCCTTTTAGTTCGAGTGCTAATGTTCGAGTGATAATGCTTGACTGAGTCTAATTTTGCTGCTTGCTGGAAAATTGTATCTGTTTTTCATAATTTCAAAAACTCGGTAAACATTCTAACACCTCCAGTTATCGTCCGATCAGTCTTCTTCCTGTTATTAGCAAAATCTTTGAGTTTTTGATTAAAAAATTTCTCACAACCCATCTTGAGTCACATAACTTAGTGTTAGATAATCAATACGGTTTTCAACCCTCTCGCTCTAGGACAGATTTACAAACTGCTGTGACTGAAAGATTTTAACGTGATATAAATGGAGGCGGAAATACTAAGACAAATGCTCTCAACATTTCTAAAGCCTTCAACAAAATTCAACATGTTGGCCTTCTCCGTAAAGTTGTATTGTATTTGGGATTTATTACATATTTGGGAAAATATTTAGGATTATCACGGGATTTTTTTATATCCGCTTTATTAAAATCATCCTTGAAGGCCAACAGTCTTCTTTATTTCCAGTAACTTCTGGGGTACCTAAAGGTTCGATCATTGTTTATTAAAGTTGTATTAAAGTCTGGCGTACCTAAAGGTTCTATCGTTATCATTAAAGTTGAATATATTTTTCTTTTATGCAAATTCTATCATGGTCGCTGCTCAATGGAGCTATCATCCTTAGTTCCATTAATTAAAACTCATTCTCGCTTGACTCGTCATTTATTTTTGCCGATATAAAATTTCTACATTTTAATATATATAAAAAATATCGATTTAAAATTTTATTTATATTGACTTGCTACTTAATGAAATGTTCTGGTCAAGTGAAAAAAAAGATTATAAAACAAATTATTTTTTTGAATTTTATTTTGCCTTTAGGCTCAACAAAATTCAAATAAAAAAGTCACTAGCTAGTAAAAAAAAGGTTTTTTTAAAAAAGAATTACAAACTTTAAATTAAAATTAAATATACTAAACTTAAAATTAAGTAATAGAAAAAGCTCTATGAAAGAAAGTCATTAATAGGGCTGGAGTTGAGATGAGTTTAAGACGCAGCACAGTTTTGGCTAGTAATCAAAAAGATGAACTTGTCTTGTCTCAAACCTTTGAAATGAAATAAAAATTGTTAGGTTTAACTTCTTTGGATATAAGACATTTAGTTTATCAATTTTGTGAAAAGAATAAATTAAAACACAGGTTTAGGCATTCAAATAAATGGGAAGAAGAAAAGTGGTTTAAAAATTTGAATGCAAGGAATAATTGGATTTAAAGTAAAAGTTGATTGTTTCTACAGTCTATTAGAGGAAGTTTTGATTTCCCAACACCATAAAGGCAATAACACTAGAGAAAATGTGCAACGTTGACAAAACCCGGAAAACCAATCGCCGGAAAGCCGTAAAAATTTTGGCCAAAAAGCAGATAATAATACAGTGATTACATTTGATAGCTAGATAAAGATACACGCAACACAGAATTGACGAGCAGATTATTGACTAAGTCACAGTGATTTTAAACTTGTCAGAACAAATAAATGCGGGTGATATTTCAATATCTATGGAACAGAGATCTAATCAAGAGCTAGAACCAGTCACACAAAATGAAGTACTAGACAAAATGAAGAACTAGACATCAAATGCACATGAGAATGTATCAGAAAAAATGCCACTGCCAGTCTCGATAGAGAGCGCTATTTTCGGAATAGACTGAAAATACTGGCAAAAAATATTCCATAAAAAACTTTAATATTGTGGGAATATGTTATACTATTGACACACAAAAAAAGTCAAAGTTTATATTTACTGTATCCACGATAAAAAACTGATTAAACTAAAGGAAGTAAGGGAATACGCAAGACAACTAAATGTCGCTAATTAGCCTCTGAAAATATCGAAAGAAATCTGCATCAGCACTTACCAACGGTTGTATTTGTATTGTGGCAAATTATATCTTTGTTCAACTGATACATGGATACATTGTCAAGGACCTTGTATTCAGCGAGCTGAAGTGTCACATGCAGGTATTGATAGCAAGGATATTCATTTTATTTTTGAAAACTGTTGGCTTACCGATTGAAAGTCAGAGGAGCAGACTGTAATTGGCTATTAAAAAGTGATTAAAATAGTTATCTAACTAAGTTCTTAATAATCAAGAATAAGCCTAATCGCATAGTCTTGCTTTCTAGTCTTACTATCCAATATTTTACTGATGCTTCTTTATTGCTCGTTATACTAATCTCTTGATTTGTTATGATTGTAATATTTTTTTAAAAAGTAATGTCTTTGAACTGCATATGTATTTTTTTTATCATTAATACTTTATTAATATGTAAAATAAACTTAGTAGTTTAAATTAACTTGGAAGTTGTTTTGAATGGTATCTATGATCTACTTAATTGTAGCTATTTGAGGTTATAAAACTAACTAAAATATGCTCTGTTTCCTAACATGAACCCAGGGTCTATATTTCATTGTTGGGGATCCACATTTTAAAGACTACTGCCGAATGTTGATCTTTTAAGAAAAATTTTAAATCTGGATTGTTAGCCAGAATGTCAATAAAATTAATTTCGAATAATATTTATTAAGACAATCAGGTGTACATTGTATTATATGAAGGGGGCTACCTAGTCGGTGGGCCCCTTAAATTAATTTCAAGAATATATACCAGGGAAAAAAGATAAAGATTAACGATTTTAAATTTGTTTTCTGTGTTTTTGTTTAACTCTAGTTTTAATCCCTATCAAATTTGAATAATGTTTTAGTTTGAAGTTAGACCTAATTCAGTGGCGAAGTTAGGAATTGCGGGTCCCTCTGGTATGTTTTCTTTTTTTTTTTTTTTTGATCTTGCATAGCGTAAAATGCATAATAATCTATTCAAAGTTAAGTTGAGCTCACTTGACGTTGCACTTGATTATTGTCTATCAATAATTTTATATTGTCTAATAATAATTGATATATTGTATATATAACTGATATACTGTAATATAAAAAAATATCGTCTATCAATAATTGATTATGGTCAATCAATATATTTTTCAGCAGTTCTCAAACAGATTCTAGTGTGTTTTTAAAATTGATGCTGCTTTTTTTGTCTTAACAACAAGCATAAGTTTACGACTGTTTTTGAAGATTTATAGACAACATATGGTAGACTGTGAAAATCTTTATTTATAGCTATGCTCTATGTCTAGTAAAAGTACATTATTAATTTGCCATGGTACGAACTAAGTTATGTGTCATACTTTTTTCTAACAACATTGTTTGGTAATAATTTTATTGAAACGTTTAGTTTTTAATTATATTTAAAAAAGAAAAAAAAACTTAAAACCTCCTAAAAATCTTGTTTTTGACACTCTCTCTATATTGCTCTCTCTTAATAACACAATTTTATGTAATGCAAATAGCTGCTGGTTATTAAAAAGGTACATATTTTTATAGGTCTTTTAGTTATTTTTAGTTAACATTAGGTCTTTTATCATTTAATAATGGATTTTCCATAACAGATTTTTCCATTATAGATTTTTCCATGACGGATTTTTCCATGCTGGTTTTTTCCGTGATAGATATTTCCATGATGGATTTTTCTATGATGGATTTTCCGTTAATGGATTTTTCCATGTTTTCAAAAATGCCTTATACAATAGGAGGTTAAACTCTCCCTCCTAAAAAATGTTACACGTCATAAAATTCTTCCTATAATTTATACACATATAAAGCATATTTATTAGCAAGCTATTTTATCAAAACTTGATCACGTTAAAATTTTAAAAATCCAACAATTACTTTCAGTAATTGTTGCATTTTCATAAAAAGCAATTCTTACATTTTTAAAATTTTAACGTTATTGAAAAAAAATGGAAGAAAGTTTCTTAACATTTTAAAGTTACAAAAGTAAAAGCATTTTATTAAAGAAATAAAGAACTGTAGAAGAGAGAATTTCTTTTGTTCAATTTACTCAATACTGAATAAATCTTAACGACTTTAGAATTAGTCTAAACAGTTGGAAAACTGATTTTTTAACTTTTAAACAAAAAAATCAAGGTTTAGTTTTGATTTTGATTTTAGTTTTTAGTTTGTAAATTAATCCGCTATTTTTAATTGTATTCATTCATATTCAATGTATTCAGATCACATTCATTATGTCAAAATCTGAGCACAAAAACGAAAAGAAAATATTTTGAAATTCGCAACTTGCATAAGAATATCTGTTTTATTTCTGTAACACAGATAAATTTGAAAGTTCCTTTTCAAAGTTAGAGTTAATCATGAAGAGATTGCGAAATTCTGTCGAATGACCACTTTAATTTATATATGTTGATGTCTGTCAAGAAAAGTCTATATGAAAGCCTTGATTGTGATACAATCATTCAAGGATATGCATCTTTGTCATCTGATATGAGCAAATTTCATAAAGAAAAGTTATTGCTATAATTTTTGCACATCACTCTGTATTTTTTTAGTTCATTATAAATTGATTAGTTTGTGATTTTTAGTCTTCATTTTATAGCTTTTATTTTTTTGTAAATTTGCGGACCGGGCTATCTTAGCAATATATGTATGTTGAGAGGGCCTATGAGTTATTTGCCTCGCCGGTAAAATATATTGAGCCAGTTTGCCAGAGACTAAGTTAACTAAAAGTTAGTAACTATCTAGAACATAGATAAACATGATAACTTTCATTATCTAAAAGGTTTGTCCATTGTCTATGGTTGAAAAAATAATTTTCTTTAACTGTAGATAACGGGTTTACGATTATGCTCTCTATTGCTGATTTTAGTTTTCCTCAATAAAAACTCTGTAATTAAGTTGAACGGTTTTATTCATAATAATGATGACTTTTTCTTAACCCTTTATATTAATATGTTCTCAAATACTTTGTCGTTAACTTGTTGCATGTTCTGATTGCACTCCTGACGATGTTATTATTAAAGAGAATATAAAGCATTTCAAGAGTTTTTTCATGTTGTATTCACATTAATTGCTCAGTGTCGTGAAACCATTTTACATCATTACATCTTCCAAGATTTCCTAGAAACAAGAAAGTGATTTTTAACGCAAAACATTTAATGTCAATGTCCAGTCTGTAATTGTTTATTGAGAAATAAGTTGCGGTTTTTATCTTATGTTTAATATCTTTAATATCTTTTGATAAGTCTGTGTTCACATAGCAATTCAAGGAACCTCTTTAGATTTACCATCTATGGAGAATAAAAAACTTTATTTGATTATGAGTCAAAAAATTTCTTTAGATAAAAAATATAGAAGAATAAAAACTTTACGTGATCAGGGAACCTTGGGAGTCAAGTAAATGGAACCTTTCTATATGGAAAATGTGAGAGAATAAAAAAACTTAACATGAATTATGAAATAGTGATCACCACTGCACAGTGGGTCAGAGTGTGACAAAAGTACAAAGAAAAAGCTTAATTGAATGATGCAAAACAGTAATATTAATTACCCAATACATTATAACATAGGAAATTATTACTTTTAATGTAATGTAAAGGCTTTAGAACAATATACATCATATTTATTTAAAAAGCATTTAGAGTATTAAAAATTTTATAAAATTTTAAATCACCATTGACAATATTGATAAGCAACAATTTCAAATGTTACTTATATTATTGCGAAATATATTTTATAATTTTTTAAAATAAGCCTAGTTTTTGATTTCTACAATTTAAAATTGTTTAGTTCGGTACAATAGACTTAAACTTTGTTAATCAAAAAGATAAAAAATATAGATACATTTTAAATCATTTTCTCATATATTTTTTATATCAAAAGTTATCAGTGAATTGACAACGTTTTTTAAAACTTTAACATGCATATCAACTGTAAATAAAATTGGGCATTATTTTTTTTTGTTTTTTTTGTTTTGTTCTTTTTATTACATTTTAAAAAGCATTTCGTTACAATATTTAAAATACAAATATATAATAATAATAATTATAATAATAATAATAATAATATATATATATATATATATATATATATATATATATATATATATATATATATATATATATATATATATATATATATATATATATATATATATAAATAATGATCGTTATTAAATAATAGTAAAAGAACACGGGAATACAAAATTTAAAAAGATTTGTTTGAAAATTGGGCTGCTTAATAAAATTATCTCTGCTTAAAATGTATTTATTTTTATCTTTTGATGAATACAAATTATGAAAAGAAATAGAAGTTGAATTGGTTTTACATTTAAACATAAAACAAATAAAATATTAAAAATGTTAAGCTCATATATATTAAAAACTTTCATTTCAAATAATAGAGAATTGGCATGAGTATAACGGTCTTTAAAATATATAAGACGTGCTACACGCTTCTGCTGACAATAAAGAGGTTTAAGTTTATTTTTCTTTATACTAACCCAAGCAATGTTTGCATAGTTTATGTGACAATGAATAAATGAGTGATATAATTGTATTAAAGTATGTTTATTTAAAACATTTCTTGCTTTGTACAATATTCCTTTACTTTTTGCAATTTTACTTGAAAAGTTTTTAATATGATTTTTCCATGTAAGATTTTCATCTATACAAACACCTAGAAAGTTGGTTACTGTTACTTGTGTAATATGTATATTGTCAATAACAAGATGAGGCATGTTAATTAGCAATTTATGTTTTTTGATAAGAGGATGGAAAAGAATCCATTTAGTTTTATCAATGTTTAGAGATAATTTTTTAGTCTTAAACCAGTCAGATATTTTGATTAACTCGATGTTCACGCAATGAAATAGAGTAGGAGTGCATTTGTGTGACATTAATAAATGAGTGTCATCAGCAAACATAATTGTTATTAAATCCGAGGCTTTGTATAGATCATTAATATAGATAAGGAAAAGAAGAGGTCCTAATATGGATCCTTGAGGAACTCCACATGTAATATTTAACAAATTTGATGAAAATGCTTCATTTGAGTTAACAAATTGTTTACAATTATTATATATTATAATAATAATTACATTAATAATTAATAATAATAATATATACCAATAATAACATTATAATAATAATAATACTATAATAATTATAAATATAAAATAATAAACTAATAATATAAAATACAAAATAAAAATATATAAAATAAAAATATAAAATAAAATATAAAATAAAAATAACAATATTATAATAACTATAATAATATTCTAACAATAACTACATTAATAATAATAATTACATATATAACAATAAATACATTATAATAAAAATTACATTATAGTAACCATATAAAATTTGTGACCCCTCAAATTGACGGGGTCACAAATTTAAAGTATGTTTTGAAATGAACCTGACTATGCCTTTTCTGCATTAATTAATTGAAAAACCCTATTAGCATATAAAAAAATGTTAATGGTTGATACCAATCAATAAACTATTTTAATATAGAGTATAGGGCTAAACCTAAACTTATATATTTACAATAACTATTACAACAAAGCATTTTTTTTTTCTATACATGTTTATTTTACAACTACAAAGTAATTACAAGTAACCAATCACAGATTGACAGTAAAGATATACAAATTTAAATCATAAATATAAAATTCGAAATATACGAGGTAAATAAAAATATAGTTGCTTACAACTCCGAGACATGAATAAAATAAATACCAATTACAACAATATAATAACGTGTAAGTAAAAATAATCCGAGAAATATATCTCTATATTACTCCAATTAAAATAAAATATAAAATAAATAAAAATAAATCTGCTGATTTTTTAGAGGAGAGTTTAGATGTTTCACTATAAGTTTATTTACCACATTTCAAAATAATGTTTGTGTACAAAAATGATAAAAACAAAATTTGTGAAAGATTGACAAAAAGAACTACTTATTTGTAGTCATAGAAACTCGCAGAAGTTTTCTATGACTACAAATAACTCGATGACAAGACTTAAGTCAGTCTTGTCATCGAGTACCTATTTCTTAGACGTGTAATACACATAAAAAATCAGTTGCATACGTGGTATATATGTATGTGTTACATATATACCTTGTTATTAATATTGTTTTTTTTTTTATCGATTTGTATTAAAAGTTAAGTTACATTTGTTTATTTATTTATTAAAATTTAAAAAAAATCCTTACAGTTGTTTAATTTGATTATTGTAGTTTTTAGCTTTTTTTTTCAGAGACTGTTCGTTGTTTAAGTTTAATAGTGATTCGTTTCTGGAAACTAACTTGTTAAATAAATAGGGACCACGATATGTAATTGAGAATTTTGAGAGTCACTGAAGACAAATTATAAAAAATCTTTTGTTGTGATTGAGTCATATGGTGCTTTAAAGATTTTTTAATTGGTCAATTATTAGGTGTCATTTAGCTTACAATAAATATTTTAGAGGTTGTGATACATTGTTTTTTAATGAAGTTGTTATACCTAAATCGTTCGCAAAATATTGCATAACTCAAATATAGTTCGAAGAAATTAGATATGTAGAAGTGTTTCATTTCACAAACACAAATAATTTACTGAAAAAATAAATTTTGATCATCTAAAAAATAAAAATGTCAAATGTGCGAAAGAATTCCTAATTTTGTTTTTATTATTATCATTGACCTATGTTGTTTTAAAAATATAATTTCCAACTTTTAAAGTTTAGATTTTTTGTTTCAAAGAAAAGCTCTTTCATGGAAATTTCTTTATTCATCACATTACATAAGTTGTTCTACAAATTTTTTACGGTACATTTTTACGGTCTTGATCTTGGATCAACGAATTTTTAGAGGCAATCGACTTGAATTGATGTCTTGAATTAGAAATGAAAATAGAAATAATGGAAATAATGGAAATTTTTGGATTAGTAAAAGTCATCAACAAAATGAAATTTAATGTACCTATTTTATAATTTGAAATATAAATTTATTTTAGCAAATGATCATGGTCGTAAATATTAAACTATTTTTTATAATATTTACTTTGAGTTTCACTAAAAGAATTGCACCAACATTGTTAAACTTCTTGGATCAGTAAATCTTAAAAAGTAAATATATAAACATTAAGAAGCATAAAAAAGAGAAAACGCATGCAAGCTTGTTATTTTTGCTAGACATTACTAAATAAATTTATTTAGGTGTGTAGCAAATTGATGAGTTAAGAAGTTATTTAATAATCAACTCTTGCCCTAGTCAAATCAGTCTCAATTAATCCCACAGCACGCAAATTACGCCTATTTTTCTGCTTTTTTTCGGCATTAGGATTTCTATTTTGTTCAGCTATAAGGTATCATAGCCAGCAGTAGATTAGGCTGATGAAGAATAGACATCAAAGTTGTTAAAATCACTGTTGCGACGGTAGCTAGCGCTTACATGAATGGAATAAAAACTCACAAAAAACATAGTGTTGTTGTGTAGTCTGGCTACACTGTGTTCGAAAAAGTTAAGAAATTTAGTTTACAAAAAGATTTTTATTAAATTTATATGAACGAATATAATTTTTTTATTTTTTTATTTAATGAGATACTTTTTACTGAGATTTACTACTAATAAATTAAAACATATTTACTTACCGAAAAAGAAATTATAAAATATTAAATGCTGCAAAACGAAAACCAGAGATTTCATTTTGATATTTTAAACTTTAAAATAAAGTTAACATTTTGCTAAAACTTCTTTACAAAAATTAACCAAAGTTAAACTAAAATATATCCATTTATAATAAGTTTGACTCATGATAATAATTTAATTATACTGTATCTTTTATCAATCTTTGTTTTGAAATGGTTTTAATTAACAAAAAAGAATTACTCATGACAACAGCTTAGACAACAGCATGTTAATCTGTTTATAATTTCATTTTAGTTTAAAGATTTTAATTTCTTATATTGTTCATAAATTTTTGTTCTCTTCATAAAACCGAAGCTCATTAGTTTATTAAAAGAAAAATTTTTTATAATAAATTATTGTTTAGCTACTTTTTTACAAAAATCAACTTATTTATAAAGGTGCTTTTAAATTTTATAAAACCATATGAATTAATAAAAAAATAGAACCATGGAAGTATATTTACGATGATATATGGTCGTCTTTATTAAGTTAGTAATAATTAAACTATTAAATACTAAAGTTAGTAAATTATGGAAGCCGAGAAAGCTCATCAAAAAAATATCTTTCAAATCAAAAAAAATATATTTTAAATCCAGAAATTTATTTTAAATCGCAAAATATATTTTAAACCCAAAATTGTATATTGTACACCCCAAAATATATTTAAAAATCCGGAGATGTATATTTTAAATCGCAAAATATATTTTAAATCCAAAAATATATCTCAAATCGGAACATATATTTTAAATCCAGAAATGTTTATTTTTAATCGCGAAATATTGTTTAAATCGCGAAATATATTTCATTTTGGAAAATATATTTAAATCCAGAAATATTTTTCAAATCGCTTTTTTTGTTTAAAATCTAGAAATATAATCACGACATTTTCACTTTGTCAAGTGCTAACATTTATAAAGATGGCATCATACTGTGTCTCATGTGGAGCTAATCGTATTCTTGAGGACAATCTCTGTACATTCTGTGGAAATAAGAAAAAGGTTAAAGAAGAAGGGGAAGTAAATAATCGCATTAATGAAAAACTTGCTCATAGAGAATTTCAAAAATATAAAACTGTTGAGAGGACATCTAGATTCAAAAGAAAATCTTTTGCAACAATAATTTCCAATGACTCTCTGAAAAAGAACGTTCTATTGAGAATGTTACAATAAATGTTGTTATAATAAAAGAAAAATAGTAAAGATGAAATTAACATTATGAGAGAAAGTAAATTGTCTATATATGTCCCAGGCCAAGGTAATGCAAAGTCAGTTTTTGAAAGCGGTAGTAGAAAACATGCAGATCATAACTAGGGTTGCCAGACGTCCGGCTTTTACAGAGGAGAATACAGCGCCAAACCTGTGAAAATAAAAATTTTTACTGTTCTCCTTCGTAAAAGCCGGACATCTGGCAAACGTAATCATTACCAATTTTATTACTATATCCTGATAAAAAATGCTGAGTATGTTCAGACAGTTGAAAAGTTTAAAGCAAGTTTAAACAAACTATTTTCAAATATAGACTTATATTTATGTATGCAAAGTATTTTAAATCAAGAAAATAAAGAAATCAATAATTTAAATAATGACACCTTTATATCGGATTTAGATAACTCCTGTTTGCAACTTCACAATGAATATTTCAATAAAAGCTCTTTGTCAAATTATTATCTTGGAGTGAAAATTTTCCAGAAAAAGTATCTATTGAAAGCAATCAGTCATTTTCTTTTTTTGGTGTTGTTGACAGTAAATCTGTAAAAGCTCTTAAAATATTTCTTCACAACAAACAGCCAGTCAATCAAGTTTAGAGGTCAACTGAGGTCTTTTTCCTTCATGTAATCCTAGGTTTCTTTTTTCAGTGCTTGAACAACATGCAGATAACTGTTAAAAAAGAAAGAAAAACAAATGGTATAATTGTTTGATTCTGATGACTCAACTGATTTAAGTAACAGTTGTGAAAAAGAACAAGATTTTGATAAACCTGAAAATATAAATGATCTTAAAAAAAAGATTCAAGTTTTAATAAAACAGCTCAGTGATAGACAAGGTGGCAATGTCAGGATAAATGTTTGTCGTCAATTTAAATTTGAAGACTTTCACGAATTTTTTAGTAATAGTTAGAACGAGAACAAAATTAATAAGTTATACAAGTTTTCATTTGTTGGAGAGCCTGCGATGGATACAGGTGGAGTGTCTAAAGAATTCTATTCAGGTTTAAAATATATGTAGGTTTGTTAATAAGGTCATATATCATATATATAATAAATGAAAGGCTAAGGAGTTAATTTTTTTGTTAAAAGTAAGGCTAAGTAAGATTAACAACTTTTTATGAACCAATAGTGTTGCCACTTTGTTTATTTAGTCTTTCAATTAGTTTTTATTTTTATTTTTTATATCTAATCATTTTATCCTGTGGTAATTTTTTGGAAAGAGAAACACTATTTTGTTTTCTAAAACTCTAAAATAAAAAAACAATTTAACAATTATAATGAATTATAATCTGCAATTAGTTTGTTTAAGATAATACACTAGGCGTTTCCTTCTAATATTATATAAATAACTTTTATATACTATACTAAATTACTATAATATAAATTTACTGCATATAATAGAATATTGATGCTGTAGATCAACCAGCTTAAATTAAATTAATGCTTTTAGTATTTTAGTTGCTTTTTCATTACAGGACTTATTTTTTTGTGTTTTAGAAGCTTTAAAATCAATTAAAATCAAGTTCTTTACTGGCAATAATTTGGTAGGCTATGTACCATCATGTGGTATTCTTGGTGTTGCAGGTATAGGCCATTTAATTGCAGCATCTATTTTGAATGGTGGCTCGGCACCTTTTTTTTTCCCCTTGGGTTTATAAACTTATGGTAAATGACATATCAGCCGCAGTAAGGTGTTGTCCGAAGTCTCTAGATGAATCTTCAAATTAAAATTTTTTTTTTAAATAAGGAGAAATGTTTTATTTTTTTTGGTATTGCTATGACAAATAAAAATGTATATAAATTATAAATAGTCTAAATGATCTTAATTGAAAATAGAATGTAACTATTAAATAATGTATTAATTTTATATTGAATTAATATAATTTTTCTAGATTTTGTTTGCAGTTACAGATGACTCTTTAACTAATCTGTTATGTAGAGAAGAAGGAATGGATGCCCTTGCAATTATTGGATATAGAAGTGATCAAGAAAATCGTCTCTTGATGATAAACATTCTTTTTTAGAGTAAGTTAATAGTTACCCGATGAATAAATCAATTAGGTTCACCAAATATAATTTGTCAATTTGTCGTTTAGTAAACTTTTAGCCTGGATTAATTTAACTTATTTTTATATAACTTCCTAGGTTAATTTGACATTTTTCATTTTTTTCTATATTAGATCAATGTAAATTAAAGGTAAAATATAGCAATTTTTACCTGTAATTGGAGAAATTACGTTTGGTTTACAAGTGTATGGCCTTTATGAAGTTGTCAAAAAAATTCAAATATAATGCCTAATTTATTTTGTGCAAACGAAAGTTTTTTATGGAAAATTGATAATTTTATACTTTTGTTAAAACCGCAATTTAGCAAATGCAGAGGGAATAAAAACTCATCTAAAATTTCAACATACGAAGCTATTCTTGATGTTGTTGAGTATAGCTTCAATACTGGTATTGCCATCTTTTACTGTTAAATTTATTATAAAGCTCTTAAATACAAATGAGTAGATAATGTGTTTTTATTATCTAGAACTCGCGTATCTTTCATAAAATGATATTTTGCAGTTTTTGACTGGCTGGCCGTCCATTCCGCATTAGGGCTTCGAAAAGATATTTCTCTAGTTTTTGTTCATGGATGTCCGTTAACAAAAAGTGGAAATAATGCAAAGGTTTACCAACAGTTAGCACTTGCGACACAAAATACTATATTTATATAGCTTGTTAGCGTACTTTAATATAAGTATTGTTAAAAACAAAAAATTTTATTGCTTGATAAATGATTATGTTATAAATTGTTCTTGCTTCATTACGGTTTTTCGGCGGTATTTTCAGTCCTTTTTTTATTACGTCTTTAAAGTCTTTAGCAAGTTGCAAGTCGCACACATTCAAAATTTTGTAATTAGTATGGTATTTAAAATAAGTATGGTATTTAAAAGAATGGTATTAAAAGTATGGTATTTAAAAGAATGGTATTTAATGATGATTTAAGACTTAAGGGTTCATTTCCAAATGGAATACGTTTGGTTTAGTAGCTCTGAATTAATACAATTCGAGCTCAATAAAATGAAAGAGGATTAGAATTCCCATAATATTAAAAAATTCCGACATGCGAATGTCCACGGAATACCAGACGAAAAGTTTTATGTACCAGAGCTCTATGGCTATCAGCAATGTGGAGTGAATATTAACGACGACATTCTTTCTGATATACTTAGTTAAAGAGATATTCGCGCTGATGAGCTGCGTTGCACCTGTTAAAATTTTTTAAACAACAATCTTGAAAAATCTTCAATACTACGAAAAACTAAAAAGACTAAATCTACCATCACTTGAGTTTTGACGCCTACGATGCAAACTTATCCAAATTTTTAAACTAATACATCGATTTAATATAATTAATAATATATCTTTGATGGGCGGACATAAGAGTATAACTGCAAAAGTGTAACTTTTCAGGAGAGCAAAAAAACATTATTATAAACCCTATTATTTTGCCACAGAAGTCATATTTTGAGAAATGGGTTATTACTTTTATTCTGTTTGAACCGAATGGTGTAACTATACATTTAATACCATTGATGCCGGCATACACAAGATACATTTTCTCATATAAATTGTTAAATGGTCAAAAATGCAGTTATACTGTTATGTCTGCCCATCAAAGATATATCAACCAAAATTTATTAACTAATTGTCACGTGATCAATATTTTAAAATAAGGTGTGAATATGTTCCAAACTGTCTTCCAAGACACAACCAACTATATAATAGATCAGCAAAACACTGGAACAAACAACCCGAGCAAGTAACTTTCTACTCAACTGTATTTCTTTTAAAATTAGGCTAAATCACTGGTTAAGAATAAAATTCGGAACGAATATTTATCAAACTGGTTGTTTATAGTAGGATGTTCTCCCTGCTCGCTGTATGTATATATTGTGAGTATATTTTACGGCTACTATAATAACTATAATAATAATAAGAAGAAGAATACAATTGTTTATTTACTGAAACTATTTTACGTTTGTTTGTTAATATTCAGTTTTTTGTTTTCCAAAGTATTACATGAAAGTATTATATTCAAAATATATATTTCAGAATTTAAAATTCATTTCTGGATTCAAATTTTATTTCTCGATTTAAAATGTATCTTTGGATTTAAAGTTATTTCGCAATTTAAAAGATATTTTATGATTGAAAAGATACTTCTGGATTTAAAATATATTTTGCAATTTAAAAAAAAATTTGCGATTTTTTAATTTTTTAATTTTTTTTTAATTGTATTTAGGTGTCCCCTAGAAGTCTTTACGGTCTTATCACAGAGCATTGCAGATGAGCATTTAATTGGAAGTTCATGCCTCCTTCCTAGCCAATGTTTCAAAATTTGCCCAGAGGTGGGTTTTAAACCATGGATCCTTTGATTCTGAGGCAAGCGCTACCACTGCACCATGGCTGCCCTAAAATCGGCTGATTTAAAATATATTTCTGGGTTTAAAATATATTTTTGGATTTATTATATATATTGGGATTAAAATATACGTTTATGGATTTGAAATATTTTTTTTGCGATTTAAAATATATTTCTAGATTTAAAATAAATATTTCTAGATTTGAAAGATATTTGTTTGATGAGCTTTTTCGGCTTACAGAGATAAGCATTTAGCTCTGTAGAACGAAATAATAAAAGAAAATAATAAACGCGCGCTAAATTACTAGTAGTTACCAGTTTTACCAAAATACCAAATTACCAGGTAGTTGTTTAATACGCGCCACGATTTTGATATAAAAATTATTTAAGTGGCAATTATAAAGAGTTGAAGTTTATTTTTTTATAGTTTTTATCTTAAATATAAACAATCAGCTAAACTTGTTATCAGTATAAATTTAAATAATTGTTTTCATAAGTGAATTAAGGCGCTATGTATTAAAAATACAAGTTTCCATTATTTATTATATTTTTATATTTAACATAGTTATATATAAGATTATAATAATGCTACTTTAATTACTAAATGCTAAATGAATTTTCGCTCATGCAATGAGCAAACTTAAGAAATTTACGCACTGCTAAATAATATTGGCGCAAAAATGATTCATTTACAAAAATAGCTGAAGAACCTAAAAGTATAACTATCTATTATAGTTTATAATATAATTAGTATAACTATCTATTAAAGTTATACTAATATTATATCTAATATTTTAATAACTTACATATTAACAATAAGTATCAATTTTTAAAAATAAGAGTATTAACAATATACAAGATTCTTGGTATTTTTAATAAACAAATTATTGGTATATTAAATGACTGCATTTTTACGGAGCAACAAAATTAGGCCAACTCAGGCTTGACGAATTAAATAAAGTGGATGTAAATATAAACAAAGCGGATGTTATATAACTACTATTACTTAGAATATTGAAGATCAAGTTTAAGATGGAAAGTAATGATATGATAAGATGACCAATACTAAAATTTAATCCGGAAAGCTGAGAACTTTTAGAAAGTAGAGAGTTGATATTATCAAACCAATAGAAACACTTTTGCAATAATGTTTAGGCGCAGACAACTTATTTTTGTTTGGATTAAAATTCACGAGCCACTACGAGCCAAAAGTTATCAACAAGATCACAATCAATGATCAAGATCAAAATTTTTTTAACATGAAATGATGGAATTTCATCAAAACAACACTCTTCTTTTAAAACATTGAGTGAACAATTATGTAAAGAAATATCATAATCTTAACATTCTTTAGTTCAAAGTAAGCCAATAGACTCAACAAACAGTCTTTACGTTTCATTTTACATATTCTACATAGGTTTATTGCAGTAAAATTTTTCACATAACCTAATACTCCGTTTAAACCAAGATTGTCGCCAATAATTTTAGCAAGGACAACATTTTAAATTCAGTATTTATATATATATAGTTTATATAGATATATAGATAGATATATATATAGATTACATTATAGATATATATATAGATATATATATAGATATATATATAGATTACATTATCAAGATCTCTATTTCGATAGTCTAGCTTTTTTGTTTTTTTAATGTCATTTTTTCCAATATATTTAGAAAAATCTTTATTAGAATGTTTAATCCAATTAAAAAAGTATATTATTGCACTTTACAAAATATTCTCAAGTTTTGAGTTTTGTAGTGGTTTTATTACTTTAAGAATTGTACAATATTGTATATTTGTGTATTCGTGCAATTGTACAATTGCTACCGTTATTATTTGTGGTTCGAATTTAGCTTACATAAACAAAAAGTTACCTGTGTCATCAATAAAGTTTTACCAAAGTAGTAATAACCCATTTTAATGTTAAAAATACTCTTGGTTTTGCATTATTTCGGTTTAGCGTGCTAATAAAGTTGGTAAAATAGGCAGAGCAGAGCAGATTTATATAGTTAAGTTGATAAAATTGGCAGAGCAGAGCAGATTTATATGGTAATATTATACTTAGGTAGTAAATGCATTATTACCTAATTACAAAAAAAGTGCACAAAACTCAGGTCTCTAAATTATTGATACTTTTTTGGAGTAATTCTCGGTTTGGAGTCTTTTGTATGCATCTCCCGAATTATTGAGCAGATTACTTATAAGAATTCAGCTGATTTGATAATCTTCTCTATCGTTTGTACTCTCATGCCTATTGAGGCATGCCTTACCAATAAAAAATGCGATCTGCCATATTCTAATAAATAATCCGCCAAATAATTTGGCGGATAATAAAATCAGAAAAATTCTTGTTAGAGAAGTTTGTTTGGATTATAAAATAAACTGGAGTCTTATAAGTGATCTGTCAAATAATTTTTCAGAATAAGTGTTAAAATTATTGTTTTGTGATCCGCCAAGTATTTTTCAGAAGAAGTGTTAAAATTATTGTTTTGTGATCCGCCAAGTATTTTTCAGAATAAGTGTTAAAATTATTGTTTTGTGATCCGCCAAGTATTTTTCAGAATAAGTGTTAAAATTATTGTTTTGTGATCTGCCAAGTATTTTTTAGAATAAGTGTTAAAATTATTGTTTTGTGATCCGCCAAGTATTTTTTAGAATAAGTGTTAAAATTTATGTTTTGTGATCCGCCAAGTATTTTTCAGAATAAGTGTTAAAATTATTGTTTTGTGATCCGCCAAGTATTTTTCAGAATAAGTGTTAAAATTATTGTTTTGTGATCCGCCAAGTATTTTTCAGAATAAGTGTTAAAATTATTGTTTTGTGATCCGCCAAGTATTTTTCAGAATAAGTGTTAAAATTATTGTTTTGTGATCCGCCAAGTATTTTTCAGAATAAGTGTTAAAATTATTGTTTTGTGATCTGCCAAGTATTTTTCAGAATAAGTGTTAAAATTATTGTTTTGTGATCCGCCGAGTATGCTATGAAAAACTTCATATTGAAACTTAATGGTCAAAAGAATGAATATAGGTTATCTTACGCTGTAAAATATAAAAAACAGACTTTAAAGAAAAACATTCAAATGTTTTCTTCAAAGTATGTTTTTTTCTACAGTTCACATTGAAAATTGTAAAAAGACATACTTTCGTTTTTCGTTTATAGAGATCAGCGCTTATAGTAGTTAAGGGTCTTTTAAAGAAAATGCTGTCAATTGTTCATTAACTTAAACAATCAAAATAATTCTGTTAAAAGATCTGGTCTGCTTGATAATTGATTAGATTTTTGAAGAAAAAACGCCAAAAAATTTACTATAAGCTTGCTTAATTTCCAGACCGTTAAAATTCCCATTCTTAAATGGTTTTCTTAAGCAAAGACTTAGCTCGGCTTTGGAATAATTTTAGCTATTGCAAAGGCATTTAATCGATAGAACATTTTTCAAGGAAATAGAAGAAATAGAAATATTAATAACTTTTTTGTTTACTTTTACTTGAAAAACTTTTTAGGAAATTTGTTAACTTAAACATATTGTAAAAGTTCTCTTTTGATCTACAATGATGTCCAATTAAGGGCGTTTTTAATATTATTTAAACTAATTTTAAGCAAACCAACTGAGCAAAACCCTAAAGAAGTTCACAAAAAAACTTTATTAAAGTCTTCTTTCACGCCTCAAGTCACGCCTCCTTCCTTACCGTGACGCGAAAATATGTCCAAAGTTCGTTTCGAACCTGGATCTTCTGCTTATAAAGCAAGCACTCTAACCACTGCGTGGTTATGTTGAGATATTTCACCATGTTCAAATGTCCTCTAGTGTTAACAGTGAATTAACGATCACTTCTTTGACGGTAATTTTCACCATATAGATAGTCTTTTTAGATCGATAGTGGATATATTAAGCAATGCCAAAGAAAGGTCACCTAATGCAACACTTTGCCATATACTACCAAATAAAGTTTGGAGGGAGAGGAAGAATATCTTTTCCGATAAGACGTTGGATGAAACGCTGAAATATCTTGCATAATAAATGCTTTTTTGCTCATTTCTCATTTTATAATGCAACACAAATATTTATATTATTGAAATAACTTTCATATATTAGGGAAAAGAAATAAGCATTTATGTACAGTAAAGATAGTGATGCAGCTCCCCCTCTTGTCTCTGGTACTTCTGGTTATGTCAGGGGGTCAGCGTTACTAGAGCCACATTTTAATATTCATAAATCAAGTTTTACTACATTAATAAAAAATTCTATTTTATTACGCCTTGCTGTTTGTTTTTTTTGGGCGAGGAAAACTCTCTAACTTAGTAAATGCACCACTCCCTAATATTTTTTTAAATATATGTTGTAACGTAGTACAACGTTTTTCTACTTTAGACATCTTTGCTTGTGAAGAAAAAAAATTTAAAGTGAAACAAGAAACTTTTTTTTATAAAAAATGAAAAAAAAAAAACAAGTAAAATTAAAAACGAGTTTTTCAAACCTAATTCTTATGTTGCTATAACACAAATATGTTGCTCTAACACAAATTTTGCAATCAGATTTTTCTGATATTACCGTTTTATTTTATTAACATTCGGCTGTATGCGTGTGTAAAAAAACAAAAAAGTTCCGAAAGATACGGGTCGCATATTTACATACTCCACAAGGCGATAGCACACATGCGCCCGCGCACGATTTTTCGTACTTTTTTATAAAGAAACATTATTTAATTAAACGTGTTTTTTATAAACGTGTTTTTTATAAAGAAACATATTTAATTAAACGTGTTAAGCAATATACTGAAACTTTAAAAAAACAAATTAAATCAGGAACACAATTTTCTGCCTTTTTAACTAGAGAAAGATATAAAAAAGGCAGAATGATTCATGTTCAACCAACATCCATTAGTAGACGACAACACTCACTGAATAAAGGAAGATCTGAATAAAGGAAGATCTTAACACGTTTAATTAAATATGTTTCTTTATAAAAAACACGTTTATAAAAAACACGTTTAATTAAATAATGTTTCTTTATAAAAAAGTACGAAAAATCGTGCGCGGGCGCATGTGTGCTATCGCCTTGTGGAGTATGTAAATATGCATACGGGTCTCGAACCTCACATTGCGTTTTCGAAATCGACGCCTTACCAAATATGCTAAACGCGCGTATAAGTATGAAAACAATCAATATACTTATTTATAAAATTTTTAAGTTAAAATGATTTTAGTTAAAGCTACATTTATTCTGAAGCTGGAAAATCATTCATGGTTGATAAAGACGCAAGAAGAAAATTCTATTGCACTTTTAAATACAGTTATTGAAAAAAAATTATTATAGTTGTAGAGTGTTGTTATCATCTCAGCTAAGGTTGACGTAGTATTCTTTGCGATGGTTTAAATGTCAGTCACTGCAGTTGCTGCAGCTAAAGTTCATTTGTGGTGGTCGGAGATTCAGTTGTAGTTAGTGTCTCAGAAAACACTATTGTTGAATCAGTTGTTATTATTGCAGCTTCATTCGTAAAAAATGAGGCATCAATTGTTGTTGTCATATGTTGTCGATGCCATGGCATTAATTGAGGTGGTTTTATTCTTGGATTGCCTAGCTGTCTCAGCTGTTGTTGAAGGAGGTTAAGTTGTGGTTGAAACATCTATTGTTGCTGTTTCAGCTGTGGTTGCTAAATTTTCATTTGTGGTGGTCAGAGATTCAGTCGTAGTTAGTATCTTAGAAAACGTTATTTTCGCATCAGTTGTTATCATTGTAGCTTAAGTCGTAAGTTTTAAGGCGTCAATTGTTGTTGTCACCTCAACTTTTGATGTCATAGCATCAATAGACATGGTTTGAATCATTGTTTCCTTTACTGCCTCAGCTGTTGTTGAAATAGGTTTATTTATGGATATTACATCTAATGTTGCTGTTTCAGCTATTGTTGCTGAAGCTTCATTTGTGGTGGTCGGAAAATTTGTTTTAGTTAGTGTCTCAGAAAAGCCATTGTCACTCTAGTTGTGGTGTAAAGAACATCTGTTCTTTACACACACCACGCTGTAGTTGTACTGGCTTCAGCTATAGTGGATAAAGCATCGACTGTCGTTGTCATCTCACCAGTTGAGGAAACAGCATCAGTGGTTAAAATGGAAGCCTAAAGTGTTATTGCTAAAGCTTCATTTGTAGAAGTCGAAAATTCAGTTGTAGTTAATGTCTTAGTAAACGCTATTGTCGCATCAGTTGTGGTGCTAAGAACATCTGTTGCTATTGCCTTCTCTAACGTTGTTGTAGCTTTAGTTGTTATGATTGTAAGGGTAACAACTTTTGTTGTTACCCTAGCATTTGTCATTGCAAAAATTGAACCATCATTTGTTGTTGTTATCTCAGTTGTTGATGTCACAGTATCTAATAAAGTGGTTTATTTTTTGGTTATTGTTGTTGCAGTAAGATCTGTTGTGGTTGAATTTTTTATTGGTGATGTCTCTACTAATGTTGTTGTTGCAAATTTTGTAGGTGTTATATATAAAAAACTTGTAGTGTTTGTGCTAGTAGTTGTTATTAAACATAATAGAGGTACAAGTGTGCAAAAACATTCTTTGTGGTATTTGTTGCAAAATTCTTGTAAGAAGGTACAAGAATATTTTTCAATAAAGAAATATATGATAAACTAGGTATAAACATGTACTTTTATTTGTATATATATATATATATATATATATATATATATATATATATATATATATATATATATATATATATATATATATATATATATATATATATATATATATATATATATAAATATATATATATATATATATATATATATATATATATATATATATATATATATATTATATATATATATATATATATAAATACATGTTTATATATATATATCAACCTTTTAACGTAGATATGGCAAATAGAAGAAAACTTAAAATGATCAAATTAACATGGTAATTAATTAAACAAGCACCCGCCTACGGCAACTTCTTAAACATATGCATGCTTTGCCTTCATGAAAAACTTTGCATAATATTATCCAAAGGTACGCAAGATCTTATTTAAAAAAAAAAAAGAACTAATGTCTAAGTACCTTCACAAAAACAAGTTCTTGCTTGACAACCACGAGCCCAAAGAAAACCAAACCAAGCTTACAAATAGTAGCAGTTTTATAATTGTTTTTGAAAGTTAATAAATTTTTTTTAAGAGTATATTTTTTAACGAAAAAAATAATGCATTTTTTACCTGATGATTGCTAAACGCATAAAACTCTTTGTAGTAAAAATTATGTAGTTATTTTTATTTATTCTCGTCAAAAAATCAATAATATAGCTCTGATATTATTCATCAGTATAATCAATAATATAAATTTAAGTAATTAGTTAGTTACTTATTTTAAATCTATAATTTATTACGTGAACAAAGTAATGCACAGTAAAGTCTTGCTAAATTTTTTATATGAAGAAAGTAATGCTCGGTAAAGTATTATTTATACTCATTATTACTTTCTAATATTTATAAATGAAAAAAAAAGGTAAACTGAGCGAAATCGAAAGTTTAATTTTTGATGCGAATCTAAAAATAAAATCAGTAGTTTAAAAAAATAAGTATAAATAAAACTATTTTATCATTATTATGCTTATTAAAAACTTATTAAGAACAATATAGGAACTTGGAGTCTAAATTTCAAGTGTAAAAACACATTTAGAGAAATATAGGAACAAAAATTTGGCAAAAATAGAACAGTCTAATTTTTTCGTGTAAAGCTAATAAATCACTAAAGAATCATTTAATAAATAGAAACAATGACATATAGAGAAGCACAAATCAATGTTAAAATAGGTGGTGGCAGCAAAAAGTTTTGTTTTTAAAATATAACCCTTTGGGGTTTTATGCTTTTAAAGCATCAACAATGTTTACCTTTTCTGAACGTAAGTAAATTAAGTTAAAATATCTGTTATAGTATGTACGCTTATCCTTATAAAATTCTTTAAATTAAAATACAATATTTCTAGGGGTTATATATACCCTCATTATTAAAGTTATATAAAAAAAACTGTTAAAAATTTTTTTTAATAAAACTTCAATGTAATGTGCTCTTGCGTCTTAAATAAGAAAAACAAGATTTCCAAAAAAAGACGATATGACGTATTACTGTCGTCTTCATTCAAACCACCTTCATTTGGAAAACATTGGTGATACTGTATTTCAAAAGACTCCAGTCTTTTGAAATACAGTATCACCAATGTTCTCCAAATGAATTCCAGTCAAAGGCTCCATGGCAATTTCTGAAATGCCCCGCCACAGCCGAATTTTTCCATTTTCCTTCTAAAGTATGTTTTTGATGTTGGCAAGTGTGTGTTGAAACCTTGAGTTTTGTTTCGGCTACATAGAATTTTCCACAAGAGCACTCCATTTAATATAAAGAATTTTACAAGGATAAGTTTACATACAATAGCAGATATTTTAACTTAATTTAATTATATAAAAACTTATCTAAGATGTAAACTTATAGAAATCAGTTTAATGTGTCCGTATGAATATGAACAGTTAAAAATATTTTTTCTGATTAATAAATGGATCAAACTATTTTACTAGTTTTTTTTTTATTCGGATTCACTCCTAAAAAAGCTGCAAGTAACCACTAATAAATTGGGAGTTACTAGAAAACAGCAATAGAGTTATAGAGCAAGGTAAAGGTTTACACAAAGCTTGAAAAGTTGCAGGGTGTTTGAATCAGGAAAACATAAAGGTGTGAAAGATTTGCAAAGGGTTGAAGTGCAGGGAAAAAAACTTGACAAATAAAAGTTTCTAGAGCATGCAGGGATAGATGCAGTAAACGAATGAGACTTTGCTAAATGACAAGCAAGAAAGATTTTTATGATTATTTGATATGATTAGTTAATGCAAATAGAGATTATAGCTCCTTTAAGCAGCAACCATAATTATATTTGTAGAAAAGAGAATGAGATGTGACGTTACGACAATGGGAAAGAGGCTCAAGCATAGCAGATAAAGCTTATCTGCTATGCTTGAGATACTAATTCAAATTTCATCCCTTTTAAAAGATTAAAAAGTATTTAACATCAATTGAAGATTCTAATGGATGTATTATTAAAAATATAAGAGCAGATGGATGTTACTTTTAATAAAATTTTTTTAATAAATTTTTTTAGAAGATAATGTTAACATTTTTCTAAACTTTGATAAAAAGTGTTTAAGTTTACCATAATTTATTAACATTACTTCAATTGAAGTTACTTATTTAATACATTCATTAAATCCAAGAAAGTTTCTAAATTAAGAAAGTCCAGGAAAGTTACACCACTTGAAATTCCTCTTTTCGTATTAAAAGAAAGGGTAAATGCTCCTTATAATCCATTATAGGCCACTTTCCCGGGCTTCCATGCTTTGTAAAACTTTAGAACATTAAATATCTAATTAATTCTTGCATTTTTTGAAGGTTAAGGTTTTAAAAACTGTAAAAGTTGTGCAACTGACCTCCAATAAAGAACTTGCAATATATAATAAACCGCAATATATAAAAACCGTAATAAAACAATTTCACAAAATAAATTAGCATAGTTTGGCACAAGATAATTATTAAAACTTGATATATCTTAATATATCTTGAGTTTTTTATAGATTGATTATTACTATTATATAGAAAATTATTACTAAAACTTGATAAATGGTCAGGTCAGGTGTATGATCATCATGATCACCCTGCTACTGGTGACATGTAATCCAGTGCAAATATTCCGTGTTCTGCTGCCTTGTACGAATCACTTTCTAAGCAAAGGCTGGAAGAAGTATTTAAGTACTTCCTGCCATTAATACTATCTAAGATCTGTCATGCCAACAGTAACGTGTTTTTTATTTTTTTTGTTTTGTCTCTTTATAAGCCTCAGTCACGGTGTTGACTCACCTTTAAGTTACTACATGTATGTTTGTGTTCTGTCTGAAACTCTAGAACAGTGTTAATTCACCCGTAAATTACTCTATGAATGCTTGTGTTCTGCTCGAATCTCTGATGCAATGAGAGCGCAGTAATCAACTAGTGGCTCCAACATTTTAAACCACGCTCACCTTAATCTCTTGTATTCTGCGAGATGTCATTTTTTCCCAATGCATTTTCAAAATATCCTCATTAATGTATTTAAGTACTGCTAAAAAGAAAAAACTTCATTTATATACTTAAGGTCAGGATAGGTTAAAAATTCTGACCTGACCAAGGTACGAGCAGTAGGGTGATTACAATTACCCTGCTGCTGGTATCATGTAACTAAGTACTACCTGCCCCATGCTCTGCTAGTAGGGTTTGCCTTTTTATACTAGGAGAACCAGGAGAACAAGGAGGATATTCTTAACTCAAAGTTAAAATACTGCTTGTTGGTTGCTCTGGGTTGAGTAAAGGTTAGAGAAGGTGTCTTAACAAATTTATTCATCTTGGGCATATGTTATCTGTATCCAGCTAATGTATTGTAGAATGCCTCCTAAACAAAGACTTTAGGGGTAAGCAGAACAATTCTGTTGAATAGCCTTGCAACATCCTTTGGTTTATCAGGAAGAAGGATTCTTCCTGATGAACCAACTGATGGTGAAACACAGTGTTGAAGTAATCAAAAACTAGATAAGTGTTTTTACTAATTTATTATTGCTCTGTTCTTTTAGAACATTGAGCACTCTGTTTGTAGAATACACTAACACAATTTATATATTTATATATATATATATATATATATATATATATATATATATATATATATATATATATATATATATATATATATATATATATATATATATATATATCTGTGTGTGTGTGTGTGTGTGTGTGTGTGTGTGTGTGTGTGTGTGTGTGTGTGTAATTATACACGCAAGACCTTACCATTTGTGAAAAGGTTGAAAATAATTCAAACTTTCGCATGCTCCTCAAACTACAGGCAGACGATTCTCTGGAACTGAAGAAATGGTTGAATCGTCCGGAAAAGCAAAAGTAGCTCTCGCCTGAAATTGAAAACGAAATCCTACAAGACTTTGCTCAAGCAAAGCTTCGTAAGCTATGCAAAAGTATAAAGGAATCACAATTCTATATTTTGATGGCCAATGAAACAATGGATGTCCGCGAAAAAACAAGTTTCGATCTGCATTCGTTAATGAAAAATTTAAAATTGAGAAGCTTTTTATGGGATTTTACCAAACTGAGAACATCTAGAGCGCAACTTTGGTAAACTGTTTAACGAACGTTTTGTGTCGATTTAGCTTGTTGATTCAAAATTATTGGAGCCAATATCTTGACGGATTGTCTAACATGTCTGTAAGTATATATGAATTGCGCACTTTAATGAGGGGGAAAGAAGAGCGGGAAATTTACGTGCACTGCCGCGCTCATATTATGAATTAATAATAGAGATTAGGAATTTTATGAATTTAGTGCAATCATTTATTGCATTTGCCCATGGATCTCCAAAACGGTTGGCATTTTTCGCTAAATTTCGAAATTTAAAGGATGTAAAAAGCGGAACATCACTGTGGCCATTTTGCCCCACTCTATGGAACCTTAGAAAACAGTCCATTATATCTATTATGAGTAACTATTGGGCAGATTATCAACTGGGTAGAGGATTTTGAAAATCATTCTGATAACTCAGCAAAAATAAGTCAGAAGCAGCGGGTTATCTGGAATCTTTTTGTAAGTTTGACACATTTTTCAAATTGGAAATTTTGCGCAAGATCTTGACGATAATCGAAAATGCTCTTCATGATAATCTTGATCTTCACGATAATTAAATGCATGATCTTCATGATAATCGAAAATGCGAAATATAGCATTCTAAGGTATCTATTGTTTTATTTCATTGTGTTTCTTTTTTTATATATTATTTTAAGCAAATTGTAATGTTAAACGTTTATTGAAAATCATTTTATGCATGCAGCCTAATTTTTGCAAAGCAAGAAATACCATCAACACGCTTAAGGAAGTGTTAAAAGAAGCCCGGGGTGATACTTGCTTCAAAGTCTTATGGAACGCAGGCGTTGTAGCAGCAGAATGTAGTTTACTTGACAAACCAGAGATGCCACGGAAACGTAAAATTACATCAAAATTTACTGGAAGTGGAGTTCCATACTTTGCTACAACTCAAGAGGACCACTACCACCAGCTTTTCTATGCATCTCTGGATTGTGTTATAAAGGGACTTGCGACTCGTTTTGAACTGACTGAGACCACTAAGCAACTGAATCATCTCGCTAATTTAAACTGCCATCGCGATATTGCCTACACTCTTGATCTTGATCATTTGATTGATGAATTTGTAATGCGTGCCTCCATACGCATTACAAATTCATCAATTTACTTGAGAAAATAAATTACATTTTTATGTCCTTCGAAAAAATACTCCTACATATAGTTTTTGCCACATACGGGAAAACTAAAACTCTTCGCCTATGTGTGTATGTATATATATATATATATATATATATATATATATATATATATATATATATATATATATATATATATATATATATATATATATATATATATATATATATATATATATTTAAAGTAACATACATCATTGATTCATTAATAAAATTGATAAAAAATTGTTTATATTAAAACTGTTTGGTTTTTTAAAAATTGTACTGTCAAAATCTGGAAAAAAACTACTAGTTGAAACAATAGAAATCTCAAATTAATTTAAAGCTATTTTAATCTTTAAATCTGTTTAAAGCTGAACTAGACTTGATTAAATATTTTCCTTTAGAGGTATTCCATGAGAAAGTGGGACAGGCATGTACCACTTTCTCATGGAATACCTCTAAAGTTGTCCACCACCACTTCCTACTTAGTAAATGGTCACCTAAATAACATAGACTACCTTTCAAAATTTAAGCACTGATATCAAATGGGTTTTGGAGATATTGTTACTATTGTTACTATTGTTAAAATCAGCTATTTTTTGCAGTTTTTTTGGTTCGGCGGCCATTTTGATTTTATTATAGTTTTTGTTTTACAAGTTACTGTTTAACTAAACATGTAATTAAGCTGAAAGCTAGCACTAGTATAGTTTTTAGGACGAGGAATCAGAATATGATATTTGTTTTAAATGAAAATGTTTCAAAATATTAATATGAGGACTATACTTTACAGCTATTTTTAAAATTTTAACAAAGGCGGAAAGAAGGCCTGGTAACCATGGCAGCATTAAATTTTTTTAATTTTTTTTTGTTTTTATTAAAATAGATATATTAAAGAGTGTTTTGGTGCAAAATTTAGAGGTTGGTTTTTTGAAATTTTTTGTAAAAATACAGGAGTATTATGTGAAAAAATAAGTATTATAGGTTTGTGTTCATGATTTCTTTTTAAAATAATTGACATTGACATTTTCCATTGGTCATTAAAAATTATACTAAATAAAACTCGATTAACCTATTATTTAAAGAAACTTTTATTCCTATAAATATTATTTTTTAAACAATTTATGCTTTCTAATTAATGATATATTATGTCATCTTTTACTAAAACAAAAGAAACACTCAATATTAAAACGCTAAGTCTTAGTATTAGTCTGAAATTTCAACAGATGTTGTTCTTTCTCTGTAGTTAATCGTTAAAATAAAAAAACAAGTTATAATCAAAATTTAAAAAATTATAAATGTTTAATATCATATTTAAAAATACTCATGATAAAATTTTTCTACATTTTAAGTAAATGTATACGTGTCTGTGTGTTTTGTGTTAATTTATTGCTAAATAAAAAATTAAAAGAATAAAATGAACAAGTTTTGTGCACAGTTGGTATTTTTTCAATGGATCAATATCATAAAATGATGTACACTAAACCAATTGGATTGAAAGATTTATCAATCTATTCAGAGAGACATAGAAATTTATTATTATGGAGATCTGAGCTGTTAATATTAAACGGTTATGTCAAAATTTGTTACATCAAGAGCAACTTTTACTTAACCGGTTTTCAAACTCCCCAAAAAGTTGAATTGACCCATTTAAAAGGCATAAAACTAATTTAAAAGCTAATTTATATGTTTTTAACTTATTGTGCTGTTTTTTTTACAAAAAGTACACCTAGTAGGCTTTCAATTAGTTTAAAAAATTTTAGTTTTTTATTTTATTTCTAAAATTATTAAACTATCTAAATTATAATTTCCTAATTTTGGCGAATTTTTTTTCATTTATATTATATTTTTAGGTAGTTGACAAGCAATTGATATTCAACTGGCAAAAGATATGTGTTCAATTGATATTAAAACAACACCTGGTTTTAAAATGTGTTCTTTATGTCGAAAAGAAGTGGGAAAAAAATAGATGATTGGTCTACCTTGCAGGGTCACAATGGTCAAGATAATTTTCTCGAACAAACATTTTTAGATGAAAAATATAGAAATTGCTCGAGAAAAAAAACTTACAAACACCAGTTTGATAAATTAGATAAATCACCGGTAAAATTTCATGAAGTTCCACAACATGCTAAAATTTCTCCAGGGAAAAGGAAATTAATGCAAGCTACTAATATTATGTCAAAAAAGCTATCAGTTATCCTTAATGTTAACGCGACAGACGTGAGAAATGATGTTACTAAGGACCCCAATTTTGAACATGAGAAGAAAGCTGAAGTTCTAGATATATTAATACTATTAATGCAAGAAAATCTGAAAACAGCAAACAGAAAAGAGAAGATTCTAAATTGAAATTTTAACATTGGTTCTAGATTCATGGTCGATAAGGAAAGCAGCTGAAGTATTTAATATTTCAAAGTCAACCATAACTAAAGCAAAAAAACTTAAACTTGAAAAAGGAAATTTAACACTTCCAGAAAAAATTAGCATTTTAAAATTGAATCAGATATCATTGATAAGGTGGAAAGTTTCTATTGTAATGATCAGTTCAGTCGGTAGTTGCCAAGTATAAAAGATTACTTTTTTCAATTTAAAGAAATTATTTATTGAATTCAAACTAGAGCACCCTATTTCCAAAACAGGATTTTCTAAATTTGCTCAGTTAAAGCCAAAATGGTGTACTTATATTGGTCAGAAAATAACCCATGCTATTAGTGTATGTGCAATACACCAAAACCTAAAGTTTATGTTTAGCGCAGTTAAACTGGAAAAGAGTTACCACTAGCTTTTTGAGAAGATTGTTTGTAGCAGAGAGTCAAGGGAATGCATAGCCCATAGGTGTACTTGTTGCCCTAGAATTCAAAACATTATCAGTTATATAACTGCAAATCTATTTCAAAATGAAGGATTATTTGAAGAGAGTGACAAGGTCGATGAAGATGAAATAATTGAATAAAAACAGTGGAGTACAACAGATAGAGCAGAGTTTTTAAGTTACACCTATGCAATAAGCGAATTCATTGAATATCTTGAAAAACTTGATAGCATAACATTTTATTCTTATATTGCTAAAGCACAAGGTAAATATTTGAATACATTTAAGTCATCTATACCCATAAATGAAATTATTGTTTTGGTTCATTTTGCAGGAAACTTTAAATTTGTCGTACAAAACGAAATCCGGAGTTACCACTGGAACCAACAGCAATGCACACTACATCCTTTCGTTATTTATAACAAAAATAATGAAAGTGCTACTAAAAGTGAATCATCGTTTTTATATTTTATATCTGATGACTTAGCACATGATGTTGGACTTATTTAATGTATAGTAAAAAGAACTGTCCAATATGTACAAGATATGTTTCCAAATCCACGATTTCTCTAATGGTTGTGCTGGTCAGTACAAAAAATGCAAACACTTTTTAAATTTATGATATCATGTTAAAGATTTTGGGATGCAATGTGAATGGAATTTCTTTGCAACGTTACATGGAAAGTCACCATGTGATGGCATTGGTGGAACAGTTAAAAGACTTGTTTCAAGTGCTAGTGTTTAACATCCAATTGACTTTCAAACTCAGAACGCTGAAAAAATGTTCAATTTTTTGAAAGATAACTTATTTGGCATTCACTTCTTCTTTTTAAAAGTCGAAGATATTTTTTCACTCCGTAAATCTTTGACACTCCGATTGAATAATGCAAAGACTTTACCTGGCACAAGAAACTTCCACCAATTTATTCCGCAGGATGCAACAAGCATAGATTTCAAAAGAGTCTCTGAGAAGGAGGAATGTAATCTAACATCCAAACCATACTGGCTTAATACAATGTCTTCAAGAAATCATTGCAGAAAAATATTATATCTGCAAATATGTTATGTTTAACTGGGTTGGTTTGGTATTTGAAGTTGATGAAAGAAATGAAGACGCCCTTGTAAAATTCATGCATCCTCATTTACCTAACACTTCATTATATTTGCCAAGTTGAGATGATTGTTGTTGGGTTCCTAAGCCCCATATTTTAATTATGATAAAAAAACAATTATCTTCAAGAACAGGGCGCAGATAGATGCAGATGCCCAAAATCGAATCTTTAAGTTAACTCAATTATATTACACCAGTTTTCTTATATAAGCAATTTATAAAGCAATCAGATGCAAGTTATGGTTTTTAATTAGTTTTTAATTTAAAACTTTTATTTATTTAATTTTTTAGACCCAATATATTACATTAATTATGAATTTTTTTATTGATAATAGCTTTTTTTATAATAAAAGTTTTCAAAGTAAGTAATTTCTTAATAAGTAACATCCGAATGCACTTTTTCATTATAATTTGTTTAATTATTTATAAAAATTTTCAAAAAACCCAACTCTAAATTTTGCACCAAAACACTCTTTCATATATATTCTTTAATAAAAACGAATAAAAATTCTAAAAAAATTAATACTAACAAGATTTTAATAATAACTTTAGGTGAAGTACAGTCCCAATATTGGTATAGTTTTAAATATTTTCATTAAAAACAAGTATCATATTCTGATTCCTCGCCCTAAAAACTAAAATGCACCATTTCTTATATATGATGGTAATGCAACAAAAACTTAGATTAAACATTATGCTCAGAAAAAAAATTATAATTTGACATTAGCCATAAAGTATTAATTTTACCATATATTAGTAATAAAAAATTTTTATGACCAAAAAAAGTTTTATTTTTTAGTCAAAATATAGGTACTTCAAGCTATTAGTAATGATAAAAATCCATCGTTTTTTAAAATTAGGTAAGTTTATGTTTAAAAAAATACAATTTATTTTAATTACCATTTATTGGTAAATATTTAACTATTTATTAAACTGTAAATTATTTTTATAACAAATAAAAATATTTTATTAATGAGTAATAAATAATTTAATCAAAATATATTATTATGATTAAGTAAATACACCTTCAATATAACTGCAAATTGAATTACCAAAACAGCTGACACTTTCTTTACCCATTATCCATCCGTTATCACAAGTACAAGGATTTTTGTATTTATACATACTCTGTAACTCCGAAAACATGGTGGTGTCACACTACCGCATTCATTAATATCTCAAAAAGTTAAAGTATTAAAATTTTTAAAATACTTAAAAACAATATCAAATTTAATTATTATAAATATTGTTAAATATTCTAATAAATTTATATTGTATTATTATGACTATTTTCTACCAAGTTTTCATTTGATAATGAGTAATAAACTAAATACAAACAAAATTAAATTAAAGTGGACAGTGGCACAAAAACCTAGAGCAAACTTCCCAATTAAGTAAAAGCCTTGTTAGACTCCTAGTAAGTTTGATCAAGAGCCATTTGTTATCTGAAGCAACCATGTAAACTTATTTAGATTTAACTGGATGATAAGTATTTTACTAATAAATTTATATTAAAGCGTGATTAAACACGATGTTAAATATTGCTATATTTTTTTTTTTTGTTAAACTTTATCTAGCTTCAACATAATGCAGGAGACAAAAGATTTTATATAGGTTTTGTCTATTTACAATAACAATTTTATCTAAGTTTTTTCTATTTTATCTAAAATTTAATCTATTAAGGTAACACATTAAGCAAGGTAGCATATTAAGGTAAAGCCTATAAAAATTATTATCTGCAAAATTCTTTTTTATATTGTATTATTAAATAGTTTGTCTTTTTTTTCCTAAATTATTTGTCATTGTACTTTGTAGTTAAATGAAATAAACTAAAAATTTCCAGAAGAATACGGAAAATTAATTGAAATTTGTACATTCTAAAATATTTAACGCGTTTGCATAAAAAAATGTGTGGGTTGTAGATAGGGGGTTATAATTTATTTAATTTTGTTGATTTAGCAAAATTATTTCAAAAAATGTTTTTTTAATTCAATATCAAATTTTTGAATAAATTTTAATTTCTGAATAACTTAATTTTTTTTTTAAATCCAGCATTCTTCAAATAAACTGTTTACATTGTCATACAAGACTGAGGCTGCAGCATAGCTTATAGTATAAGATGTCTAATCTAAGACTGAGCCAAGTTCTCCAGTAATTCTAAACATGACTATGATACCTAAAAAAAATGAAATAAAATGTTTTTATCTATAAAAAAAAATTTGTGTATTTTAGTATAAAATTTTTCATCAGACTTACTTGCTCTTTATGATTTAAGTTCTTATTATGCAGTAAAATATTTGTGTTAATGACTATATTCTTTTAATTAAATTTTGATTGGAACACCACATAAAAGAGCAGCCAGAGAGCTCAAACCAGATTTTACAACAAATAGTTGAATTGAACTTGTTAAAGTCTGTGCTAATCATGTGATTATTGCAAAATCTCTTCACGTAATCACCATTATTTATTACTCTCTTTCCGTAAAAACAACTGATTAAATTGATCAAATTTTTTTGTTTTTAATTTAATTAATACAGTTGTGATAGATGACTTCAATGCTGGTCACACTGAATGACTTGGCTCTGGTGCCCTTAACTCTAATTCTAAAGCTCAAAAATTTTCAATTTTTTCTGACCCCAAAACCCATATCTTTTACCAGCATCAGTGTTGAAAAAGCACTTCAATTCCAGCATTAATAATATTTCTAATGCAACACACAAGTTGTCTTAAAGACAAGAACTGTACTTAAAAACATAAAAGTATGTAATCTAAAACTACTTCCTTATAAATGCTGTATCTAGCATTCTACATCATATTTTCCTTTTTTTCAAAAATATAGCATGAGTTTGTCAGTGGCATTCGTACATTATCTAGTGTAGTTTTTATTTCACAGGCAAGCTCTGTGATTTCAATGAGAATCTTTTTCAATTATAAATTGTTCGCACTTTTCACTTATTCTAGTTTTAAATTCTCATTTAAAAGTTTATAAAGTTTTGCAAATTTACATATCGAACCTTTAAAAGTAGTTTCTTTTTCCAATAAATTAACATCATTTGGTTAGTTTTACCAACATAGAAATCTAAAATTTTAGGTCACTTTGTTATTTCATCGCGGTTACTATTAAGATATCCACAACTCTAACTTATCTGCTCACATTCAATTTCAGATGATTCAAACTCAATTTTTATTGGATCTTGTCTTGAATTTGTATAGGTTGAGAAAGGAATCAAAAGTTCGAAAGTGGCAAGCATGATAAAGAGAAACAACCTTAGCGGATGGTAAACGATAATCCAAGTTGAAAAGAAGATGACTTAGTGAGAGGATTACCATTCATTAAATTAGAAAGGTTGAGTTTGAACTGGAGAAGACCAGCCTTCTAAACTTTGTTGAAAGCTATAGATATGTCAAGAGCAATAGCCCTTGCCTCTCCGCTTCCATCTAATGCACGATCTAATTCTTTTTCAGTCACAGTAGTAAGCAAGTCAGCCGTAGAGTGAGAAGATCAAAAACCATATTGATTGTCTGACAGTAAGTTATTTGACTCGAGATAGCATGTGAGAAATTTGTTGATAAAAGACTCTATTAATAGAAAGAAGACTGATTAGACAATAACTGGGGGGGGGGGGGGTCGGAATGCTCTCCGGAGTATTTGAAAATTGAAACAACAGATGCCATTTTGCAGTAGGCAAGAAAACAAGACTGAGTCAAGTACTTATTAAATAGTTTAGAGAGAATTGAAGAGAACAATTTTTAATTTTAAGTTTCAGAGATTAAAATTTTAATTGCTACGCCACAAGATTCCTGCTTTAACATCATTATTCTTAAATTCTTTTAACTGAGATAATTTTCCTTAAACTCATGAAGTACATAAGCAATGTTTTCAAACAATCTTTTATTGTTATTTTCTTACATCATATTATAAAAGCAGGATTCTTGAATAGTCTTTTTGGTATTTCTTCAGAAAAGATTCAACTAATTTGCAATATAAGCCAAAAAGTGTAACTTAGAAAGCAACATAATGATCCTGAAATGCCCTTTTCAATGTCTCATAGCTTTTACATTTTGGCAATTTGATTTAGGAAAGACATTTTATAAAGAAAGCAAATGTTTTAAACTTTTCCGCACTTTGATCAATTGGGTAAACACTTTCTTGATTTTAAACCATCTAAAAAATAAAACAAATATAGTTCTGCCATCATATTATCTGGACTCACAAAATATTCAGATTTAAGTCTTTCGTCAAATGTTTTCTTACTCTTTACCTTTTTTGTTTTTCTTTGTTAATTCTCAACTTTCATTAACTTTGTTAATTCTCAACTTACAGGTGCAGCTTTGTTGGAGTTTAAAAAACTTGTTGCTTAAGTAGCTACAAGAGAAATATAGATTATTAACTTTTAATATTTTAAACTTAATTTTATTAGTTAAAACTTTGTTAATCTATCTTTTTTGATTTATAATGACTTATAAAATTATTTTATAATAAAGAAAAGTTTTTGTAAAAATTTTAATTTTTAATGTAAAAAAAATAAAAATAAAACAATTTTATATTAAATAAATAATTTAAATATAAAAGATATAAACTAACAGACCAAAAGAAAAAAAAAGGCATGTTATACTTATATATATTTTCAAAAAAACTATAATTCAAAAAGCTATTACATTAGCGTTATTTTTATAACGTTAAGGAAAGTTATAACATTTCAAAGGAAATAATTTTATACATTAAAAAACAAATTATAATTTGAAAAATAATTACCAATAATGTTTCCCCAAGTATCAGTTGTGTATCCAGGAACACAAATACATGGGTTGATTAATGGATCGATTGTTGATTCAATACATTGGATATTAGGACAAGGACAAAAATACTGGCTACAAACACAAGTAATTCCATTTGTAAATTTATTACAAGTAAGTAAAAAAAGTAAAAAGTTTAATAACTCAAAATTCATTAAAAAACTCTTTGTATTTATATCAAAATTAGACAACTACTTACCAACATTCATAGAGATGCTACTCAATAGTGCTGGAGTAGTTGTAGGAACAAATTTTATCAAAAGCTATAAAATAATTAGGGAAATTATATTTTTAAAGAAAATCAAAGATCAACAAAGATAAATTTTTGAAAAACGTTTTAAACAAATGCAACAAAATTTTATATATTTTTAAATCATTTGCATCCAATTTTTGTAGTTTACTACCCTCATCTATGGTTCTCTCACAATATGACTTTAATTTTTAAATTTGCTAAATAGGGTTTACAAGAATATATAAAAAAATCCTAAATTTTGTTTAATTAAAAATCATATAATTTAAATCAACACACAATGTTTCAGTTTAATACCAATGGATTGAATCTTTATTTCCTATGTAACTATGTCACTGATGTGGTATACTTTTTTTGTTCTTAAATAATTGACCAGCAGTAATCCTAAATAATTCTAATAACATTTTTTGATCTCTTTATGCTCAGGTGAAACCATTTTTCTTGCTTATTATATACATCACCTGAATAGTAATAGTAAAGAAAAAAGATGGTTGTAAAAAAAGTAGAATATAAGGCTCATCAGATACCCAAAAAAACCAGTCGATAGTTTTATTTTGCCTTTATACTTTTCAAAAACTTGCTTAAATAATACCCTTTTTTTTCTTTTGTAGTCTTTTTTGTTCCAAAGTTAAGTCAACTTTTTATTTCAAGTTACCAAGTTTTATTCTTTTTTTTTTAAAACCTTTTAACTTTTTTAAAAAAACTTTGTAATGTTCCACTAATTTTTTTAACACATATGCAAAGTAAACAAATGTTAGAAAAGATTTTACGATCACTGTTAGCTAGAATTACATAGAGCATTTTATCAAAAAGTTGAAGTGTGAATTTATGTTGAATATAAATTTTTAGCAACTGACTTAATAAACTGGTTTCCCAGACTTGTAACCTTTGGACAACTCAACTGGTTTACACTTGTGTAGACCATGTGTGTACAATCAGCTAAAATAATAAAATATGGGACATAACATTTATGCAAACTGCAATATATTATATATAAAACGATTCTAAAACTTTTTTAAAGCAATTGTTAAATATTATTGGTGGGTTATACAATTTTTTTTTGTCACTTTTGTAAATCCAACACCCAAAATAAAAATCATGTAAAATTATTCCATAAGTTTTTTTTTTATCTCGTGTAATTAAAAAAAAGGAAAGAAAAAAATATATATATATATATTTATATATATACATATAAGGGGTCAAAATAAGTGCCAGACACCAGCACACCCGGACCCTTTTCAAAACCTGTCTGAGGGGTCAATCAACCATTGTTCATTTTTTCTGACAAAATGAACAAAGGATGATTTTCCTCCTCTAGTGAGTCTCAAAACTGATCTGAGGGGCAGCAATACTCATGCTTGTCGTCTCGCTAAAATAAAAATATTTGTTAACTGATAGATTGCCAGCCTCAGTTGATGTAACAGCATTCCTCACATGTTTTACCTATTTAACATGCAATATCTCATTTTTAATACATAGTAACATTAAAATAAGACTTTTTACAAACCCGGCCCCTGTCCAAGAAAAATTAAAAGATGTAGCATGGATTGATAGCCAAAAAATGGTATACTTTTTTATAAAACTTAAAAACAATTAGTTTACGTATTAGTTTAGTAAATAGTTTTTTTTTATCAACCATAAAATGCTGTTGTATCCCGTAAATTTGTTTAATATTATAACTTTTAAACAATCTGAAAGTGTTGCTTTATTTCCAGACCTTATGTAATTCCACTGTGAAAATTGCAAGTTTTTCTTTTGTATATAAAAAATTTGAAGAAATTTTTAATTTTTTTGAGGCAATTAATTGATATATATACAATACATAAATTTCACATTGAGTCAAGTGATATTCCATACATGACAGTGACTTTGCAGTGAAGTTGCAGGTTGTATAAATTAGAAAAACATGAAGATGAATAAAGTTTTTGAGGTTTTATTGAATTGTAAAGAAAAAAACAAAACAAATTGACATGACGATTGCATGAAGGAACAAATACAGTAATAGGACGCAACTTTCTTAAATGACAAGCCAAGTGAAATTAAATTTTGGTTGATTGAACTAGAAATAATAACTCCTTTTGAGGAGTAATCATAATAGTATTTGTAGAAAAAAAGAGCATATAAAAGATAAGATAAGCGATAAGATAAGAGCAGCAACCATGATAGAATTGGTAGAAAAAAGAAAGAAATCTAACCTTGCAACAATGAAGTAGTGGCTCAGATTTCGCAGATAAAGCAGGTTTAACTACATTGACAATGTGCTTTTGGACCTTGTCTGAGAGTAAGAGGGTTGTTAATCGTTAATACAGAAATTTCAATAATACTAAGACGTTAGCAGTAAATATTTCGGATTTATTGAAGTTAAAACCCACAAACCACTGCAAACCGCAAGTTGTTGCTGAAGATATATCAGAATAAAGATTAGGTGCTTGTTCTAAACAATCAAAAAGTAAATACTTTTTATTATGACATCAGTATAAAGTTGAGTTGTCAGTAAACAGAGCCGCATTAGATATAAAATTGTTTATAAGATTTTTACTGTAGATAACAAACAATATAAAAGCAAAGATAGAACCTTGCGGTACTCCTAAAGTTAATGGAAATGAAGAAAAATGAAGCCTTTCAAAAATATCTTTAATACTGTGGTTGGAAAGAAATGTTTTAAAATCTTATTTAACAATATACACTAATTATATATAACAATTATTATAATAGGATATATAACAATGGCATAATTTGTTTAACTGGAATGGCAGGAAAAGTATGGCCAATAGATTCAATAGTTGAATTAGAGGTAAATACTTTTGCAAGTAACTCTGCTTTATTTTAGGGAGAAGTAATAGAATCAGATCCATGAATTAGAGATAGAATTTTAGACTTACTTTAGTTAATGACACTTCAAGTAATATTGAAGGTTTTCCAAAAGTTTCTAGAATCTAACCTCTGATAAGATACACGATTTTATAAACTGAGAATAACAGAGCTTAGCATCAGACAGAACCTTTTTACATTGATTTCTTGTGATAATAAAAATACATATGTTCTCAAGATAGATGTTCTTGTAAAAATATTTAAAAAAAATGATTATGCTTTAATATAGCAACTGCGCGGGAAGGTGAAAAATGAGGAATAGAAGGAGGCTTAATTTCAAAATTACAAAAAGAAATAAATTCTACCTGCTTGGATCAAGGACGTTCGGTAAGAGGTGCACTTATGAATATATAATACTGCTACATATGGATGTAAACATGAATGTTTTCTATCTATTTTGATGCTGGTTTAGAATATCATCAGATATTTATATAAACTTTAGTATTTACGTGTAGTGTTTATGGCAAGAGAAGATGAAAATCATGTGGATGTATGGTATGACTCTTACAAGACAAGAAAAAAAGCCATAATCTAAGAAAGTGGTTATGAAAAATTTAATAATGAAGATTAAAGTAGTTTGGGTACCAGCATGTAGAGAGGTAGCAGCTTCAGTAGAAAATGGTAGAGGTAGAAGTAAGAAAACTTTGAGAGAGTGCATTACATGTGGTACAATCTTTAGCTTTTAACAAGGAAATAAAAAGCTCAAAATTGTTTATATTAAAAACACAGCACAAAAAGAAAGGTCTAAAACTGAATGATGATAATGATGGTGATGATGATAATTAATGTTTTAAAATTAATGTAATAGTTGTGTAGTGCTTCATAAGAGAGAAATTCAGAGTTTGATCCTCATCACATCCATGGTAGTACCGCACTGTGGGCCAAATGAAAATGAAAAGCTGTTTTCATGGACATTAGTTCAAAACATTGAAATGAAAAGTGCCAAGAAAAAGGATATTTAGGTCATTATTTGGAAGTACAAAATATTTAAAATTTCATAAAATTTTTCTTATTGGTTATAACAAAAATACGTGTAAATGTATACAAATATGTATTTTTTGTAATACAAAGATAACATAGATTTGATGATCAGATCAATAACAAAAACAATAAAAATTATCAAAAGAAGTCACAAATTATGTGTTATCTTCAGATACAATGTTATTAGAGACATTTTATTTATTACAATATCTACCAGAATGTCCTCTTTCATTACAAAATTTGCAGAATGGCTTTGACTTGTATCTCTTTATTAAACAATTCGATCAGATGAAATCCACGTATATTTTTTGAATAAATCAAACATTTGAAATAAATTTTTTTTTTAATGAACTTGAAATTTATTTCCATTTAAAGTTTTTACTGCATTTGATAATTTATATTAAACATAGCTGTTTTAAGTTTCTTTATTGCAAAAGCAATTATTTTTCATAATATAAAAAAAAAAACATGGGCTCTACAATTATTCTCAAATATGGACCCCTATACAAATTAAACATCTTTTGTAAGTAGTTAGATGATTCTTTATTTAATTAGCACTATTAATAATAAATAACAAAAGTGAATATTTATAAATTTCAAATGCAGACTAAGCCATAAAATTCTTAGTTTTTATTCTTTCTGATCCAAGTGAAGAAAAATATAATTAAATTATTTATCTCAATTAGAAGCTTGAAACACTGTAGCAGAAAACATTTCAAAAGCATTTAATTAAAAAGTATTTTGCATACCAGAATATTATTTAAAATATAGTACTTAAATATACTAAATAAAAAGTTTAGGATGGATGATATAATCAGAGATAAAATAAAAAAAAATACATAATTTGCAAACCAGAACTGTGAATTTAACTTTGACATACATGGTGTGGTCTGCAAAATGAAGTGTAAAAATTTGGCCAGTTATTTAAAATGAATATGTTTTTGGTAACAATTAATAAGTGATAAAATCATTAAAATGTAACAGAAGTAATACAAGAAACAAAGGTTTCATTTGATAGCTGTAACTCTGCACAATCCTTTTCAATTATTTGATGCCCTGCTTCTCTATGAATTTTAGTTTTTCTTACTGTTGGATCTTATGTTTGTATTTCATTGTTATCTTCCATGTAGCTGACTTAAACTTTTAATGTCAGCAGCATGGATAATGTCAGCAGCATGTTTTTCTGAAATACAACTTTTTTTTCAAGCACTAATGCCTCTTGAAGCAAAATACCTTTGTCTTTGAAAGCACATATCAGCTGCCGGTTTTGTGTGACCAGTGAACTTAATACATAGTTTTTTCAAACAGCTTGTTCTATTTTTATTTCCCATTGTACAGATCTGTTCTAATTTATTACTGTTTTTCAACTGTTGCGTGGGTTGCATCATTATTTTTCAACTGTTGCGTGGGTTGCATCATTATTTTTCAACTGTTGCGTGGGTTGCATCATTATTTTTCTGACTATAATTTGGTACTAATAATGTAAGCTAAATAAAATCTAATTTTAGTCTATGCATCTTACAGCATTAGCTTATTATTCTGTTTTGATTATGTTTACTTTTTCCCCTTCATTCTTGTTCCACAAATACGAATATGTCTTTAAAGAACCAATTTTTGTAACATCATGGTTGTGATTTTTTAGAAGTCTGGAATAATAAAAAGATGCAGTCATTCCGTATGATACAATAACAACTTCAAAAGCTGCAATAATTGTATATGACGCTAGAAGAACTTAAGTCAAAAGCTGCAGTAATTATATATGACGCTAGAAGAACTTGTTTTAAGTCAAAAGCAGCAGCCATTCTGTATGGCATTATAAGAACTTGCTTCATGTCAAAACCTGCATTCATTCCGTATGACGCTATAAGAACTTGCTTTAACTCAAAGGCTACGGTTGCAGTTTTTTGCTTCATTATTCTTTTTTATACATAATTTTTTGCTAACATGTTTGTTATGCATGTTTTCATTACTTTCATAATCTATAAAAATATTTTTCATTTTATTCTTTTCTTGTTTTTTTTTTATTTTTTTATTTGTATAGATTTATTTATTTTTTTTATTTTTATTTATTTTTTCTTACTTTTTTTTATATTTATATTATGTTTCTGAAAGTTCCACACTGATCTGTCTTAAGTTTTTGGAATTTCAAGCAAAATCAACATTTAAAAACTCTCTAATAGAGCTTGTACACTCATAGAAAAGATTTTTCTTACTGTAGTACTTTATAAAGAGTCTAACATCTCTTTAATTAAAAGCTCCTAAAGAAAAACTGCAATTTCTCTGTATGTTTCGCATAGAGAGATTCAACAACTTGAAATATCTGGATACAATCAATGATATTTTGCTCCAACCAAATTTGTGTTTTTTTTTATTTTTTGGCAAATCTTTATTAACCTGTGTTATTTAATTGAGTCATTGCTGTTTTTACTGTTTTTCCTGAGAAATGCTTTAAGTATTAATAAACATGGGTACACAGATAAACATTTCAAGAGCAGATTTTTCTTGCATTGGAAAGCTGTATGAAAATATTTGGTTTCATAATGATGCTTTAATAATCAATATAAATTAAAAGTTCTTTATGATATTGTTTTGTAAGATGTTTTGCGCACTGGCTTTATCATTAATCACCACATCCTTTTTGGCATTTTCTACACTGTAACAAAAACTCTTCTCCTTTATTTGGACTTGTTTTAGTTTTTTACATAAAAGATTAAAAATTAAAGGTGTACACTGACTCGTGTTTACCTTTAATTTCCTAAATTTCTAATCCATCTTGATGGGTCTCTTTTCTTATTTGGGGTTGTACCATAGAGAGTTGGGATAATTTATTTAGTACCAGAATTTTTAAAATCTGCTTGTTTGAATTTTTCACAATCACTGAAGCTCAAAAGTATTGTAACACCAATACATCAATATTAAATTTTGGATAATTTTAGTACACTTGTTATAAAGAATCTTCCCTAAAAATAATTATTTTATATTTCATATACTTTTAGTAGCAGTCACATGCAACTTATATATAACTTCTAACATAAATTAAAATTTGAAACCTAATAATAATGTTCCCTACAATCAAACCATCTACTGCTCTAACTTTAAACGTTCAATTGAAAATTCCTTCATAACAAAGTCTTTTTTCACATTGCAAAATCAATGCAGCAAAATTTATTAGAGTATGGCTACTTGCCAGACCTAATATCAACAGGTAACTTTTTGCTGCAATTATTAAGCAAAATCTTGCACAACAAAAAAGAGCATTGATTCAAAAAGTTCTAAAAAGTTCTACACCAACAGCATTCATTTTTTACCTAAATCATAGACAATGATGACGAACATTTTGTCAAAGGTTAAATATAGAATTAAAAATAAATTTAAAACTTGAATATGCTACAAAAAAAATTTAAAACTCAATAAATTAGAAAATTTTATAATTAGAGTTAATTTTACTTACCGCTTATGTTTGTCCTTCAGTATTCTTACTTACCGTGTATGTTTGTCCTTCAGTATACTTAGTAGAAGCAGTTAAATCAAAATCAGTATATCCGCTGCGTGTATGATGTTTGATCGACTGAAATTACTAAAAATAAATAAAATTAATAATATTCATATTAACTATTATTATAATTTAAAGTTACTACTATACATATATATATATATATATATATATATATATATATATATATATATATATATATATATATATATATATATATATATATATATATATATATATATATATATATATATATATATATATTGGTATAACTGCTACTAATCTAGCAGTAATAGTAACAGTAATAACTACACTTATAAAACGTTTTAAAACTCAAAAAATAAAAAAAATAAAAACTACAAATGTTATTAGATACCATGTCTAATGTCAGACTGAAATAGTCTGCTGTTGGGGGATTCATAGCTGTATGCTATAAAAATAAACAAAACTAGTAAGTAATTGCTGATCTATATACGCTATTTTAGATAAACGATAGTTATATATATATATATGTGTGTGTATATATATATATATATATATATATATATATATATATATATATATATATATATATATATATATATGTATATATACATTACTTAAAGTTTCACGCAATAGCGATCATCAGGTGAAACAACAACAAAAAGAAGCGATAAAAATTATATACAAAAAATGCTATGGAGTGTCTGCCTTGATGACATTAAAGTTTTTGATTAGAAATTTATTTTCATGGCGGCATTTTGACGCAAGCTCGGTTCGTTTGTTAAGCAAATTTAATGGTAATGTGGTTATGAGGTATTTTTCTGTCAAGCATAAATTGCAAAATTTACCACCAGGTTTGAATGGCTCCGCTTGATCAAGAATATTCTATTTTAATATATATATATATATATATATATATATATATATATATATATATATATATATATATATATATATATATATATATATATATATATATATATATATATATATATATATATATATATATATATATATATATATGTATATATGTATATATATATGTACAATAGGATGTGACTTTTTGGTAACTCCGGTTTCCAATATAAAAAATAGATGAACTTTTGTTTGAAGTAATGAAAAAGTCATTGGTTTTATTTAGTTTTGAAAAAGTTCGCCTAACATCGTCCTTGATTACGTACTTGCTTCCATATATCAGTGAATTTTCTTTTCTTTTAAAGTATATCAACCTGGGTCTCAAAAGAACCAGAATTTCATAAAAATATCAGAAATAAAAAAAGTTTTAAATAAAAATAAATTGCTAAAATTTTATATACAAAAACAACAATTTTTAAATAAAAATTGAAAAGGTCGTTTTTTATGACATTTTCTCCGAAATTTTTTTTTAAATGTTTGGTATGATATTAATATGAATATTATTATGAATTTTGAATCACGTTAAAATTCTGGTTCTTTTGAGATCCAGTTTGATATATTTTTGAAGAAATAAAAATTACTGATATATGGACCAGTGTGTAATCATATTGAAAACTGGAGATACTAAAAATTTACCAAAAAGTCACATCCTTGTATATATATATATATATATATATATATATATATATATATATATATATATATATATATATATATATATATATATATATATATATATATATATATATATAACATCAAAACGACTTTCTAAGTCGTTATCTTAATTGTTGGGAATGTAAAATTGAAATATTAAAAATGCATAACTTTTTAGGTTGCAGCTGATTCCGCTCTATCATAATATGATTTTTTCCAGACAATAGTTTTTTACAAATAAGCAAGTAATAAGTTAAGAATACTTTCAGATGAGACCTTAACTTACACACAAAGCAAGTGCAAGCCTACTTTATACACAGAGCAAGTGCAACCTTACCATACACACGAAGTACAAGTGCCTATAACTTGTAATGACCTTGTCAACCTTACTTTTATGGAAACACAGCAGGCATTGCTCAAGTCAATTGAATAGAAAGGCAAAAGGGTCATCTACTCTAAGGATGTCTTCATAATTCAGCGCAATGCAAATACGTCTCTCTAAAATGTTGTGCTAAATTTTTTGTTAACTACTTATGATTAAGACTCATAACCTAGAAATCAAAATTGTTTGCTCGTGTGAGATTAGATCTCGCAAAGTAAGGATTGTATTATACAGGTGCAAAACTCTATAAAGATCTATCATATAAGAATAAAGCTGTTGAAATTTCAACAAATTTTAAAATCCTGATTGATAAACAATTAAAGTATGATTTTATCTCAAATTTAGTTCTGCTCATATGAATTTTGCTATTTGTTTTTGATTTTAATTTTCAATATTATTAATTTTTAGTATTAATATGCAACTCTCAGGACACACATAGCAACTTAAAATTTAGCCATTAAATTTAAAGCATGTTAAATTCGGTTGCTTAAAACATACTTAAATTATCATAAAATAAGAATTAAAGAAGATATTGAGCAAATTTTTTATTATTTGAAAAAAAGTTTTTTCTTAAACAAACCCTAAACTTAGATGACATAGCATAGAATTGCATATAAAGTTGTTATTCAGCATAACAAAAATTACAAGTAAAAATCTGCTGTATATCAAAATTGGTGCAACATCTAAACTAGTATTTAAAATATTTCATGGTTTTTTTCAAGCTACACGTCTACTTTGCAACAAATTTTTTGCAAGCTACACATCTACTTTGCGTTGACTTAACAAGGTTGCAGCAAACTCTGATTAAAACTCTTCAATAGTGTTTAGTCCTTCAATAGTATTTAGTTCTTATTTTAGACCATCTATGAACCTTATTTGAACCTTAACTTGTTCTTTATCCAATTATAAAGAGATTCAATTGGATTTAAATCCGGTAATTTCGCTAACCTGGACAATAAATCTAAAAATTTTTCCTATTATCCATGCTTTAACTGAACAAGTGTGTTGACCGCACAATATCTTATTAAAATTCCCGCCATTTGTTTTAAATAATTTATTCACACATAATCGGTTGAAATTAAAATTAAAATTCCTCAAATACCAACACTTAGTGTTATTCACAGTGATAAGTGTCACTCCCACCAGGACTTTGCAGTATCGGTATAACAAAGCAAATACTAACACTCCCATCGCCACCTTGCAAAATCAGTATAACAAAGCAACAATAAAAAAAATTTCATATTTATCAGCCGTGGCGCAGTGGTTAGATTTCTGGCTTAGAACCCAGAATCTAACCAGATACTAGATGTTCGACATCAGCTCTAGCCCAACAAGCGAAATTGGTACGGAAGGAGGCGTGAACTTCTTGTTAAATGCTCTCCCTCGGTGCTCTGTGATAAGACCGTAAGGACTTCTGGGAGCACCTAAAATAACAAAAAAAAAAAAAAGCAAATACAAAACTTTTTAGATTTAAATCATTTAACTAAAACTTCGCTAACTTTATTAAATACTTCAAACTATTTTCGACATTAAAAATTACTTCTTACACCAAAATAATCATGTGAGTCGAACTGTAACAGTCAGCATTTATATTTTATATTCACCATTTAAGTTTTAAAATAGCTCCATAAACACTGATATTTTTTCTAAATAAAATGTTTTTAACTGTGTATGAAGAATAATATTTTTTACAGTTTTCTTTCAATATGTTGGTTAGCTCACAATAACCTAATCAAGAATTAAATTTTTAATATCTTTCTTGACATTACATAAAAATGCTTATGTGCTCAATAGTTTTTTTTCAAACCTTCTAGTCCTGGATGATGTTGGATGCAACCAGTCATTATTAATGTTTCTAGAGATTTCGCTGATTTTTTGATCTATTTCTGTGTATCTCATCAACTATCGCTTACAGATAATATCAAAATATTTTAAATATGACTAAGGAATAGATGATTTTTATGATGAGTTATTGTTTCAATTATTACCTCATTACCTGTTTTTCAATAAGGTTTGATTTTTGCCATTATCATGTTTTCTTTGTACCTTTCAGACATCTGCATGATGTTGGATGCATCCAGTAGTTTTAAATATTTTTAGAGCATTTCTGATACAAATTAATGAAATTCTCTAACTGTTTCATTGTTATTGATCACGGAACCATTCTTGATAACTCTTATTTGCTCATTTGTTACTTCGCATTCTGCTTTATTGATCTATTTTCGTGTAATTTTTTTGATCTTTTAAAAAGATTTTAAATGTTACCAAGGATTTATGACGAATTATTATTTGGCACAAAAAAACTTTTGTTACAATAAATACTATTAACATTTCATCATGAGCAGATGGCTTGCTTTGGGGTTCTTGGTTAAGAAAAGGCAAGAGACTGATGGCTAATGCCTCGTCGCTGTAATCCTGTTTTAAAGGCAAATGGATATGCCACCAAATACTAAATGTTTTATTAAAACTATTTTATTGTTAAAAAATTGTTATTTTGTGAATTTTAACAAGAGTTTTAGCTTTTTCGAAATAAATATAAACTAAATTCAGTTGTTTCTGAACTTTAGCACATTAGCTTTTTTAAAAAACAATTAAAATTTAAATAACCATTCAATTTTACAGCTTTTGAAACTTAACTGAAATAATACAGAGAACATTTGGTAAAAATTTCAGCTTATTTACGAAACTTTGTAAAAAGCTATGCAGTAAAAACTAAAAAAAAGTTGTTGTTTCTTAACTTTTGCACGCTACGGCAACTTTTTCAATACATCTTTCACAAATGTTTTTGGTCATTGAAGTAACTCTCTTTCACGTGAATCTTTATTCTTACAAAATTTACCAGACTGGCTTGCTCTTTGTGAGTCTTAAATACAGCTGTTTCTTTTTTAGATCTCATTATTTATGGATAATATACCTTGATTCACAAAGACTTCAATGGTGACATCCTTTGCTCGGGGGTATATATACACATCAATCAGGGTTTATACAGACTCAAAATGAAAGATTTCCTGACTCAACTCAAAAACATAAGTAACTTTCCTAACTTTTTTCTTGGAAACCAACCTTTTCCCCCCGACTTTTTCAAAAAACTACCTTTTTCCCCCTGACTTGTTTACTGTATATAGCAATAATTGTAAACAGTTTGAAAAAAAATAATTTTCACATTGACATGCTTTGACATTCACATATATAATAAAAGAGCATATATGACTGATCATATATGTTCTTTAGTTAGAAGCTTTTATTTACTTACACTTAACAACTATTTAAAAATAATCATTTTTACGACTAAGTATTGTTAAAGTTTCATGTACAAAAGTACTTAATATAAAAAATCTTTTTTTTCAACTGTAATGATCAAATAAAAAAAATGAGACATTTTTTAACTTCTTTTTCTTGAAAATCAATTATTTAATAAATAATATCTTTAAAAAAGGGATCTTCGATCTTCCTTTTTAAACTGTTTACTTTGATTACTAACCCCATTTTTTTTTCATCATTTTTTTTTCTGCTTATTTTCTGGTATTAATAAACTCAATATCTAAACTGTTGTGAAATTCTAGTAAAAAAAAAATTTTTTTAACACATTACTAATTTCTCTGTTTAAAATTACTTACTGATGACTGCGTTTATTTTACTTAGCATTCTTTTTATCTAGATCAAAGTCTAGCTGATGTCTTTGGTGTACATCTTTCACAAACTTTTTAAACTTGTTTGCTAGTTCCATCGTTAAAGATATGTTGTTTCTTCCATATGGTTTATCACCTTTCTTGATATCATTGTTTTTCTTTTCAAATTAACTTTAGTTAAAATCTTATTAACATTAAACCCTCTTTTACACTTGCTTGACCATGACTTGTGACTTAAACTAATGTTAGAACAAATATTAACTCTTTTGGTTTATTGATAGAGGGTTTATGAAAAAATAATTTTTTTCATTTTTAGAATCTCAACATAACACGCCAAAAAATCTAAATATTGTAGTAAAACTTTCTCTACTAAAGTTGTATTTATAGTCTTCAATGGTACTAAATTAGTCAAGAGTTGTTTCATCTTTTTTGTAATTTGACTGGTGATATACAAGAACTTGGATTAAACTTACTTAAAGTTAATTAAATGCTTCTTACCACACAATGATGTAAAGGACTTTACTGAGTGATTTTCTCCAATATAAAAATTATTTGCCTTTTTAAACTTTTTTTTTTGCAGATTTTACTTTATTCAGTTGAAAATCCGAAATGAGTCTTTTATCTTTAGATAAATCCCTCGATCACTAATCTCAAGCTCTAAAAAGTAAACAATATTCGCAATCAGGGAGAATTTCAGTTTTAGCAACTAATTGAAGTTCTCCAAAAAATCTACTTTGGATCATCTGCTTGATATATTCTAAAATATTAGGCAGATGGTTCTTTTATTGAAAATAAAAGCAAATACAAGTAATTCATTTTCAATTGTTTTTCTTTACAGCCAAACAGCTTTTTGATGATGGCCTTTTAAAAGCTGGTAGGTTCAGTCAGAAATCAACTTTCTTTATTATATTTACCTATACTTCTTTGAGTTGAGATGCTACATGTTAATCCTCAACTCATCTAAAATGATATTCTGGTCAAAAAAATATTCTATCCTTAGTCCTGTATTGTTTTTTATCTACATTAAAAATCTTCCTTACAACCTTAAATCTTGTCTACATAATCTTCCTGACAAACTTAGATCTAGAGTGTCTCTATTTACTGGTGACTCCACTTTTTAATCCTGTTTTGACAAGAAGTATTCTCTTTTTGATATCTTAACACAGGTAGTAGATCTTGAATCTGATATCACTTTTGTAACTGATTTGGGCATGCAAAGACTTTAGAATTATAGCACTAACAAAATTTACTCATTTACTACATACAACTATCGCAATACTCTCAACATTCCGATATTAATGAATGGCAACCCTCTCTAGATTAGCGTTGACTACTGACCTCTCATAAAAACTATGCAAAAAATCAATTGAAAAGTTAGCATTTACTAAGGTTGCTTCCTTTATCGTGCTGGCTTCCAAGGAAGATTTTTCTCTTCTAGATAAGGTCCAAAAACCCATTGTAAAGTTGAATGTGGTTTACATGTAAAGCTTGAGCCTCTCTCCTATCATTTTAAATTTGCATCTCTTTCTCTTTTTTTTTATCTCACTCTGCTAAACTCTTTTTAACTAATTATTTATCTCTAAGGTGTTCACTGCTCAGTGCAGCTTCACTAAAATGCATTGCATTTACAAAAAATCCTTAAAAATTATTTAATACTTAAAAAAAATAATTTGAAAATCAAAGATATTACCTTAAATTCATTTGCGACACCATTCATTAAATTCATTCGCGACATTATTCCTTATTCTGTTATTCGGCAATAAATAATGCGACAATTTGCCACACTATTCCTTTTTCACATTTTTGGCAATCAAATTTGCGACAATAAAAACTTGCGACAATCAAAATTTTGCGACACTATTCCGCCACTCCATGGAAAAGTAGTTTTGTCGCTTTTTCTACACTATTTCCACAAGATTAACAAGATTTATTTAAAGGAAATTATGCACATGGAAATGCTAATCTGAATTTTTTTAATATATTAGAAATTACAATGCCTGTCTTTATTTTGTTTCATTTAAAGCTAATTTAGTTCAACCCGTGAATCATGGGCCGTCATGTATTAGAATATGCGGTTAAGTTTAACATCGTATATGTAATCTTAGGCCAAATCAAGATGTTCCGCCAACATTTTATCAACTATACATTAATGATCCACTTGCAGCAGTTAATTTTAAAATGCAGCAATGTGGTAATGATCTTTGCTTAAATGATTTAATTTTTCGATTACAAACTATTATAAGTGAAAAGAACCCATTTGCTCTTGCATTTAAAAACATGGCTGAAGTGGAAGGTGAAGAAAATTATCAAGCAGCTATAGAAGGTCGCTCAGTGTCAGTTGTAAAAATATCTTTACTTGAAGGGCAAGATAGACTTCGCTATAATTTCCCTTCACATAATGAAGTTGCAGTTGTGTTTGTTGACGAAGATGGTGCACCACCCGCTTCCAGGGAAGTTGTTATTTAACCAAGAGGTCATCCTCCTAAAACTGTATCAAGTATGTCTACCAACATAGATCCTATGGTTTATCCTCTATTTTTTCCAAGAGGTGATGTTGGTTGGCATAATCAATTGGTTCACAACCCTAAACATGCTACATTGGTTAGATCATGTTACATTATCTCAGTATTATATTTATAAACTTTCGGTTAGGCAATTTTTTTTTTCACTCTTTTATGGCAAAAAACTGTTTTAGCAATATGCTGTTGATGCGTATGTAAAAGTTGAAGGCCAGCGCCTTGCTTCCATTAGAAATAATCAAAACAAACTGAGAAGCAAACAGAATAATGTCCTAAACGAAGATGTAAACAATCTTGGAAATGATCATAATGTTAGACCAGGGCGTGTTGTAGTTTTGCCATCAACTTATGTTTATTTTCGTTTATAGTTTTCGTTTAGTTTATAGTTATTTTTAATTTATTTTTAGTTAGTTTTAGCTTCAGTTATCTTTTCTCTTACTTTAGACAACGTTATGGAGGAAATGAGGGGAATAGGTAAAAAAATTATAACTATATATTTATTTATATGTAAATATTATTTTATCGATTATTCTGAGGTATATTTTTTTGTCTTTAGTGTCTAGTAGAACCATAACTGGTAAGGCTGTGTTTTATATTTTATATATTTTGTATGGAGAAATATGTGCAATGGGTGAAAGAATTATTTAATAAATATGACATTTTTTAACTGTTCGCATTTTACTCATATTTTTATTAAAATAAAATTTTTCACATGTGAAAAATTTTATTTTAATAAAACCCTTTTTAATTTACTCTCATTTTTTTTTAATTTTTTTAGCCTCGTCTTTGGTTACCTGAGAAAATGGTGAGGTTATGCTTTATATTTTGATTAAATAAATTTGCAAATATTTATAATTTTTATTATATTCTTCTTTATGTAATTTTAGAGTCGTTAACATTTGAGAGATTTTGTGTTTTTAGATTCGTTAACATTTGAGCACTACAGAAATTATCGCTCCTAACACCCAGGGCCTCTTTCAGAGAGGTCCTTCAATAAGTAGTGTAGTAATGGACGTATGGATGAGCCCTCCTTCAAATGGAGGGCTCATCCATACCGGGTATTAAGAGACACCGAAGAAAAACATCAATCAAAAGGTTGTAAATTTCTTCTATCAGTGAAGATATTTATAACCTTTTTTGTTGCTGCTTTTTCTTCGGTGATTTTGTTTTTATTTTTATTTTTTTTAATTTTGTAATTTTTTTTTAATAATATATTATGTTGTATATTTGAATTGTTTTGGTCTTTTTTAATTAAAATCTTAATTGTTTTTTCACGAATTAAACTTAAATATAGTTAAATTGATTAATATATATTTATATATTAATATATATAAAGACAATATATTTAGCTATATAAATGCATGTAAACTATTTTCCAGTAAATGCAATTTGTTTATATCTCAATTTGTTTTTTTTATCTTTAATGTTTATAGTTTGGCTCCTTGAAGCATTTTTTATTTTGCTTTTTAATTAAAATATTTTAAATCTTTGGCGATGTCTTTTTAATTAAACTAAAGTTTACTAAAAGCCAACCTGAAATAACGTCATTAAACAACACCAACAAGCTTCATCGTGACAGCAACTGAGTGGTTGCTGTCATGAACAGATTATCGAAAGGATGTAAATTATTTTCCAGTTTTTTTTTTGTTCTTTTTTCTTTTATTTTATGTCTACTTATCTGTTACAATTTTTGTTTTAGGTTTGTCATATGACGCATTAATGCAATATAAAAAATCAAAGTTTACATATTTTTTTAATTTGTTATACACATTTTTGATTGTAAATTAATTTTTTTTTTTGGGAAAGTATTTGTACTCGATTTCTTAGTTCTTTATAATAAACTTAGTTATTTTTAATAAACTTATTTAGTTTAATATTTTTAATAAACTTATTTAGTTAGTGTGCATTTAACGTTTTTAGGACAACAATTTTTTTTTAAAGAAAAATCAGTCAAAGGGATACCAAAAAATTAACAACTCCTGTATAATATAAGTCAACTTCAAAATGTTCCTAATCATTAATTAAAGGTAATGTTATAAAAAATATTACAAGAATTTAGTTTTAGTTTTTCGTCAATTTAAAGCATACTGAAGTGTTTTATTTTGTGTCAGTAACTAAAAACGTATTGTGTTGAACTTAGGAATGTTGAGGAAAATAGTTACTTTAAATTGTAGAAAACAGCCACTATAAACTAATTATGTAACATACCATAACCCGTGATACGGATTGCTTTCTGCTAGATATGCATTAATTTATTACATAGCACACATCTAGAGGTTACCGGCAAACATTTTCAAAAAACATAGTTTTATATAATATATATATATATATATAAATATATATATATATATATATATATATATATATATATATATATATATATATATATATATATATATATATATATATATATACGGAAAAAAACACAAAAAACTAACAGTTCTATTTGTGTTAATAAGTGCAATACTGTGTTTACAAGTCCCTGTGTAATAAGTTCTCGACCACGAGGTAATCCACTGTTATTCAGAGTGGTAGCCCTCTTACCAAATATAAAATATCAGATTGAGCAATTTGTAAATCATTGATGATAATGACTACACCATATTCAACTGACCAACTTGCAGCTCTAGCAGCCAACTGGCCAGGCCTTGGTCAAGGTAACCATTCAGCTGCTTCTCAAAAGCTTGATGCTACGATATCAAAACTAATAGCCACAGTCAGCATGCTTCTCACCCGCGTATCTGTTCTTGAAACTGAAAATATTACTCTAAAAGCAAATCTTTTTCAACAGCCAAAGTCAGCATCTCCGAGCTTGACCACAACTCTTAACTGGGCAAGCGCAGTCAAGCACGGTTCAGAAGCCAATAAAGCAATTATCACAGCAGTCAACGAAAATGCTAAAATTGTAGAAACAAAATCAAAAAGAGCTATAGTTGTCGGTCTTCCAAAATCCTTTGACAATAATCAGAGGCTAATTTCAGTTCAAAGTATGCTTAAAAAACTTAACTATAATGTTGCTTTTAAAGTTGTTGGGCATTTCACAAAAAAGATCAACAACACCACCAGTTTAACTACAATAGCACCTGAACCAAATGAATTGATCATCATTGAGTTTGACTCGAATGAGCACCGCAATGATCTCTTATCTAATGCAAAACGACTTGCCTCAATAGATGAATTAAAATCTGTCTACATTCGCCCAGACCGTACACCTCTCGAACAAGAAACATTCAACAACTTGAACAAAAAGCGTGCTACAGAAAATGCAGAACTATTGGCAAAAGATTTACTTGACAAACCCTTTCGATTTGTTATCCGCAGCGAAAAAATCAAATGCATTGACACATCCGAAACAGTCAACATCAATGGAAGAGAGAAGAATCCATTCCTCAAATGGAAATCAGCTGCTGAAGCCATTCAGTCGCTCTCAACATCTCACTAGTTCAACATTCATTAACAAGGCCAGCTCTTCCATCAAATTATCTCATCTTTCGTGCTTCTACACCAATGCAACCTCCCTCAATCCAATAAAACTCATCGAACTGTCCTTACTTGCAGAAAACAATTCTTTTGACATTATTTTTATCACCGAGACATGGTTCAATGACCAATCAACTCCCTCTCTTCAGAACTACAACCTTTATCGTTCAGACCGTCGCAACCAAATCGGAGGAGGTGTAGCTATATACATAAATAGTAAAATCATCTCAAACAAAATAGAGGAATCCCTACTACACAAAGATTTTATTCCCTACTATTCAGAACAGTTATGGGTTGAACTAAAGCTTTTGAATGAAACTCTGCTCCTAGGCTGCATTTATAGACCTCCATCCTCCGGTATCGAAGCCTTCTCAGAGATTTCAAGTGCTATTTTCCATGCCAAAACTTTAATATCGACTAAAAAATACAACGGTATCATCATTGCTGGTGACTTCAATTTCCCAGAGATTACTTGGACTTCCAACTCAGTCTTTTCCTCTAGTAAAATTGGTCTCAGTTCTTCATTTGTCTCTCTTTTTCAAGATTGTCATCTTCACCAAATTGTCACTGTCCCTACTTTCAAACCTGCTAATTGCCCTATGACAAAGACTCTTGATCTCATCATATGTGACTCTTCATATCGTGCTAGCGAAATCAAAATCGGTCCTCCTCTCGGTTTGTCTGATCAATATCATTGCACTATCAACTGGCATTACAAACTGGCTTCCAGCATAAAATTATCACGTTTCAACAGCTCTAAATTTATATACAAGCATGGTAACTACGAAAAAATCAACAAAGAATTCAATAATGTTGGCTGGTCATCTATTTTTAAAGACTTAAATGTAGAACAATGTTACCAACTTTGGCTCAACAAATACAATGAATGTTGTCTTCAATTTATCCCTCGTATGCCAAACAAACCATCCACCAAAAAACAACCATGGATGACAAAAGAACTATTATCTCTTATTCGTCTTAAAAAATCGCTATGGGCTCGTAACGTCAGTTCAAAATGGAAAATCACATCACTGGTTGGGGAATATAGGGAAACTAGAAAGTTTGTTAAAAAATTAAGTCATTCTTCTCTGAAATCTTTCGAAATTGCCCTTGCCAATGATAAGCGTAATCCTAAAAGACTGTTTTCATACATAAATAGTAAACGCTCTGTAATAAATCAGATCTCATCTATGCGAGTCACCAGTTCCAGTGAGATCATTAGCTCTGACAAAATTACAATAGCCAACTCACTTAACAATCAATTTCAATCAGTTTTCAGCAAAGAGCCATCCAATGACAATCTTCCCCGTTTTGATCGTAGAACTAACACAATCCTCAATAGCATATCTTTTGATACTCTGGCCACTCTAATGGAACTCTCAGCACTAGATATATCTAAATCACTTGGTGTAGATAATGTCAGCCCTCACGTTTTACGCTTTTGTTCTACCTCAATGTCTTCTCCACTTACTCTCATCTTTCAAAAGTCATTTGACAATGGTGAAATTCCAAGCTCATGGTCCAAAGCAAATGTAACACCTTTATTTAAGAAGGGCTCCAGAATCGACCCATCAAACTATAGACCAATATCCCTCACCTCGATTCCGTATAAAATAATGGAGAAATTAGTTAAGAAGGCAATCATGCAGCATTTAAAATCAAACAATCTTTTATCAGATAGTCAACACGGATTTTTAGAGAAAAAAGCATGCATTACAAATCTCCTTGAAACAATGGACTTCTTGACTGGAAATATAGCAAGAAAGCTACCAGTTGACGTTGTATTTCTGGATTTTGCTAAAGCTTTTGACAAAGTCCCACATCAACGAATGCTTTACAAATTAAAAATGTACGGAATCGAAGGCAATCTTCTCAATTGGATAAAAGCTTTTCTACTCAACAGGTCTCAACGAGTCATCCTTGGCGACACTCAATCGAATTGGTTACCTGTGACAAGTGGAGTTCCGCAAGGATCAGTCTTGGGTCCAATTTTATTTGTTATTTTCATCAATGATCTGCCAGATGTAATAAGCAAAGAAAACAGTTGTAAGATTTACGCTGATGACACTAAAATCCTAAGCATTGTCAACTCACTTGCTGCTCAACTTCAACTCCAATCAGATATTGACCAAATTGTCCAGTGGACTAAATCTTGGCTCATGGAGCTAAATGCAAAGAAATGTAAGGTCATGCACTTTGGCCAAAAAAAATTAACACCTTTCAAGTACTCAATAGAGGAATTAGGCCCTTGTTCAATAACGACTCGAACTACATTGGAAGCAACTACCTCTGAGCGTGACTTGGGAATTCAAATTACCAATGATCTTAAAGCAGGAACCCAATCCATCATTGCCTCATGTAAAGCAAATCAAATGCTAGGCATCCTAAAACACACTTTCCAATCTCGTGATGCTTCTTTATGGAAACAACTCTACTCCACCTACATTCGTCCTTCACTTGAGTTTGCAATTCCAGCTTGGAACCCTCATATGGCGAAGGATGAACGAACTATTGAATCAATACAGCGCAGAGCCACAAAAATACCAGACAAACTAAAAAAGTTAGACTACAAGTCCAGATGTTTACAACTTGGCTTATCTTCTCTTGTTGAACGTCGTAAACGTGGTGACCTCATCCAAAAATATAAAATTATTAATAACATCGACATAGTCAACTGGCACTTTCCTCTCATCACAATTCCACCAAGAGCAAATCACAGAGAAAGAATTCACCGTGAAAAGTACAGCAATAATTTAGCTCGTTTCCACTTTTTCAACAATCGCATTGCCAATGCATGGAATATGTTACCGGATGCATATTTACATACTCCACAAGGCGATAGCACACATGCGCCCGCGCACGATTTTTCGTACTTTTTTATAAAGAAACCCAAGATAGAGCAAACGCCAAAAGTCATGGAGAAGGGCATTAATTACATTCAACTTTTCTTTTAAAATAAACCCTCACGATCTTTGTATAGTTGTGTACTTTAATTAAAAAAATGTTATTCTAATATACTTACGTGTTCTTTGATTACTATACATTTATAAAGCGACACTTCAAATGTAAACACAAAGGTAAATAAAGTATAGTATATAGTACGTAATTTAAAAATATGTTTCTTTATAAAAAAGTACGAAAAATCGTGCGCGGGCGCATGTGTGCTATCGCCTTGTGGAGTATGTAAATATGCTTACCGGATAGAGTAATCGGTTCTCCAACTGTCAACAGTTTTAAAGCGAGCCTCGATAAGCTCTAATGTTACTACAGCTCGCAGCTATCCTTAGTGAAAGTTGCAATATGAGCTTCACAAAAACTAACTATAATCTGACATTCTATGATTTTTATTTTGTCAATTATTTTTACTTTTGTTGTGACAAATATATACTACTACTACTACTACTACTACTATATATATATATATATATATATATATATATATATATATATATATATATATATATATATATATATATATATATATATATATATATATATGTGTGTGTGTGTGTGTGTGTGTGTGTGTGTGTGGGAGTGTGTCAAATATAAGTTTATATGACCTATAAAAATTAACTGTACTTCCATTGATCAAATATTTTCTCGCAAAAGAAAAAAATGGCACAAATAAGAAAAATTCCAAAATTAAACATAAAAATTAGTCTTTAGACAAAAAATTTAGAATATCAATGTTTAGTAGGGCCACCCTTTGCTAGAATAACTGCTTGCAGACCTCGAGACATCGACTCCACAAGAGATTTGGTTTCTTCTGGAGTGATAAAAAAATTAAAATTTTAAGTTCACTTAAAAACCTTAAAGGAAGTGGAATATAAATAATTGAATACTTTGCTAAAGAGACGATGGAAGAAAGGAAAAAACTTTGGCAAGAAGTTAAAAATCTTCGCAACCAAGGTAAATACGCAACAATTAAATTTAATAAAGTTTTTTGTCGTGAATTTAGAAAATAAGAAAATTTTTTGCGTATAATTAAGATAAAGTTTTACGTAAGTTTAAGCGATAGAAACAAAGTTAATTCTTTTAACTAATGGCTAAACAAACAATAGATTACGAAACGCAACACTTTAATGTTTTCAAGTCGGCTAATAACTTTTCACTTAATAACTCTTACGATCCAGATTTACATTTTTTTTAATAAAAATACTTTTAACTCACGGTTTTTTGAATTAGGAACTTTTAAAAATGAATTAAAATCATTAAACAGTAACTTTACGATGATACACATAAATATAAGAAGTATAATTAACAATATTGACAAACTAAAACATTTTCTTATATAATGTAACTATTTGTTCAGTATGATTTGCTTAACAGAAACTTGGTGTTCTGATGAATCATCCAGAATAAATTCAAGCCTAATAATTCCGAACTACAAACTAATATCTTATGAGCGAAAAGCTCAAAAACGAAGAGATGGAATTATAACTTATACTCATAATGATCTGACGACTAAAATTAGAGACGATCTTTCGGTTTCTGATGCCGATCGTGAGGTCATTACAATTGAAATAATAAACAAAAAATTAAAAAATATACTGGTGCCCACCTGTTACAGACCACCTGAAGGTGATATAAAAAACTTTTCAAATCACCTAAAACAAATATTTCTTAAAAATAACAAAAAGCACAAAATATTATTCTGTATTGGAGATATAAATATAAACTGTCTAAAGTACGATGAAGATGCCGTTACCAAAACTTTTTTTGACGATATGTTTCAACACTACATCTTTCCTATAATAAACAAACCAACCCGGGTAACATTTAATTCAATCACTGCAATAGACAACATAATGACCAATTCATTATATGATCCTTCATTAAAAGCAGGTGTAATCAAAACGGATATATCCGATCACTTTCCGATTTACTTTTCCTTTTTTCAAGATACAAAAAATAATAACTCTAAAATCAAAGTCTATAAACGAAAAATTAATAATTTAACTATTCAACAGTTTAAAGACTCACTATCGGCAGTAAGGTGGGATAGGATTTACCAAGAATGTAACCTTGGGCATACCAACTCCGCTTATAATGAATTTATAGAAATAATCTTAAAGCACTATGACAATCACTTTCCAATTATACAACAAGAATTAAAAATAAAATACTTACAATGTCCATGGATTACCAGAGGTATAAAAAAATCTTCAAAAAAAACAAAAACTCTACATCAAATATTTAAAAAATAGAAATGAAAAAAATCTAAATACTTACAAACAATACAAAAATCTATTTGAAAAAATAAAAAAAAGCTCGAAGAAAAATTACTATTCAAACCAAATAAAAAATGCAACTGGTGACATTAAAAAAACATGGAATACTATAAAAGAAATAATTGGAAACAAAAAAGTAAAATCAAATAGTTTACCTGCTCAAATAATCATAGATAATATAGAGTACAGTGACAAAAATACGATTGCTGAAAAAATCAACGAATTTTTTGTTAACATTGGCCCTAATCTTGCCTCAAAAATTAAGTCTCCTAACATCTCATTCAAATCATACCTAAGTGATATTCAGAGCGAAATAAAATACAAAGATCTAAACTACCAAGAACTTAATGTTGCTCTAAATTCCTTAAAATTAAATAAAACTCCAGGTATCGATGATATCTGTAGTAGAGTAGTGGAAAATGTCTTTACAACGATAAATAAACCAATATTTGAAATTTTTAAGTCTTCGATTAAAACAGGAGTTGTACCAGACAAGCTTAAAATAGCTAAAGTAGTACCAATATTTAAAACAGGTGAAACATACTTAGTTAATAATTATAGACCTATCTCAGTACTCCCTATTTTTTCTAAGCTTCTCGAAAGAGTCATCTATAACAGATTGTGTGAATATTTAATCCGAAATAAAATTCTAAATAAAAAGCAATTCGGTTTCCAAAAACAATATTCAACTGAACACGCAATTCTAGATCTAGCTAACAATATATGTGATTCTTTTAATAAAAAACAGTTTGTTCTAGGCATCTTTATAGACCTTTTAAAAGCGTTTGATACTGTAGATCATGATATCTTACTTAAAAAAATGGAAAGCTATGGGATAAGTAATAGACAACAATGTGTTTTTTCAGATAATTATAAACACTCAAAACTACTAAGAGTTGAGTGCGGTGTCCCCCAAGGTTCCATTCTTGGACCTCTTCTGTTTCTTCTATATATTAACGACCTTAAAATGTCCCGGATAAACTTGATGTTATTATGTTTGCCGATGACACAAACTTATTTTATTCCTCGAACTCAATCAAAGATCTTTATGAATGTATGAACAAAGAGCTTAAAAGATTAAATATATGGTTGAACCTAAATAAATTATCACTAAATACAGAAAAATCAAAATACATACTGTTTCATTCCAAAAAACAAAAAATTAATATACCAACTATCCTTCCCTCGCTAAAAATAGATAAGGTAAACATTGAAAAAACAGAAACAACTAAATTTCTTGGGATCCTTATTGACGAAAATTTATCTTGGAAAGCCCACATAAGTACAATAAACACCAAAATTTCAAAAAATATTGGGATACTCTACAAAGTTAAGCCTATGTTGTCCCAACATAATCTTGAATCCCTTTATTTTTCTTACATCCAAAGTTATCTTACGTACGCTAATATTACATGGGCAAGTACACACAAATCCAAATTGAGTACTATTTATATAAGTCAAAAACACGCATCAAGATTAGTTTATAATAAAGATAAACTCACCCATGCTGAACCCTTATTAAAAACCTTGAATGAATCTAAATGTTTACCAAATGAACATCTACCAAAATGTACTATTCATGCTTAAATACAAACTTGGACTAGTCCCATCGTATTTTTTAGATAATTTCTTTCAAGTTAACTCTAATAGATATATAACAAGAGCAACAGGCAACTTCATACTGCCTAAAAGAAAAACAAGTTTCTCACGGTTTTCTATTTCCTACCGGGGTCCGTACCTATATAACAAAATAATATCAAAAAATATAGAACTTAAAGTATTAAATAATCCTGCCAACTTTAAAAATAAATTAAAACACCTCATACTTAATATCAAAAATTATATTGACATGTATTAAACTTAGCAACAAAATTTATACTAAAATATTTATGTGTATCACTGACTGTATACTGTTTAACCACTTCTGATTATATATAAATATAAAATAGACTTTATTTAACCACTTAAAGAGGTACTCGATGATAAGTCTTCTCAGACTTCTACGAGTTTTCCTTTACAACAACATGTTTTTATGATTTTCTCCCATGCTTTGACTATTGCTGCTTTTAGATACTTTTGTCTTCTGTAAGCTCAATCTCCAATTTTCCGTTCTAGAATGTACCACAAATGCTCAATCGGATTAAGGTCGGGGGACTGGACAGGCCATTCCATCACATTAATATTGTTTTTTCGAAAAAATTCCTTCGTTGCCATGGCAGTATGTTTTGGGTCAATGTCCTGTTGAAAGACGAAGTTGTTTCCAAATCTAAATTTACGAGCAGAGGGTTTCAAATTTTGCTTTAAAATGTCTATATACGAACTGGCGTTCATAGTTGATTAAATCAAAGTCAATTTGCCAGCTCCTCGCCTAGCCATTGATCCCCACACCATGACATTTCCGCCACCGTGTTTTACTGTTCCTCATGCAACTCAATTTGTATGCCTCACTTTGTTTTTGCCAGACTTTTTGCTGTTTATCCGAAGAGATCAGGTTAAGTTTGGATTTATCACTCCAAAATACTTTCTTCCAGTACTCGATAGTTTTGTCCGCATACTTTTTTGTAAATAATAATCTTTTTTTGATATGTCTTAGAGTCAAATAGGGTTTTTTGCGACATTACGATGAAATCCTTGCTCTCTAATTCTATTTCGGATAGTTTGAGCTGAAATCGTGATTTTGTGGTTGTTTTTAACTTTGTCTGCAATCTTTTGAGCAGCTTCAAATCTGTTTTCCTTCACTTGTAAAATAATGTTTCTATCAATAGCAGTAGGTGTTTTTCTTTTACGGCCTCTTCTTGATATATCAGTTGTAGTCCCATTCAAATTATGCCTTTTTTATAATGTTGCCGACAGTTCGAAAAGGGATTCCAGTTTGTTTATTAACTTCTCTCTAAGTCTTGCCACTATTTACCAAATCCACAACAAAGTTTCTTTGAGAAATCGTCTGATGTCGTTTTTGTCCAATACGCATGTTGCTATAAATTAATCAATTTTATTCAATTACTCAAAACTTGTGTGTTAAAAATATATTTTGAATGTTACATATGAACGCATCATATGTGTTACATATGTAAATATAATTTTAGACTTAAACTTACCAAAATTTTATTTTTTTTCCCACAAAAATTCAAAAAACTACTAAATAAAGTTTTTGTGCCATTTATTTTTTTGCTTCCAATATAACACCTGTGTGCTTTTAATGTTTTTAAAAACAATAATCTTTCGGTAAAACCATGCACAGTTACGCATAAAAATCTTCGTAATAGTTGTACTCCTTGATGTACATTTACATTTTTTACAGTTTTAAAAAAACATGAGAATACGGATAAGTTAAAAAAATAACTTAAAAAAAATGCTGGTGCCATTTTTTTTTGTCTACTGTATATATATATATATATATATATATATATATATATATATATATATATATATATATATATATATATATATATATATATATATATATATATATATATATATATATATATATATATATATATATATATATATATATATATATATATATATATATATATATATATACATATATATATATATATATATATATATATACATATATATATATATATATATATATATATATATATATATATATATATATATATATATATATATATATATAATATACTATGACATTTATGTTTTACCAATACAGCATTAAGTTATAATGATATATATATATATATATATATATATATATATATATATATATATATATATATATATTTATATAATATACTATGACATTTATGTTTTACCAATACAGCATTAAGTTATAATGATATATATATATATATATATATATATATATATATATATATATATATATATATATATATATATATATATATATATATATATATATATATATATAATATACTATGACATTTATGTTTTACCAATACAGCATTAAGTTATAATGATATATATATATATATATATATATATATATATATATATATATATATATATATATATATATATATATATATATATATATATATATATATATATATATATATATATATATATATATATATATATATATATATATTTGAAATTAGGAAAAAATGTGTTTAAAGTTAAATAAAATTTTAAAGCAAATAACATTTATATTCTTTATAGTTACTTTACTCAACTACTATTTTTTGATCATGTTGATTATGATCATTGATTATTTTCCTAACCGTATTATTGTAATTATACTACCGCGTTAATTTACATTAACTATATTATTACAACATTTAAAAAAAAGTTTCGATGGGATAAGGTAACTGTAATCAGTGCATAAACAAGGACAGATTTTTTAAAATGAGTTGAAGCAAGTTATATATAATTCGTTATATACCTGGACTCTGGGCTGACATTGCAAACCTTATTGTGTATGGAATGAAAATCAAACTTTTTTAAAGTTGCATCATAGACCAACTAGGATGTGCCAATACATTTAAAGTAGGAAAAGTAAAAATTGTGAAATAATACTTATTAAGGTCGCTAGTAGTGAAAAGATATATGACTTAGTTAGAGATATATGAATCTCCTAAGGTAGTTATATATCTTATCAGGCAGTCAAATATCTCATCTGACAGTCATATACCTAAATAGAAAGTCATTTACTTCCTCAGGCAGTCATACAATAAATATATCCTAAAAAGTTAAGAAATTAAAAAACAAGATTGGTATACATGAAATATTCACTTTAATCTTATGATAAGAGCGCATTTGCATGACCCAAATAGTCTTTGTTGGGTACTACTTTTCAAAAGTTGGCAAATTATATATATTGAAATTTAATAATGAAATTTATAAAATTGTTGCTCTCATAACCTGTGTAGGGAATACAAAAAGAGGGGGAAAAAGTTATTTGTTTATGTATTTATCATTGATGTGAAACCTTTTGTAGTACCTTTTATAGTTCTATATATATTTTATTTGTACTTATTAAATATTAATATAATAATATATAAAGAGAAATACAAACACAAAAAAATAAAAGAAACTACGATAAAAGAGAAATCTCTAAATGTATACACACAAAATTATTATATTTTAATACCGACCACATACAAACAAATTGGTTACACAGATAGATGTATCTTGTTTATGATACAAAAACTGGATAATCATAGAACAAAAGGAGACTTAATTTATTTTTTCAAAATCGATATATCGATAAAATCGATATAGGGAATATTATTATTTGGTACTCAAGCCTATTATTCGTCCAGTTCGACACGGTAAAAGAATACAGTTTGTACTAGAGTCTAATAATAGTTACGATTAACAATACCATTTCTTTAGAAAAAGAGATGCTGAGCATTGGAATGCACTCTGTGATGCGACGGTAAACTGTTCGAGAACGGAAAAATTCAAGAGTATTCTTAACAGTTCAATAGATAGTTGTCTATAGTCATTTTATAACTTTACTAAAATCATCTTATTCGTAAATCAAATACTATCACTAATACTATCATAAAGTGTCTCACCAGGTAAATCTTCAATAGCGTGTGAAACTATAAAGTTACAAGCTTTAACATTTTATGAATCTAAGTGATGGAATATTAACTATTAAAGACGCAACAATGTTTGGGAAAATCACGTCAATACTCCTAGGAACCGCAGCATTACCCGGAAGACCGACCGGAAACCGTCCCATGCGTAAAATAATTCTGGAGCTAGGTGTAAGCAGAAAAAGCAGCTTTCTATAATCAAAACGGAGCTTAAATTGCACCCATTAAAGTTCCAAAGAGCACACTTTCTTGATGAAAAGCTGAAGTTTTTATTTATTATTTTAGACAAATATATTTGTTTTCGTAATAAATATGATTTTTAATTTTAAAAAATGAAACTTAAATATTTTATACTTAAGATAATTTACTTTTCGATACAACCTCGAATTTTTTTTGAAATTTTTGCCTAATATAAAAAAAGAAATCTTTTTGCACTTATTAACTAACAAATAATCCTCATGAATTGGATTCTGTAAAGTTAACAAGTACATTTGAACCATTCTTAGCAGAAATGGGTATTTGCCTCTTTTTTTAAAGGAGTGAATTCTTTTAATAAAATTATTTTGTCTTAACCGTATATATGACAAAATAAAGTGTTTAAAAACAAAAATTATATCAAATTAAAATTACAATTAAAATTTATCCTTTACAATAATATTCCACTTCAAGGTATTTGTGTGTTCCTACACACAAGTTTCCAAACACTTCGTTGGAGGCCTTTACAATACAAGAAGACTTATTTAAACACATTTTACGAATAACTTTAATAGAGTTCGTTCGTTTTCGATTGCATTCTCTACGCCAATCGGAAAAGCCGGGACAATCACTGCCAACTGTTCTTTTGTAGTTTGCTCTAACTATTTCAATTAATTCCTGATTTTTGCAATCAATTTTAAGCTCTTTTCCGTGGCATATTTTTACAACATTTGTTTTTGGTGCACCTAAAGATTTAATAATTTTTACAAAAACGTAATATGAAAATTTCTAAAATTTATAATTTATTATTTATTAAACTGTCAGCACTGACGGCAACAAAACTTCAAACCAACGTTTCATTACCGTCAACATTGCTAAACGTAAATGAAACGCTGCAGTGTTAAGCACACTAAAGACATAAGCTAATAAGGTGTGCCCAATGAAAAACGTTTAAAAACAAAAAATATATATATTTACAATAATACTGCACTTTGATACTATTGTAATTTTCACACTTGGGCACTAAAATCTTACAATACTTCATGTCTGAACACTTATTATAGCGATCATCTTTAAAAGAATTATATTGATCTTTTTGTGAACATTTCGTCTTCGATATACTAGTGTCGGAACAAGCATTGGTTTTTTCGTAGTTTGCATCCACAACTTTAATGTACCCTTTACCTTTGCAATCAATAATAAGGTTATCCATTTGACACGCTTGAGCAATACCTAAAATAAACAGTTTATAATAAGGTTGACTATGACTTTAAAATCCATTTGACAAACATTTTATTGTACACCTTTAACAGCCAAATTACGATACTATAATTATAGTATACTATATATTACATTTAATTTTGTGACTAAATAAATAATTGTTAAAATAAAATCCAACTAAACAACAGTCATTCTTATCAGTCAAATGTCATGATTGTCAGAGAAGACAATTTGCTACTTTTTAAAGGGAGTAACAACATTAGGATTATGGGGTAAGGCTTTTCACCTTTAATGCCCTCAAACACTGTATATTATGCAACAACAGAAATGCAAAGAGAAAAAAAATATATATATATAAAACAAGACTAGTATTACAAATACTAGAATATATAAAAAAATACTAGTCTAGAATATATAAAAAAATACTAGTCTAGAATATATAAAAAAAGAATTTTTTGCAAGTAGACTCCATAAATATGCCAGTTTAACCTATCTTACCTTACGTTGAAAAAGTTTCGATATTCTGCTGTTTTTTTTTAGAGCTTTAACTGTGTTACATGACAACCTTGCTCCAAGAGACATATCAAAGACTTTTTTACGGACAGCATTTTCTTGACAATCAGTAACCTCTGACATACCACTTAGTTCTATACTATTTATTTGCTGATAAAGGCAACAAGAAAGAGTTTCAAACGAGCACAGAATAGACTTTTTATAATAATTTAAAACCCAAAAATTCTTTATCACGTATAGTTACACACAATCTTCCCAAAAAACTATTTTATCAAAAAATTAATATTTTTTTGCTAATTTCCATTATATTGACCATAAAGAACAACAACTTTATTTTAAAGATTTTTCAATGACTAGAAGTAATAGGCTAATATTAAGAAGCTTAGAGTTTTATCATTTTGTTTTTAAGCTAACTCATTCTTAACAAGAAACATTGGATTTAATAGAATAATTAAAATATTAAAAACAATGGTAATGCAGGAATGTCATAAAAATACTGTAAAGTTGCAGTAAAATTACCTGCTAGGAGATAGGATGCAGGAATATTCATTAAGAGCGTTATCTGCTAAAAGTATTCACTAAGGGATTTACCAAAAAGACAGCTTCCATCCAGTGGTGATATTTTAAAGTAATTACAACATATCTTTTGAGTCAAAAAAGTTGATGACAAATCAAAAAATCAAAGTTTTAAAAATGTTGATCTCATCAATTACAGTTTACAGTTTTTTCAAGTTTTTTTATTTAATTTATTTGTTTTATTATCATTCTAGTCAACAAACTTGTAGTTGAATAGAATTATTGAAAAGAATAAAGAACATTTTTGATTTAAGAAAACACAATATTTTTTTACCTTCATTATTATCTATTAAACAAGATAATTTAAAAAAAATAATGTTAAAAATTATAATTAATGATATTTAAAATTTTGATTAATTAAATCTTGATTATTATTTAATAATCAAGATAATCAAAACAAAAATAAATATAAAATATGTAAAAAATAATAGTGAAAAAAAAGTTACTTTTTTAAAGAGATATTTTTCTATAAAACTGAAATGACTGCTTTTGCCTAACATTAGAGTTTGCCGGCATGTTTAGAATTGGAAATCCAGACATGGGCATAAGCCACAAATATAAAAATATAAAATGGGCGTGAGCCACAAAATATTACAAATTAAAAAAATAAAATGTAAACATAAAATGGTTGTCTAATTAAAAAAAAAAAAGGTAGTTTAAAAACAAATAAATAAATTACAACAACACTACCCTTATATATTTATGTGCAAAAAGTATCATCAGCAAAAGTTAAAAAGTAAAAATAGAAAATTGTAATTGCAAATTACAAATTTTAAATGTATATGTCAATGATTGTAAAAATAAATATTTGTAAGAATAATCAAGTTAAACAACATTATTAAAAATTTATTAGAAAATGACCACTTGTAACCTTGTCGAAATCATAAGCATGTGTGAAATTCATAAATAAACCAAATATAGAATATCTACAAAAGTTTGATGCTTCACCATAGTTTAATACAACGTAACGTTATGCCCGTTTACAAGTTGTATCACTAGGTATTTTCAGGCATACTCAGAAACAGGTTTTTACCCATATGTTTCAGTCTTTAAAGCAGATGAAAAATTTATATGATTATTAAAATGTGAAATAAATAAAAATATATAAAAATAATATATTGACAATCTTTTTCTTTTCTAGAAACATAACCTGGAATGTAAAGCAATGATTTAAATTCAGGTGGTTCATCATGGTTGATCTAATAGTGGTCTATGATATATCTAAAATTTTCATCGTTACTATAATATAAAAATCTAAAGGTAATCAAAGGTAATGCGTTGATCAAAAAGAAGCATTTAATATATCAACAGCTTTTTATAGAACTAGTTTGATTTGCTGATACTCTTATAAAAAATCCTCATTACTTTATCTGAGTTTCCTAAATGCTATTTCTATGTTGTCTGGTGTAAAATTCCCATATATATGAAAATTATGCAATACATATATATGATAATTATTCAACGAATGTTTACTAAAACAATTTTTAGAAACTGCTCCATGTAATTGGGACTATGGATCAAAAAGTATAATTACATAATTGATTATGTATTAGTTTACATAATTGATTTGATGCATGACTGGTTTTCATGGTTTTAATTATTTCTGGCTTTTAATTATTTTTTCTTCATTCATTGGTTGATTTACCTTTGACCAAGTTCCTTGCATAAGTCTAATGCAAAAGCTAAAAACTTATTTAACTGAAAAAATTATTTTGTAAAGGAATAAAGCACTACTATCAAATAAGTTGCAATTTGTCCTTCTTATAAATGTAGCTTATTGGGTTCAAGAATGGGTGTTGGAAATTAATGTAAAAAATATATAAGCTTATGCATTTTAACCAATCCAAATCTATTCACTTCATTGATAACTATGAATCAAACAGCTATTTTAACAGAGTTCAACCTAAATCAACTTTATCAGAAAAAGACCTTGGCATTCTAATTTCTAATGAACTAAAGCAAAATGTCAAAACATTTATTGCTGCCGCTAAGACTAAAAATAATGCTTGGTATCTATTTATATAAGATACCAAGCGTTTATTTTAGGTATTTATAAGCAGTTTTATAAATCTACTTTTAGAATTCGCTATCACCAATTGGTACAGTGACAGATCCAGCATTTTTTGGTATTTGAGATAACTTCCATGCATGGAGCAAACTCTAAACATTTGTATTTATATGTTTACGCCAAATAATTATGCTTTGCAAAAAATTGCAATGATTGGAGGCTGGGAGCAAAAAAGTCCTTACATTTTATCCCCCCCCCCCTCCTAACCCCAAACGTGAAGGGCATCAATTTGATAAAATACTTTTTGCACTACTCTAAACTAGACTTAAATTCATAAATAAATTTAAAGTTTCATAGTATTATCTCTCAGTGTTCAAAAGTTATGACCAATTTATAACCAGTCTCAATTTAAGGGGGTTTCAAATTTTATATGGTCTTCATAGTCTTACCTCAAATTTTGTATTAGCAACTGTTCTTCTTTTTTCATATGTTTTGTATATTTAATATATTACAAAAACAAATGTAATGTTCTCTTATATGTTCATATAATATAAGCAAATATACATGCATTTAAAAAATCTGATTTCTTTAAATGCCATGAAATAAAATATTTTTTTGTTAAAAAAATTATTTTAGAATCTATCTTTTGGTTCTTGGAAAAAGAAATTTTTTTCTAGGTAAGGAATAACTTTATTTCTTTGTTACTAAGGTTATACTTATACACTTGTCACCAAGTTTTATATTTATACTTACTTTAGCATCTAGCTTTAAAAAAAAATTTGAATTAAAAATAGTAAGTAGTAAATAAGTTTCCATTGACTTTTGAATGAATAACCTTGTTTGTTTTTTTCGCTTGAGGAAAGCCATTTTGAAAACTAAAATTTCATTGTTTTTTTTTTTGTTTTTTTTTGTAACTTTATAAAAAACTAATCATCACCACATCACGCATTAATTATTATTAATATAATTATTATTAATCTTTATTAAACGTTTATGACTTTATTAAAAGAAGTCAATACAATTCCCAATTTAAAAAAAAAAATTAAAGTATAAAAAAAACATGTACTAAAATAATATGTAAAAAAAGTATCAATTAAAAACTCAAAACTAATAATTTTATAAATATTAATAAAAAAAGCAAAACATTATTTTAAAATTTTTTTAAATCTTTAAAAAGAAATAAATATCACTTACAATAAAAACAAAACAAAAAAAATTTAAATGCACTACAAAAAAATAAAACTTAATTAAATTTGAATAACCGATTAAAAAATTTAAATTTAAAATATAATATACTAATTAAAAGTTGTTAATTTTACAATTATATTTTTATCAAATATTGATTGTTTTGTTAATGTTAATTTTGTTACTAAAAATTTCATTCTTTTCTTTTTTTTTAAATAAATAAAAAAAAAAAATTAATCATCACCACATCACACATTAATTAGTATTAATATAATAATTATTATATTAATCATATTAATCTTTATTAAATATTTATGACTTTAATAAAAGAAGTAAATACAATTAAATTGTATTCGCTTCTTTTATTAAAGTGAATAAAACTAAAATTGATTCCACAACTTAAATTTGCCACAAGAAATTTAATTAAATAAGTTATAAACAACATGTCTCAAACAAACCTGACAATTCTAGCACCAAATTTAAAAAAAAAAAAAATTTTATTAAAAAAATTCATTTTTTTACTCAAATATTGTTTAAAGCTTAGTTGAAATTAATTTTGTAGTTAGCTAATACAAACAAAGTTTATAAACTTACTAACACAGCTGACATTATCTTTACCCAACTTCATACTATTTTTACAGGAGCAAAAATAACTGCCATTGGTATTTACACAAACTCCATTACTCCAAGAGCATGGCTTTAAGTTGCACTCATTGATATCTTATTAAAAATAATTAAAAATAATTAAAAAAAATATGTAATAAACTAATATTTAAAAAAGTAAAACTAATAAAAACTATAAATTAAAAACTCAAAACTAATAATTTAATAAACATGAATTAAAAAAGCAAAATATTATTTTAAAATCTTCAAAAAGAAATAAATTCCTCAGTCATAGATATCGTTTACGATCAGAGCAAAAAAAAAAAAAAAATGCACTATGAAAAAAATATAAAACTTGAATAAGCGATTAAATGAAATTGAACTTTACTAAAATTTAAATTTAAAAAATAATATTATATACTAATTAATTATTAGTTGAATTAAACTAAATAAATCAGCATGATTTTTAGGCTTGACGTCTTTCATTTGGCAGTCTACTTGTTCTCACAAATGTTCAATAAGAATTAAGCTATGGGATTGGGTTGGCCACAAAACACAAAATTTACTCTATTTAAAAACTCTTGAACCAATTTTATTGTTTAGAATGTTTGGGATTGCTATCCTGCTGGTATATCCATCCTTAAGGCATTTTAACCTTTGCAAAAAGTAACAAAATGTTCTTACATATATCTTTGTATATTTTATGATACATTGTCCCAATTATACCGAGCAGACCACCCATAGTCTCAATAATTCTGTGGAGCAGAACAACACCATCTTGACCAAAACATCCCCAAACATTTACATTATTTCCTATATGTTTCAAAGTTGGTGTTTAGGTCCATTTCTTATATCTACTGGATGTAGAACAAACCTGATTCAATCTGACCCAAACAGAATGAACTTGTTTTTACCACTAAAATAAATCTTTAACCTTTGTTGACTACTCCGCCTAAGATGCACTGATGCAAATTCTTTTTGGGCAATTTAATTTTTCGAAATCTATGGCTTTCTAGTTGAGCATTTTCCAAATTAGCACAAATGTAAACATAATTTTGTAGTAGAAATGCTACAATAATTCCATAGCAACATCACATTTGTATATTTATATTGACAACTGATTAACAGAGATTATAAAAACTCATCAAAAATTATTATTTTGTAAATCAATTGAAAAAATTTACTTAAATAAGCAATATTTGTTTAAAACATAATAGTAAACATTTAAGTAAGTATTTTAATTGGTATAAAATATGTAAAAAAGCATGTATGAAAAACTACTTGATTTTGAGAGAAGTTTAGAAACTAATTTTTTTCAAACTAGATTCTTTTAAAAATGGGTTTATGTTGTAGCTTATATAATATATCATAGCTTTTCAATCCAGGTAATATTTTATAACTTACTCTTCTTTTCTACTATAATTTGGATGTCAACATCAAGGGTAAATATTATCCTAACAATAAAGTTTCCTCTTAGCTTCTAAACGATAATTAGATCATTTTTCTCATTGGCCTCACTCTTCAAATTAAATTTAGTTAAGTTTGCTTTTACTTCCTTTTGAATCTGTATTTTTGATTCCACAATACACAAAATAAGGCTGCTTCAGAGACTTCTTCACCTTAGAAAAATTTTTAATGGCAGGATTAATTTTTAAAATTCAAGTTTTCATATTAGAAGTAGATTCTTACACATAAATTAGATGTGTTAGTAAAACTGTGTTTATAAACATGGCAATTTATAATCCACTTGTATATAATTATATAATTTACATAATTTAATAATTAATTTACACAATTTACACAAATAAAAAATAAAAACAGTGACTTTTGCACAATAAGAGTTAAAAGAATCTATTAAGTAGTTAAGACATTAAATACAATATAAAACTTAATATGGTAGTTAAAAATATAATACTAAATGTTAATTTATTAAGTTTTTATGTTCCAAAACTTATTTTATATAAATCGAGCTATATGTTTCATATGAATTGATTAGGTAATCATTGGTAATGATAAAAAATGATTCATTAATGTTGATTAGAGAATTATTGGTAATGATTAAAAATGATTCTTTCATGTTGATTAGAGAACTGTGGGTAATGATCAAAAATGATTCTTTCACATTGATTAGATTTTGATTGCTATATATTAAATAAACTGGTAACTTTTTTATATATGTAATAAGTATAATATAAGTGATATTACCTAACATTATGAAATGTAAAACTGTATGTACCTTGACATTGATTAATAAGTGATTCCACTCCACCATTAATTGTTTTATAGCCACTTTTACAAGTACAGTTGTATCCACCAACCAAATTATTACATACCGCATTGATTGAGCAGTTGTTTGTTGTTGACAAGGCACATTCGTTAATATCTGTAAACAACTTAACATCATAAGTTAAAAATTGTCAAAAGCATTGCATGACTGTTTGATATGACACAAAAGTACTTATGCAAAGATATTTTAAGTTGAATTTATATTCCTTTTTAATTCTTTTTTTAATTTTATATATATATATATAAATATATACCACACACACACATACATATGTTTGTGTGCATTTATGTATGTATGTATGTGTGTATGTATGGGGTTGGGAATTTCAGTCAAGATCTAATAAACAGGGGAAGGGGGGTGGGTTGTAGGAAGGGGTTTGGGTTTAATGAAAGGGGCGGGAGGAGTTTTTTCATGTATTTTTTATAAAAAATTTCATTTCTTAAATCCAAACAAATAATCTTGAGAAAACCTCATAAAACTATTTAAATCAAGTGTGGCATGCGGTCAAGTGCGTATTTTTTAACAGATGTTTTATAATAATTTTAATAGGATTTAATATGTTGATATAAGTTTAATACTTTGGTGAGAAAAATATTGCATGGCTCATATTGATAAATTGAGATTAATTTGGTTGGTGATTTTAAAAGCCTGTTTACAGTGAAAAAGTTTGTTTTTATCAGTGACTGAAATAACTGTTTTCTAATTTTTAAGGGTGATATTTACTGATTATTATTATTTTTTTTGATAACAAGTAAAAATTATTAAATGAAGGAAAGATGGAGGGGGTGGGGTGGGTGATGGTCTTAACAAGCTTGGGATGGTGGGGAAAATTGTCTAAAAATTAATAAATATCACTCCCCACCCCACCCCGTTTAATAGGGACTCGAGAGTAGAGACAAAGTGGTAGATGGCAAAACCTTGTGACAAAGAGTTAGATGGCCTCTAAAATACCTTAATTGATGTTTGTAAGGTTTTTGAGAATCAAGGTGACATTATTATTGTCTGTAAAATTATTATTGAAATTGAAAACATTTTATAATTATATCTGCTTTTGATATCTAATAATTGTGTTATAGGTTAACTTATGTGTCAGGGAGATGTGTTATTGCATGTGTTATTACAATGAGATGTTATGCATCTCATTGTAAACTGAAAAAAAAAATTTTTTTAATTTTACAGCATTTATACATTATTACATATATATTTCATTTTTAAATTATACTTTACATTCTATTCTTTACATTCTTATATTTTAGGATTTTTTTTGCAAAATGATAAGGCTAGTGGTATCTATGCGTAATGAACAATTATTAATGCAGAAAAATATTATTTATTTTCATTATTTTTTCACTTCCTTATTGAAAGAAACTGTCTGAATTTTAACTTAGTATTTTTTAAATTAAATTAGTAAAGTGTTATTATAATTTATGTGATATATACAATATGTGATCTTTTTTATAAAACTAAAAAAAAATTGTATGTAAAAAAAAAAATAGACGTAAAATGAATGACATTGGAAAAAAAGATTAATAGCTTTAAAAAATGAACATTTGATAACATGTACCTTGACATTGATTAGTGAATGATTCTACTCCACCATTATTTGTTTTATAGCCACTTTTACATAAACAGTTGTATCCACCAGCAAAATTGTTACATATAGCATTAATTGAACAGATGTTTGTTGTTGATAAAGCACATTCATTAATATCTAGAAAAAATTTAGTAATATAAATTTAAAAATTATATTTTAAAAATGTTATTAAGGTATATATTTAACTAAAGTAACCACTACTTTGGACAGTGGGGTAACTTTGGACAAAAACTTTGAATATAAATCTTTCTTGTGTATAATTAAATTTCTTGTCATGTGCTTTATTTTAACTTTTATGTATATTTTTTTATATTGAATAGAAACTAAAGCCAAAAATTACATGTGAAAACTGTTTCTTAAATATAGACATCTTGAAAAGAACAAATACGATTTTACCAAGAATTAAAAAAACACTACTTTGATTTTATTATCAACATCATATTTACAAACTGCACATTACAACATTTATACTGTAAACAAAATATCAACTAAGATTCAATTCTATACTTTAAATGACTTTAAGACTTTCAATGAAGAAAAAACTTTACTTAACAAATTTCACTAAACAGAACATCATATAAAATATACTGCATTCTGAGCAGTGAACCATTCTAATAGAAAATTAAAAACTTTATATATATATTTTTTTTGTTTCACTGGTAAACTTCAGCTTCCTTTGGATAAAATTTAAAACATTTACATTTTTTTAAAGATAATATTTAATTAAACATTTCATAGCATAATTGTAAGCATTTTTTTGACAGTTAAACAATACAAAAAAAATTTTGAAGGTATTTTAACCTATTAAGTGACTTTAGTTTAGAGGTTACGATGGACACTGTTCAAATTTATTAAAACATAAATTTTTTTAGGTTAATTTATATAAATGCCTAACCTTATCTCAATTAATTATATATATATACAAACTTTATTGCACGATCACGTAAATTCCTTTGTGCAGATATCATACTTAAATGAAGTTAGTTGTGTTACAACAATATCAATGTATAGAAAAAATTATGTAAGTCACTAATAATGCCCAAAAAGAATTAATTGTTAAGCTAATAGTTTTAATTATTAAACAAATTGTACCGTTTGCAAATTTAACTTCGTTAAATTTGCAATTAAATTAAGTTTAGTTTAAGAAACTAAACTAAACTTTACATTTTTTTAATTTTAAATCTTAATAGTGAAGTGTTATTATAATTTATGAGATAATATATGCGATCTTTATGTGATAATATACGCTATCTTTTTTTAGTTTATATGATAATATATGCGATCTTTGTTTTATAAATGTTTTGCAAAAAAAAGAAACTATGTTTATATTACTATTTTATTTAAAAAAAAAAAAAAAGTAGATAGTATTGAAAGATAAACTAATAGAAAAACTACTTATTAACATTATGTACCTTGACATTGATTAGTGAGTGATTCTACTCCACCATCAATTGTTTTATAGCCACTTTTGCATACACAGTTGTATCCACCAGCAAAATTGTTACATATAGCATTAATTGAACATATGTTTGTAGTTGATAAAGCACATTCATTAATATCTAGAAAAAATTTAGTACTATAAAATAACATCTAACAGTTAAAATAAGTAGAGAAATAAGTTAACATCAAATAATAAAAAAATTGCTTTTAAAAAGTAAATTTAAATGTCTACACTTACCTTTCATATGTATTTTATAATGGATTTTAAAAATAAACACATATAATTTATTATAGAATAGGCTAAAATTTGTTGCTAATGTTGATAAATCAATAAATGATAATGAAATCTGCTTTTCAACAGTTAAACTTGCAAAAACTACAATATGAATTAACAATTTCAGTTTTAAAACTATAATCTTAAAAGATAATTAGCTGTTGTTGTTTTTTTTTGTTATTTCCATACATGGTAAATAATTGCAAAAATACTTCTAAACCCAACTAAATGCTACCAGTTGTAAAAATTAGATCTAAAGCATTATTAGCTTTTTTCCCATTAATATGAAAATAATTTTATTCTGCGTTTTTTCAAAGTGTGCAATTAATTCTAGGTAAAGTTTGACCACCCGTTAGCAAAAAAAATCAAAATCACCATACTAAAAATTTACAAAATGTGTAAAATACTTCTTGCGTTTTAAATTAAAATAATTAACATTATGAATGAGTATTAATAAATCTTTAATTGGTCTTTTAATAATAAATATTTTAATAAAAAAATAAAATGTCTTTTAATAAAAAAAAAACAGTAAGTATGGTATATTATTTAATTCAAAATTCAAAAATCATACACCCGAGTTTTTTAGTTCTTGGTCTTGCCTTAAGGCCAAAAATTAAGGCCTTGGCCTCGAAACTTTTGGCCTTGGCCTTGGTCTTGGCCTTGAAGTTTTTGACCTTGACCTTGATTGTTTTGGCCTTGGCTTTCATAAAAAAATACATAAAAAGAAAGAATTGAAAGTTTTCATTCTTTATTTTTATGTATTTTTGTTTTCGGCTTTCATATATATCTACAAGTATATTTTCTTATTGACTTCGTTGAATTCTGTGCATAACCTTGATCTTATTTCACAAAATGTGATTTTATTGTCACAGCACTTGCTACCTATAGTTTGTTAATAATTGGCCTTAACGAAAGGCAAAAATTTAAGTTTTTTGGTCTTGAAAATGCTTGCGTAGGCCTTGGCCTTGAAACGCTTACTTTTGGCCTTGTAACTTTTGGCCGTGGTCTTGGCCTTGGCTTTGTTAACAACTGTGTCATACACTATTTTAGACTTAATCTAAGCAGGTTGCAAAGGTTGTTTAATTGTTTAAATACCTTTTAATACAATTTGGTTGAACATACATACTTACATATAACAAAATATAATGTAAAAATAAATATTTAAAAAATTACTATTGCATACTGAATCTCAAATTTAAAAAGCCCTAAACAAGTTTTTATCAAGGCTAAAAGATATTCATTTTTGCTGTTTTTCTTTATCTGAAAGAAACTTTCTAAATTAAACTTTGAACTATTATTTTTGAAATTGTATTAGCAAAGTGTTATTATAACTTGTGGAATATAGACAATAAATGTGATTTTCACTTTAAAAAAAAAGAAATTATGTATATAAAAAATAAAGATGAAAAAAAAGAGAATCATATTTTTAAAAAAGTAGATAAATAATGTTTCATTATAAGTTCTTTTTTCAAAAAAAGTATATGAATTTTGGTCAGCAAAAAAAAAAAAGAAGCCTTAATACATCTGTCAACTGATAAATGGACTGGTTGGTCAGTTGATCAACTGACTGGTTGAAGGAAGTGCTGCTAAATCAATGAAGGATTAGATTGGGGTAGCATTAAACTTTTTCATTATTCTTCGTTTGCTTGTTCTTATTGCAACAAAAAAACTGAATGGATTTAGATGGAACAAAAAAAAGAGCAAATAGGTATCTATAAACACCATTGTGTAAGTAAATTTTTTCTACAATTAAGAACAAAGACCTTTTTCTCAAGTTTGTCTTTTACTTTCATGTCAAAAAAAATTTCAAGTAAACAAATTGTGACAAGTAACTTAGGATTTTCCAAATTTTTATTACTTAAGCTATATTTCCATGTCCACATCTAAATATTAATACTCCAGTTACCAATATATTTTATCTTTACTTGTAAAAACAAAAGAAGTTATGAAGCAATGATATTTGAAAGCAAATCAATAGAAAATAAATATAAAAAAAAAAGAAAACGCGATAACATTATGTACCTTGACATTGATTAATGAGCGATTCTACTCCACCATCAATTGTTTTATAGCCACTTTTACATATACAGTTGTATCCACCAGCAAAATTGTTACATAAAGCATTAATTGAACAGATGTTTGTTGTTGATAAAGCACATTCATTAATATCTAGAAAAAATTTAGTATAATAAAATAATATATAACAAATATAAAAAGAAAATCTTTATAAGTAAAACTAAAGCATATACAGCTATGTTACTACTCTGAAAACGCTCACATGACAGAAAAATGCAACTATTTGGTTTTTAAATTTTAAAGATAGTTTGAACATATAAAAGGAAAAAAATCAATATCACTAAAAGTTAAAACTTATTGTTTTGCAAAAAACTGTTAATTTAAAAGAAAATTGTCATTTTGTAAAATCATACTTTTTAGGATTTTCAAGTATAAAAAAAACAACAACAACAACAACAAAAAAAACAATAAAAAATATAACTTTAATAAAAAGAAAATGTGATAACATTATTTACCTTGACATTGATTAGTGAGTGATTCTACTCCACCATCATTTGTTTTGTAGCCATTTTTACATACACAGTTGTATCCACCAACAAAATTGTTACATATAGCATTAATTGAACAGATGTTCGTAGTCGATGAAGCACATTCATTAATATCTATAAAAAATTAGTATTATAAAATAATATATAAGAAAAAAAAAATTTATTATTAGTTCTTCTTCCAAAAAAAATCATATTGATTTAAGTCAGCAAAAAATAAAGGCTTTAATACATTTAACTGATCAACTTATTATTAGCAAATTATAAAAAGTAGATAAATAAGTTAGCATCAAATTATTAAAATAATTTGTTTTAAAAAAAATGTTAAAAAATTTTGTTTTAGAGCTTTTAAGGCTGAAGCAAAACATCTTTTTTTAACTTTTATATGTATTCTACATAGTTAAACAATAATGAAATTCAAAAATAGTCACACAATAATTATTTTACGAGAGGTTAATTTAATACTGTTAATGTTAACGAATCAATAAATAATGAAATCTGCCTTTTTACAGTTAAACTTTTAAAAACAACGATAGAATTAACCATTTAATTTTCAGAATAAAATTCTAAAAAATATATTTTTTGATGTTTCTAAGACCAATATATCAATTGCAGAAATGCAAACAAATCCTAATAAACGTTACGGGTTGAAAAGGTTAAATTCAAGTCATTTACAGCTATTATGTCATTATTTTAGAGTGTTTAGGACTCTTACATGTTGCTAGAAATAAACTTTATAAAGTGTTTCACTGCAAAATAATATTTTGATTTTTCAATTAAAACCACTAAAAAATAAAAACTTTTTAAAACCACTTTCGTAAATATACTTAAAAATATATAAAATCTTATTTGTCAAGTATTTTGAATGCCCTTCATTTTTAATACTATAAAAAATTAAATGCAAATAATAAATTTTTGCTATTACAATTTTGTTGGGTTCTTGTTTCATATTTATTATTTCTCATGGATCTTAAAAAAAAACTTTTTTCAGGGAGAAGCAAGAGGAAGAGCATTAGAAGTATTTTTGATTTATTTTAAACTAAATAAAATTTCTTTTCTTTAAACACAAGTAAACTCTCTGTGCTATTTCTGTGTTGAATTTGTATCTCCTGTACCTGGTCAAACTACCAAGGCTGCTTCTTTTCATTTAGTAAACAGCACTTTTAGTATTTTGAATATGAATTTTAACAGAAAGAGTTGTTAAAGTAGTCAATCTTACCAACAATAACTTATCTTTTGTGATTTTGAACATGTAAAAACAGGTACTTTTACTTCACCCTTTTCTCCTTTGACTAACTCATGGAGAGTTGTTGGTTCAATGTTCAGTTTATGTGTTTTTAGGAATTTAATTTAAACTTAACAACTTAATTTTGTGATGTCATATTAAAAAACCTAAATATAGAGTTTTGGGCAGCATTGCAGAGTTTTTTTTGCAGAGGATTAGGGCCAAGGGTATTAATGTATGAAGAACAATTATTAATAGAAAAATATATTTACTTAAGTTTTTTTTTTTCCTTCTTTACCGGGTTAAAATTTTCTAATTTAATTAAATCTTGTTAAAAAAATATTTATTAAAATTTATGAGATAAATGTGGTTTTATTTATTAAATGACTACCAAATAAAAGAAATTATATAAAATGTTTAAAAAAAGAAGAAAAAAATTAATAATTTTGAGAATAAATCAATAGAAACTGTTTAAGTTTAATATTTAAGAATATTTAATAACACTATATACCTTGACATGGATTAATGAGTGATTCAACACCACTATCAATTGTTTTATAGCCACTTTTACATAAACAGTTGTATCCACCAGCAAAATTGTTACAGATTGCATTATTTGAACAGATATTTGTAGTTAATAAAGCACATTCATCAATATCTATAAAAAATTTAGTATTATAAAAAAATATATAAGTTATCATCAAATAATAATAAAAATAATTTATTATTTAGAAATTAAATTATAAAATTTCATTTTAAAGATTGGAGATTAAATTTGATGCAAAATGTCTGCATTTACTTTTCAAATGCGTTCTAGATAATAAAACAACAATAGATTTCAAATAAAAAATAAAATATAAATTATTTTAGGATGGACTTTAAATATATATGAAATCTGCTTTTCTACATTTAAACTTGTCAAACCTACAATATGATTAAAAATTTCACTTTTAAGTGAAATTTTTAAAATATATTTTAAATTAAGTTCTAAAAATATATACTTAAATGTTCATTTTTAATATATTTTAATCTTCATTTTTGATATTACTAAAAGTGGTATATCAATTGTAAAAATGCAACCAAAATAAATGTTACTAATTCAAAAAGTTAAACTTAAATCATTTTCAGCTATTATGTCAATATTTTAAGGTGTTGGGACTCATACATGTTGCTAGAGCATAGATTTTTGTAAAATGTAAAAAAGCTTATTTTGACTTTAAATCAAAATAAATAGTATGGTTATTACTATTTGCGACTTTAAAACAAAAGAAATCAAAACTTTTTTTCTATATAATTACAGTATCTATGTAAGAAGATAAATTGTTCATGCAGAAAAAAATTTCATTGTTTTTCTGCTGTATCTGAAAAAAAATTTATGAAATAAAGTTAGGGTTGTTAATTTGTAAATCATACATTGTAAGTTACATTATTATTTATGTAATATATACAATATATATGGCTTTATCTATTCAATGGCTACCTAACAAAAGAAAAAATATTAGTAAAACTTTAATACAATTTATGCAATTCATTGTCATAATTTAAAATAATATTAGTAAAATGTTACTATAATTTATGCAATTTAGACAATATATTTTGTATTTACCTTTAACTGTCAAATATACGAAATTATGTATTTAAAAAACAGAAAATATATATATATATATTTATAGAAAGAAAATGTGATAACAATATTTACCTTGACATTGATTAGTGAGTGATTCTACACCACCATCATTTGTTTTATAGCCACTTTTACATACACAGTTGTATCCACCAGCAAAATTGTTACATATAGCATTAATTGAACAGATGTTTGTTGTTGATAAAGCACATTCATTAATATCTATAAAAAATTTAGTATTATAAAGTAATATATAACAAATAAAAAAAGCGAATAAATAAATTTTTTATTAAAAGTTTATACCGATTAACTATATCATTTCTTTAAAAAATATATTTTAAAAATGTTATTAAGGTATATATTTAACTAAAGTAACCACTACTTTGGACAGTGGGGTAACTTTGGACAAAAACTTTGAATATAAATCTTTCTTGTGTATAATTAAATTTCTTGTCATGTGTTTTATTTTAACTTTTATGTATATTTTTTTATATTGAATAAAGCCAAAAATTACATGTGAAAACTGTTTCTTAAATATAGACATCTTGAAAAGAACAAATATTATAGCAAAATTGTTACATATAGCATTAACTGAGCAGTTATTTGTTGTTGACAAGGCACATTCATCAATATCTATAAATAATTAAAACAATGAGATTTATTTACCTTATTATTTATCTATAAATAATTAAAACTATGAGACTGTCCATTTCTCCCCACTCTTCCCTATATATATATATATATATATATATATATATATATATATATATATATATATATATATATATATATATTTATATATATATATATATATATATATATATATATATATATATATATATATATATATATATATATTTATATATATATATATATATATATATATATATATATATATATATATATATATATATATATATATATATATATATATATATATATATATATATATATATATATATATATATATATATATATATATATATATATATATATATATATATATATATATATATATATACATACATATATAATTAGAAGGAAAATAATTTGTAAACACCAAAATGGACTTATTAATCTTAAACAATGTTTTTCTTCCCTTATATAGTATTATAAAAAATATAAAGACATTTCTTTAAAAAAAAAAAATTAAAAAAAAATAGTTAGTGCTGTTTGAGATTTAATGTTAAATATATGACATCCTTAAGTACATAAGTAGTTTAAAAAAGGGTGAAAGTATATAAATAAAATATAGCTTTTTATAAAGTTTGGTTACAAAATGTAAATGAAGAAATATTTGTCTACAGAATTATAATTTTGAAAAATTAAAATTTCAGTTATCAACTTAGTTGCAATTCTCTGTCCATTTTTGAGTATAACGTCAATATTAAAGTTGGGATTCCATATTGAACAGCAAATAAGAGTTATGGTCCCATGTAGATGCAGTAGAGTCTCTTGAAAGAATGGCAGTTTTTGTAATTAACTTTGACAATCTTACTTAACTATTATTACTTTGAAAATTTTTTTTATTTAAAAAAAAATAGGGATTACATTTGGCTATTTTTAACTCTTCTAAGATTAACCATCTGTTTTATAATGTCTGTTTTTAGTATATAGCGTTTACTAATTCCTCATATATATTTGTATGTATGTGTGTGTGCGTATATATATATATATATATATATATATACACACATATATATATATATACACATATATATATATATATCCATATATATACATATATATATATATATATATACATATATATATATATATATATATATATATATATATATATATATATATATATATATATATATATATATATATATATATATCATATTATATATTGAGAAACATGTCAATGCTCATTTGGGAGTGATTGACATGGTACTCACAACAACCATTACAACCATGGTAATGACAAAAAAGAGCAGCAGCATTTTTTTTGTATAAGAAAATGTCAACAAAAGTGTATGCAATATCTAACTTATATAAACTTCAAATACATAATGTTAAAACATATATCAAGTTTTAAAGTGTAACTTTTACTTAAAAAGTGCGTTGCGGCAATATCTCTTTAATTTTGATTTATTTCATTTATTTTTTTTGCTTATATTTATCATTGTATATTAGTCTTTTGCTTATTACTATAAAAACTTTTGTAAAACAATACACCTAAATGGCAGAATGGTTGCAGCATTTCTGATACAATTACTGTGGTTCAAATCCCAGCATTTGCCTTTTTATTTTTTATGTTTAAAAATACAAAATGAAGTACTTTTAAAGTTTTATAGATATCATATACATAACATATATGAAGTTATCATATTAATTTCTCGCACATGTCATGATAAAAATATTTATTTTATTTAGTGCGTTCGCTTATGTTATTTTGTGTTCAATTAGTCCTAAAAAGCTCTGAAACTTAATAAAGAAAAAAATCAATAAGCCTGCGCTGCTGCTCCAAAATGTGCTGCTGTAAAGGTTTAAAAAAAAGGTTAAAAAAAGCCTTTTTTTTAAACCTTTAAAACTTTACCTTTTTTTCCCTCTTCAAGCAGTTTCTTTTGATGAATTGTTTTTCTACTGTTGACTAAAAACATTGAAGTATGGCAATGATTGGAGTAAAATAGATAAGTATAGAAATGGTCAGTTTAGTAAAGACCTTTATTTTACTGGTTAAGACAGCTTAGATATATATATAAGGAACATGTATAGAAAAGGTCTAGCAGTAGTGGTGTAGTGGTAGAGCACTTGCTTAATAAGCAAGAAGTTTCAACTTTGATCCCCACCAAGTCTCTGAAAGTGCCGTGCTCAACTTGTTTCTCTGTGCAGTGGCCTTGTTCGTCAAGGTTTGCGTTTCCAAGTTATAGAGTCAAGATTTAGGGTTTGTTAAAACTATGAATCCAGATAAAACATAGTTTTCTCAGGCAACTAGTTGCAGATTGGTAAAGTAAAATAGAGAAAGTTTTAATGCTTCAAAAAATATGATTTCTAATTTATGTAATTTAGGCACCTTTAATGAACGTGGAGTAAAGCTTTGTATTGACTTTGTGGGAATGGCTAAAAAGAGCATGTTCCAAAACATTTTGTATGTTGTAAAAACAACAAAAATATGTTATCCAAACAAAGAAAAAGAAGTTTAGAACCAATTAGATGTTAAACTAAAATTTTATTTTAATTTTTGATTTAATAGAGAGTTTTATATTGTTTTTTTTTTTTTATTTTTGTTTTTTGCATTCACATTAAATGCATAAACACAAAAAATTGACATAATAACTTATATTTAATTATTTACCTATAATGATTATTTGCTTAAAACTGATTTTTTCTAACAAAAAAAATGACATTTGTCAAAAGTAACTTCTTTTACAAAAAAAAATAGAAAAGCAGCTTGCAAACTGTTTTGATTTTTAATTTTTTTGTGCTAGCAGTTTTTCAAAACATTTTACAATATAAACATTTTACAATAACAAATACCATAAAGATAAAGATGTTAAAAAAGTAAAAAAAAAAATTATAAAACCTATACTCAAGATGTTAAAAAATAAATTAATATTAATGATATTTTAATAAATTCAACTCAGTTCTTTTTTATTTATTTTTCCTGTAAGGTGCTATACCCACAAGTATTAACAACTTATCTTTCCTGTTAGTAACAATGTTATTCTTGCAATATTATTCTATAAAGTCTTATACATATTGAGCTTTAAATAAAATCATTTTTAAACTTTACAAAAATGATAAAACATAAAACGTGTTTAGAATAGTACAGTTAATTTGTGTTAAAATGCGTTAAGAATAGTACTGTTAATTTTTGTTAAAATGTGTTTAGAATAGTACAGTTAAATTGTATTTAATTGCTTTACATTTAACATATGAAATAAAAAATTTTTTAAATGAGAATGCAGAACAAAAATTTTTAATCTTTAAAAAAATTATTTCTAATATTTAAAAAAATGCAAAATAATTAATATTTTGCATTTTTATCTGGATTGTATTTTTTGACCGCCATAAAACCTTTATGCATTTGTGTGATAAAACAAGCTTTTCATACCAACACAATTTCCAGAAGTATCTTTTTCGTAACCTGGTACACAGTTGCAGGGGTTTAGTGATCTATCAACTGCTGAAACAATACATTGAGTATTAGGATCTGGACAGGAACTTTGATCACAATCACATGTTACACCATTTGGATATTGTCCACAAATAAGTGCAGAATGGCACTCACTGCAATTACCAGCTACGAAACATGAAATTAAAAATAAAAATTAATTTAAAAAAAACTACTATATCATAGTTTGTGGCAATCTAATAGTAAAAAATAATAATAATATATGAAAAACAGAATTACCAACATTCATGGAAATACTGCTGACTATTGCTTTAATGTTTGTAGTTAGAAATGTTAAAGTAAGCTATAATGGAAGTAATTTAAAATTAAATTTTTAAATATTCTTAAAAAAAAAACTTTTAATTCTAATTATATTTGTATAAAACAGCTATTCTAAAATTTCTCTATATAATTATTATAAGTGCATAAATTCTAATCTTTAACCCTTTGTCTTACTCAACTACAATTTTCAACTACAAACTTTTTTGCTTTAAAAACTCTTTATTAACTCTTTTTTTATTTATTTTTTTGACTTTTGAAGTTAATTAATCAAGGTAGAGAGCTATTTAATACAACTTGTGAACTGTTGTGAATTGCGGATTTTTTTTTATCGCTTAGTCATCCTCTGAAGCCACAATTTAGTAGTGTTAGTAAAACTTTTGTTTGATGTGATACTTTTCATTCTGTTGCATGACTAATTCACACTGTGATTTGTAACTTTATTTTCATTATTGCTGAACTGTAATTACTTTCATTACTATTGTTATAAACTACAATTAAGTTTAAATAAAACTTTAAAGTATTTGGCTGTGCCATATATATAGCCTATATGGCATATATATGGCTGTGACATATATATAGCATGCTTGTTGAAAAGCGTCTTCATCATGATGCAAAATATTTGCATTGAGGAAAATATAAAAAGTACATGTTGTACAGCCTGGACCAAAAAAATTATTTAAGGTTTGTGCCATTTATGTAGATGCTTTTTTTTTTTGAGGAAAAAATTATACAATTTAATATTTTGCCCCTTTAAAATTTTGAACATTTAATAAAAAGTTAATTAATAACAATCAATACTGATTGACATTGAAATTTTTTGTATCAGGTCTCAGCATTAAATACAAATGTGCAATCCAGCAAACACAAAAATAACTTTAATTTTGATAATGTTTTTGCTGGATGGTTTTTAAACATTATTTGTATCAAATAATCCACTGTAAAAGGACCCAAATAACATGCAATAGAAGTCTTATCAAGTAAAGCATTTTTCAGATTCATACTTAGAGCCATGTACACTCAGGTAAATGAATTTGATCCTATTACTTCATCCACATTAAAGCAAAACTATTTGCAAAAAATTTTCCTCTAATAAGTTGCTTGAATTGACAAAAAAAAAAAAAAAAAAAAAGACTTTTTCATTGCTAGACATCCAAATTCCTCTGATTTCCATTGCTACAACTCTTTGACAGCCAAGTTTAACAACAAGATTCAGTGGACTGAATCTTGTTTTTCTTTCTGCTGGAAAATTATATATGTGGTTCCATTTTTTATAAGTTCTGGTGATTACTCTAACCCCACCAATCATTTTCAGCCTTCTTTTTATTATTAGTAAAGTTTTTAAGTCTTTCTTGTCCTTGATAGACAATACTCTGCTTCCTTTCCAGTACCTTTTGAGGAACCACAAGTTTCACAGTTTGTTCTTGCAATTATCTGTTCCTTCTCAACTATGTTAATAATTTTCCTGGTAGTCTCTCTTCTAAGGTGGCTTTATATAATGACAACACAATATATTTTTTTAAGATTCAGATCTTTCCTCAAATATCCATCATAGAAACAAAAGATCTAAATCATTACAAAGTTAGTATCTGCTAAGTTAGACTTTATATTGTTTGTCATATTTTAACTTCTGATAGATTATTTTTTTAACTAAAACAAAAAGTTTTTTTAAACTTGACTGATGTAAAAGACACAAATTTTAGTTATAGCTTCTCTAATAAAACTTCTTCTTTTGATCTTCAATTGAAATAATCAATTTTAAATAACTTATACTTACTACAAAGTATGTAAACAAAATTTGTATTCTGTCAATTTTTAGACAAAATGAGTTTTAAGTCATTTAACATTTTAGTTTAAACATTTTATTTTTTTGTTTACCCTCTTTAAATGTTTTATTTCTCTGTTTCCAATTTTCTGTAAAACTATATTTATCTTTGTCGTACGCATCTAGGAAAAAAATTGTTAATATTAATTTTACTAGTTTAGCATTTGAACAAGTTGTGAGAATGTTTCTTTTATGGTCCTTTGATCTATTTGGACATTATGTCATCAATTTTGATATGAATGTTTTTATCAGCCACATGTTAATGAATTGGTGAATAAACATGTTAATGAATTTGGTGTAATAACCTAATTTTGGTCAGAGTATAAAGTTAAAAATAATAATTAAAATTTTTCCCTTTAAAAATTGCACAATATTTTAGAAATAATGAAGACAAAATACCAACTCCACATCTTCCTGAAAAAAAAGGTATATGTGGCTTTCATGTGGCCTTATTGCTTATAAGTTATAAAAAAGTGTTAAATATTTAGATTATGATCAATATAAAATCTGATGAGTTTTTGCTCACATACAGAACACATAATGTAGAACACATTATTATGTCAATTAATGTGGGATGATATTTAATTAAAAATGTGAAAAAACTAGATGTGACTACTTTTAACTTTTAACCTCATTTTAAATTATAAAAAGAATAAATTGTGATTCTATTGCCAGAATACTCCATGATATCATGCGGTTGCCAACTTTATTCGTTTTAATAATTTTTGCCAATCTGTTTATTTGATTTTGAATATTTTTAAGAGTTGTAACATCTTTATACATTGTATTTGCTGCAAGAAAACAACATAAAAAGACTGTGAAAATTTTAAAATGGTTAACAATGTGACAATTGTGTTTGACAATATGACAATTTTGGTTGACAATATGAGCAAACTTTAATTGTGATTGGTTTAGATTTTATTTGGATTTCATATGAAATATTTTTTAGCTATTGTTCAAAGAAATTGCAAAAATGCTAGATTAAGACAATAAAAAAGCCATCAGAATTTTATCACACAGTTCATCAGATTATGGTAGTGTATAGAAGAAGGAATACAAAAAGTATGACATTTTACTCTTTAAGTTTTTAACTGGTTATACATCTGCATTTGTACAAGATTTCATAAATAAACAAGTCGTTAGATTTTTTTTTATTCCTACAGATAGCGTATATGAAACTATTCTGTAAGAATTTAGTGTGCCTATTGCTATTTTTAAGTGGGATTTTTTTTTGCAGCTGACTAGGAGCTCAAAGAAGTAATTACGCACTTATTACAGAGCAGCCTAGAAGATCACTTAAGTAGGAAGTTCATGCCTCCTTCTTTACCTACGCTGCTTATCTGGCAAGACCCATTATTAAACCTTGAACCACTAGGTTTTTAGCCAGAACTCTAAACTCTATCCCATGGCTGCTCTCTTCCTTTGAGTGGTATAAGCATATGGACTGCATCAATGCCATCCCATAAAGAGGTATGGTGGCTATAAGACTAACCTATGCTTACCACATATAATTCAATAAAAACTTTTATGCATAAATATGGTGAGGTGTTATATGGTGAGGTGCATTAGTATTTAGTGTGATTTTCAGTGGCCATACATGGACCACACCAATGCTGACCCATAAAGGAGAGTAGCAAACGTATGACTGACATATGCCATATGTGACCCACATGATTGATCTGATTTAGTGCGATTGTAATAATACAAGTATTATAGCCACAATTGGACCGCACCAATGTTATCCTATAAAATTTATTATATATAATAATAATAAAGTTTCTTGTCAGATAAACAGCTCAAAAATTTCACTAAAATTGTTCCTATCTTCTATGAAAAGCAATCATATTTTTAATTTGCTAGCCACAACATTTTAAATAAAAGAAAGTTAAAAATAAAATTAAAATGAAATAAAACCAACTAATACACAACTTTAAAATTCTAATTCAAATCATAAAAATCAAATTATTTTTAAATTAAACATTAATAAAAAATTTTAAATTAAACATTAATAGAAATACTTGCCGTATAAGTCTGACCCACTGTATACTGGGTAGCAGATGTTAAGTCAAAATTTGTAAAACCAGAACTTAACTGCTGTTTGAATGATGTCTGATTAACTGAAATTTCTGAAAATGATAAAAATTAAATTGATAGTAGTAGTAGTAGTAGTAGTAGTAGTAGTAGTAGTAGTAGTAGTAGTAGTAGTAGTAGTAGTAGTAGTAGTAGTAGTAGTAGTAGTAGTAGTAGTAGTAGTAGTAGTAGTAGTAGTAGTAGTAGTAGTAGTAGTAGTAGTAGTAGTAGTAGTAGCGAGGGGCTATTCTATACCCTTTTCGACATCGTTAAACATATTTGGGGCCACCCAATTTAAAAATTGAGGACCTTTTTACTTTTTTTGCAAATATTGTTTTTTTTGGAGAATAAATGCTTATATACAACAATGTTTACATCAAATTTTTTTATAGAAGACACCGGCATAGGGGGTACCACTGCCAACATTATTTTCAAAGAATAACCCCTGGTATTAGTAGTAGTAGTAGTAGTAGTAGTAGTAGTAGTAGTAGTAGTAGTAGTAGTAGTAGTAGTAGTAGTAGTAGTAGTAGTAGTAGTAGTAGTAGTAGTAGTAGTAGTAGTGAAAAATTTAAAAAACATACCAATAGTAACCTTGTTAGTAACAGAAAATGCTCTAAAATTTATTGAGCCTGTTAGCAATCCTCCCCAGTAAACAAAATCAGTTTTTAAGTAGGTAAATGCAGGAGTAAGAATCCAACTTAAAGATGTTTCTAAAAGTAAATATAAATTTTCTAGAAATGGAAACACTAAAATAAAATGAATATTTTAAAACTTAAAAGATTTTTGTAACTTTGTATATTAAAAAAAAAAGTTGAGCTTTAATTAAAATGTATTTCTATATAACAGTATGATCTTTACAGGAAAAAAAGTCTTTAAAGTCAAAAAAAGCTATTTTGTTATTATTATTGTTTGTACCCTCTATATATCACAGGCAGCTGAACAGTATGACAGGTTTAACACTATTAGGGAAGTAGTAGTAGAAATCAGGCCTCGACGAGAGTAAATGAGTGTGATTGCTTTTTTTACTTGTTGTTACAAACTAATGTTACTAATGTTACAAAAATATGTACACAAAAGCATTTTTTATCGCTTCGTGAAAAAATTCTTTAGAAAAACGTTTTCTTTGGGTTTCCACTCTAGCAATCCATTTATTAATTAACAACTTTATTCATTCAATGTAAAATTTAATAAGCAAAAGTTATATAAGTTTTTAATGTTTATAAAAAATATTTTATATTTTCATACTGTAATAAAATGCAGTAAGTTAATAATTAATGCTTATTTTTTAAGACTTAGCTTATTATGAGACTTAACTTGTTATGAAGCATTAGCTTTTTATTTTTGTATTTTTTTTTTTTTGTATTTTATATACTTTATGTACTATGAAGACTTCCTTGTTAAGACTTTTTATATATTATTATTATATATATATATATATATATATATATATATACATATATATATATATATATATATATATATATATATATATATATATATATATATATATATATATATATATATATATATATATATATATATATATATATATGATAATACGCAATTATATATATATATACGATAATACGCAATTCTAACGGCCAAGAAATGGAAATGAATGAATGCGAATGCGAAAAAACATAATCCAAAAGTTTAAAGACGTTGGATTTCAAATAGACAAAAACAAATCTTAAATCAGTTAACTTCCTTGATGTAACTTTCAATTTAGCCCAAAACACTCATAAGCCTTTCAAAAAACCCAACGATAATCTTCAATATATTCATATATCTTCTAATCACCCACCACAAATTATTAAACACTTACCTACATCAATATCAAACAGACTATCACAAAACTCCTCCAGCGAAGTTATATTTAATCAATCTAAAAACGAATGAACAAGCACTAAAAAATTGCGGATACAAAAACTACTCCCTCAAATATCAGATCAAACAAAAAATACCCCAGAAAAATCGTAAACGCAATATCATATGGTTCAACCCCACATTTAATAAAAACGTCTCCACAAATGTTGCAAAAATCTTCTTGTATTTACTAGAAAAAAACTTCCTTAAGACACACAAACTTCACAAAATCTTAAACAGAAACACTGTAAAGGTAAGCTACAGTTGCATTGAAAATATAGAAAAAATTATAAAAAACCACAACAAAAAAATTATCTTCTTAAGAATTGAAAATAATGATCCAAAATGCAACTGTCGAAACAAAGCAGAATGCCCCCTGAATGATAAGTGCAAATCAACAAATATTATATATAAATGCATCATCACAGCAAAAAACCAACCCAGCAAAGTTTATATAGGATTAACGGAAGGTGAGGGGAAAACCAGATACAACAACCACAAATCATCATTCAACAATATTAAATACAAAAATTCTACCGCCCTATCAAACTATGTCTGGGATTTAAAAAACAATTTTAATGAAACCCCTATGCTAACATGGTCTATTCTCAAATCAGTACCCCCTTACTCGAATATTTCCAAAAGATGCCCACTATGTCTGTATGAGAAATTTACTATTATATCATATCCAAAACCTGAAGAACTGTTAAATAAGAGAACCGAAATTATATCAAAGTGCCGCCACGTAAAATAAATTCTTTTTAAAAAATTACAAAGCTCGCTACAAACCTGACTAACAACTATAAATAAAAATAACTATACTAATCTGTTCCATATATCTCTAGGCTAACTAATAAATTACTCACATACACAGCTTTTGTAATATATTTCATAATATTATGTATATTTTTATATCAATTTTAATTCTTATTTTCTTATTTTTATTTTATACTTTTTAATACACAAATAATACACATTAACACATAAAAAATATTTTAAACAACATTAAACATATAACTATTTCACAATTATTAGCTAACTAAAAACAAATTAATAATATTATTAACCTAACTACTAATCAATTTCGGTCCTGTAACGATCTAAAATACAAATATAAACCGTAACGTCCACTAAACAAATCATAGCAAAATTAAACTTTTACTACTTGCCTGATGATTGTGATAACACATGAAACTCAGAGTTGCAATATTAAATTATATTATAAACATTAGCATTTAGCTAATTCCTGGTACTGCGGGTAACAGTAACATATATACTATATATATATACTATATATATATACTATATATATATATATATATATATATATATATATATATATATATATATATATATATATATATATATATATATATATATATATATATATATATATATATATATATATATATATATATATATATATATATATATATATATATATATATATATATATATATATATCTTACCAAGATTGTGTCATTGTTATAAAATTGAGGAAGAAGAAAATTAAAAAAAGGCTTTAGTCTTTTAAGAAGTAATCTTTAAATTAAAAATAAGTTATGTGAATTAATCCAATATGTTATGTATGTTTATATATCTGTTATGAGAAACACCCAATAATTTTAAAATTTAGTTTCTATTTGCAAAATAAAAATAATTATTCAAAAATAAAAATAAAAAAAGAAGGCAATAATATAAAATTTTGTTACTTTGGATACTTAATACTTAATCTATTGCTAATTAGCAACTGACATATGTTGGTGTTTATTATGTTAAATAAAATCAACAATAAAAAAAACTAACTTAATTTAGAATTCAAATCTGAAAAAGCTTATTCAACCGTACTAAATAGAAATATTTTTAAGAAATGGAACAAAAACATTATTTAAACATTCTTGAAGTTTCAACTTTTCCATTTTTAAAACTGGAAACTTTGAAAATAGAAAAAGTTTTCTATTTTTGAAGTTTCAAGTTCAAGTAAAAATATTTATGACAACTTAGTTATTTTTGCAGTTTTAAAATAAAACTTCTTTTGTTAAAATATTGTGAATCGGAAGCTGCAAGTCTAGCTTATTGACAGATTTACTTTTATTGCAAATGATAAATCTCAAACATCATGATTAAATATATATTAGAGGTTATTAAGTATATATTATAATTAAGTATATATTATCATAGTTAGAGATTAACACCGGAAAATTTCATTCATAGATAACTTTTAAGTATACTCAGAAAATTTCAAAGTTAGTAAATTATATTAAAAATATCAGCAACTGTACAGAGTGTAGCATAAACTTCAGTTTGCATGGCATACTAAATGCTAGTATGCCATGCAAACTGAAGTAGTTTAACTGAAGTTATGAAGTAGTTTTTGATGTTGGTAACTGAAGTTATAAAGTAGTTTTTGATATTGGTAGGTAGAGATCATTAAAAAAATCTGAATAAGTTATAACAATTTTTTTTTTTAATTTTTTTTTTTATATGTTTGATTCTACAACATTGGTTGATTACAACACATGCAACATTTAAAAATATTTATAAATAAATAAAAAATGATTATATATAAAAACTTGAAAAAAAATCCCTTTTTCATTACTCTAAAAAATTTTATGCTACCAGTCAATGTATGCACAAAAGCTCTAGCCTATTTCTATTTTAGCATGATATCATCAGTAAAACTTGATTAAGACCTGTTTATGCAGCATGATGTCATCAGTGATATTTAATGAATACATTTTTTACCTACACACTAAACCAATGCCATTAAATTAGCAATATCAATAAATGTTGCATTGTTAAACAATAAACTGCTTGTTGTTAACAAAAAAAAATAAAGGTGAAAAAAAACTTAAAGATATATGACTTACTATCAAAAAACCATCCAAAGTTTCCAGGAACAGCAGTAACAAATCCACAAGGATTTGAAGAAGATATTATTGGGCAAGATATAATGGCTCCTATAAAAATAAAAATATTTTTTATATTTTTTTGTTCTCAGTAAAATGTTTAACATTGAATTCAAATAAAATTTATGTAAGCACATTAAGACAACTTTACCATCAATCGCTATGGTAACTAAGTCCAAATATATTGAATCGCTACCACTATACAAAATTGAGATCTAAATTTCAATCGTAATTAAAAGTTTAATGTGAAATAGATTTATAGAGAAGTAATAAAAAAAAATTGAGCACACTACTCTTTCTTTTTTAATGTTTTTATTTTATTTGCCATTCTCTCTTAATCTTGAACTCCAAAACATGAAATTAAATAAAGTGAAGAAACAGGTTGAAATTAAATAGAGCTGCTAAGTGAAAAAACAGGTTGAAATTAAATAAAGCTGCTTAGTGAAAAAACAGGTTGAAATTTTAAACTTGTTGAAGACTGTTAAAACATGAGTGTTTTCTACTAACCTTCTACTACAAATATACACATAGCTATTACTGCCCTCCTAGATTGTTCAAACTTTCCCAGAAGACATTATCACACACTTTAAAAATCACTGATTTAAATTAAGCCAAATATATTTTATTCAATTAAAATCTATGCAGTATAACTTAAATCTTCCTTTTCATTAATTAACAATAAAACATTTAACTAATGTTAACATGATTAACTGGTAACTAAAGATCACAGAGTGGTTTTTAACAATTTTATATTTTTATAATATCAACACAATAACTTAAAAAAAAAAATGATTATAATTTAACACTAAATGATTTATAATGTAGATGACTATTTTATCATGGTTAAATCTAGTTGTTATGGTTAAACTATGATTTGGTTAAATCTTGGCAATTATCTTTGTTTTACTTTCAAATAATTGATTTTTATATCTAAAATTGCACATCAAATAACAGCTTGGACTCTTCCAGTTTAATCAGCATGTAGTTCATACTTAAAGCAAACATTAAACTAAGAAACTTTTGCTGAAAAACTTTAAAAAATGGAACTTCTTATCCTTAGTGCATTTTTAGATTCTAGATTTTCATGTTTGAACATTTTGTTGTTATGATTTTTCAATAAATTAAAAAAGAAAAAAAGAAAAAAACTTGGATTCACTTATTTGTCATTATAGAAAGAAAAAAAAAACTTGGATTTACTTTTTTGTGAATCCAAGCATAATTAACTATATTTTCACAATTTTTTGTAAAAATATAGTTAATTATGAGCTTGTAATTTAAAATAATTTATTTTTGGTTTATTCAAAATACTAAATTGAAAACTTTTATTGTTTGTATAGAAACTGTTTGTAAAAAACTATAGTTTGCTTACAATATAGAAAAAAATGTAAAGATATAAATAAAGTTTTATGGTACTTCAACATTTGCACAACAAGAGTTTGAACTAGAGGAGAAAAAAAGGTTAACCATGCTGTTTTGTGCTAATTCTGAAACCTTGATTGTTTCTACCAGAAATAATGTAGTGCAAAGTATCATTGTTCAGGCTTTCAAATAATACAATCAATGGGATATTAACACCTCTAGTTGAAACTTTTGAGAGGTTAAAGGCACATTCAATACATTCTATGGTGGATGCCAAAGCCAATAATGCCAAAAACTTGTTTGGTTAAGCAGAAAGTCTTTTCCCATCTGAAAATATTCAACCTGGGACTTAAAGAGTATTTAGGTATTCATATCAATTATGAGCACATTTTATGAGTTAAGAAAAAAGTAAGTGAAAAAAATAAATAAAATGAAAAGTTGCTACCAATCTCCACAATAATGGTACTCAAGCATTTAGGGAGATCAATAAACTTGTAAAAATTGCCAATATAAAAAATAAAAACTTACTAAGCTGGCTGATGTAACTTGATCTCTATAATAAAACTTAACTGCAGAATACTGATTCCAACCATTATTGTTAATTGATATTGCGGTTTCTTGAATAAGTTCTAAATTTAACTTGAGGAATCGAACAGCTTAAAAAAAAATTATTAAACAACTTTTACCTCTAATTAACTCAACTATGCTAAACTGCAACAAATATTGCAATATGAACTAAAAATGATGCAGTAGAAAAGTATAATATTTTCAAATTAAAAAAATGGACAATCCAGAAATTGACTCTACAAAGTAAGTTTATTACTTTTACATAATCTGTTGGTAAAAGATTAGTAATGACTTCTATTAAATATTCTTCTTTTCTGTTTAGATTAAAGATGAAATTTGAGTACTTTTAATTATAGCTCATACTATAGAGGCTTTGAGAGTAGGATCAAGTATCAGAATCAGTTCCTACAGATTTTATAAGGCTATGGAAAACCATTTTCTATGAAAAACTTGGTTCATCCAAAAAACTGAAATTGGTTTATCCAGAGTACTGCAATAATTGTACAATTGTGTATTGCTCAAGGTATCTGAAAAAGTTAATAGTGAATAAAAATTTTAAAAAAAAGAAGAATGTCTATGTAATCAATTTTCATAGACATCGTCATTGTTTCCTTTCTCACCAATATGGATTATCTGGCTAGACCGAGCATTGAACATCAAATCTCTTATGAGCAAGAACTAGTGTTGTTATGAGTTATGAGCAAGAACTATTGTTGTTATCAACTTTGACTAAATCGACTAAAAGTCGACTAGTCGAAAGTCAAAATTAGTCAACTTTGAAAAATTGAATAGTCAATTTAATCGACTATGGGTTTCCGACTAATCGACTAAAAGTTGATTTAGTCGGGTAATCATCCTAACATCCTTATTTCTATTTTTTCACTTGATATAACTTTATTAACCTTTAATTTTGTTACAATGCTGACCAATTAGTAAAGAGATATCTTTATCAGTAGTTTAACTTAAAAAGATAAATGATTTATAAAGATAGAGCCATGCGTAAGAATATTATTCATAACCTTTTTTTTAAGTCAGTCAAAATATCTAAACATTGAACCTAATTTGCTGTATCACATAAACTTAACTCTATGCTTACTGTATGTAGCACAACTTCATTAATATGTTTCTTTTTTCGTATTATAGCAACCAGTTGATGCTTTTTAAAACAAAATGTTAAGTAATGTGTTATGGTACTCAGGATAACACATAGAGAATTTAAAAAATTAACATTTCTTATCTTTGTATCATTTTTACAAAAGATAATATATAAGATAAAATAGTGTAAGAATACTTCTTATATAATTTCATTTGAATTTAAACAAAGAGAATTTAAAAAGTTAACATTTTTAAAATTTTTTTGTTTAAATTCAAATGAAATAACAAGTAGTATTCTTATATTAAATTAAATTCAATACATTATGTAATGTATTTCACAATGGACATTATCAACGATTGGTTTAACTCCCTATAGATATTATTAAAGATTGGTATAGCTTCATTTGGGCTATTAGTAATAATGATTGATAGACAAATAAATCTCTTCGGAGAATATTTCCGCACAAAGGAATTCTCTTACGAACGCACTTAAAAGCCGTGCGACTAAACCAAAGAGAGACGAAACTACAGAGATCGATTAAGAGATTTTATGCTATTTCTTTGACTTAATTATAATAAATTTTATTTACTTTTATTATCTTTTTACGGTAGAAACAAAATGTTGAATAACAATTTTCATAAAATTAAAGTCTAAAATTATTTTGTAAAAAATAATGACTCTACAATAACCACGAGTAAATATAAAGATGCGTTAACAAACGAAATTTGCAACAAAGAGCTAAAGTACAAGAAAAATACCAGCTCAATGGCAAATCATTTGTATGGTAACCATTGTAGTAATATTAAAGAGTCTAAACTTCCAATTACAACAACTGGTCATCTATCTTTCAAAGCTGCATTTGCAAACTCTTACACATATTGTTCAAGCTCGCAGAAATATAGAGATATAGAAGAATCTATGTGTAACTTTATTCTACAAACAAGCCAACCACTGTCGATTGTTGACAACAAGCATTTTATCAAAATGCTAGATTCGTTTGATAGCAAGTACAAATTGCTGACTAGACAAAAGTTTTTCGTCTTCCTTCTGAAAAAGAAGAATATAATCGTTGGATGAATGCCATTTCACGAGATAATGTATCTGACAGCCCAGATACAGTTGTTTGCGAAAGACGCTTTCCACCTAGATATCCAACAGTTACTAAATTTGGCCATAAAAGGCCTCGCGATCCTCTATCAGTTTTCACATATGTCAAGCCTAGTTTGATACCTACTTTTCCACCACAATTAAGAACAACATTTAAAGCATCTTTATCTGTCCGGAACATTATAGCCGATGAACTTGATATCTTTATAGCTGCGGATAAGATTTCATGTTTTAAATCATTTTATCAGAGGCAACAAATTAAAGAAATTGATTGTGGTGTAGTTGATGTAACTTGGTATTTTGCTGATGAACATTTGCTAATCATTCAGTCAACATACTTTGAAGAAAACTCTTCAATTGTCAGATTTATGCTTAAGATTAAGAATGATCTTACTTTTGAGGGATAATTTTGTGGAGTTAAGTATAAATTGCATCTCTATTTCAAAATAAGACTTTCATAATTGGTTCTTGCTCGAAATTACAAGAAGCGATCAATTTTTTAAATAACTAACAAAAGGCAGAAAAATTATGAATCTTTTGCAGCTCATTCGTGACATGAGCTCTACTATAATTGGGAAGAAAAAATACAGTACAGAAACTATTGTTAGAGCATTTGATTATTTTGCAATTTCAAGATCATTATATGAAATTTTTAACTTTCAAGTATTTCCCTCTTAACAAAGCTAATTTCAAAACTGGATTCTGCAATAGACGGTATAAAGCTTTTAAACTCAGTTTTTTCAAAGCTTGACAATGAAATGCAAAAAAAGAGTATACTTTTAACTGATTAAGTCTATCTTAAATCATCGCTTACTTATCATGCTGGCTCAGCCTTTGGTAAAGCAATAAACCAGACTCTTTAGCAACAACTGTTTTAAGTTTAATGTTAGTGTCACTTTATGGGGGGCCGCAATATCTGTGCAAAATTTTACCAGTTTGTGAGCTTGATTCTGAATTTCTTTTCGAACAAACTCAATTTGTCCAAGAGGAAATAAAGAGCGCTGGAGGGGTACCTGTAGCCCTAATATGCAACAATAATCGAGTAAACCAAGCACTATTTAAAAAGTTTGATTGTGTTGATCCATGGTTGACTAAAGATAATATGTTCTTGTTATATGACTTTGTGCATTTACTTAAATCTGTTCGTAATAACTGGATCACAGAAAAAAGTCAAAAGTTACGTTATGAATATGATGGGAAAACGAAATATGCATGCTGGTCTAGTATCATAAGCTTGTTCAAACTCGAAGGAAATAGCATCGTAAAAATGGTAGCAATGGCAGAAAAAATGTCCAGCAAACAGAGAAACAGACAATTTCAGTTGACCAAAGATACAGGTGCAGTTTTAGCTCATACGTGTCGTGGTTTAGTAGCCATTACTAAATTTTTGTTACAACATTCTATTGTTGTAACAAAATGACCCACTAGAAAAAATGTTTGGAAAACTTCGACTAGGATCTGGAGGCACATATTTTATCAATGTGCAAAATTTCATAAAAAAAGTTAAAATGCAAAGAGCAAAATTAAGGCTCCATATTGATATAGATATTGATTCTTTATCAGCAGAAAGTGGACATAACTGCCAAAAATGTGGATACTTTCTTAGCAGTAATGCTATTGATATATTTGACAATTTGCCTGAGTAAGAAAAGTGTTTGCAAATAGATACAAAAGCAGGATTAGTATATATTGCTGGATATATTGCGCGAAATGAAGTGGAAGAGCAAGAAGAAGCTAAATTTTACTATGGAGAATTTGGTGATTATACTGCAGAAATAAATTGTGGAGGTTTGAAGATACCAAATGACATTGTTTGTCAGTGGACTATTTTCTTTTATATATTATTTCATGAAATTGTTAGTAAAATCTACCGAAAGTCACTCTGCAATGTACTAATGTTGATATCAGAGTCTTTTAACTTTAATATGGAAAGAAAACATGCTATTTCACTTTCAAACATTTTTTTAAAAAACTATGTTAATTTATATGCACCAAGATCGTCTAAAGAGCCACAACAAAAGATTTTGAAACTTTCAAAGTAAAATATTTTTTAGTAACTTTTATGTTACATATATGTTATATATGTAACATAAAAGTTATTAAAAAATATATATAACATACTTGTTATAAATAACAAGTATGTTATTTATAACAAGTATGTTATAAATAACATACTTGTTATTTATAAATTGGTCTTATTTATTTAGTAAGATAAAAAAAATTAGCTATAGTTCATGCATACTAAATGTAAATGGTTTTTTACGAGCAAAAGTTCATGCAATCATAAATTTTTCTTTAGTTGTTGTTGTTTTCTGATGGCCCCCAGCCCCAGGCCCCGATTAACGCGTTTACGAGGCCTGTTAGTACAGACGGCCATGGATAAAACACTTTTAACAAGCAGTGACACTGCTGCGAATATCAAACATTGTCTAGAAGATCTAATGAGTAAAATGTACATACCTTGTTTTTGTCACATATTAAATTTAATTGTTAAAGATGTTCTTGTAAAAGAGAATAAGCAATCAACTGAAGAAAATAATTGCGTTTTCATAATTTTAAAGAAATGTAGGAAACTGGTTGACTTATTTAAACATGGTAATAAACTTTCTGCTCAGCTAGTTAGTTGTGTTGAATTAAATAATATGAAAAGTGACAATCCGGAAGATAAATGTTTAATTAACAAATTAAAACAAGACGTACCTACACGGTGGAATTCGACCATTTTAATGCTGCAATCAGTTTTTAAACTTAGTGACTCAATCAAAGACGTTTTAATCAAACCAGAGAACAAAGACAATAAAGAATTGTTGTTAAAAAATTGGAAACTGGAAATCATTGGTGAGCTAACTGATTTATTAGAACCAATACATGATTTTACAAAAATTTTGAGCGAATCACAAAATACCACTTGTTCAATTATATTACCAGCCGTTTATAAATTAATTGATTATTTGGTAACTTTAAAAGTGAATCAAAAAATCGTACAATTATGAATCTTGCCATTAAACTCAAAGACAGTTTTAATCGAAGATGTGAAGATTTTCTCAAAATTGAAAAGTTATACGCAGCTACATATTTAGATTATCCATTTCGTACTTTTAAATTTATATCAAACAAAACAGCAAAAATTGCTTGTATTAAAAAAGCTCATTCTTTAGTTGTTCAATTGAGCCATGAATTGCAGCTCACACCGACAAGTTTTCAGTTGACTAGTCAAGCGTCGTCATCTATTTAAAGAATTCCATCAAAAAAAAAAGAAAAATACTGTTATGCGATGAAACAGTGTTGTCAAAAGATTTGTTTTCAGTGGACAAAATCATCAATTATCTAAATATGAAAGTAAAAGTATCAGAAAATTTATGTCCCCTTGCATTTTATAAAAATAATTTATGCCAATTTCCCGTTTTGTCAGAAGTACCGAAGATGATTTTTTGCATAACTGATACATCAACGCCTTCAGAAGAGTTATTTTCAAGTGCTGCCGAAATCATCACAGAACATGTTATAACACCATGTATTATTATAGCAGTATTACATATCACCTAGTTTTTTTGTTTACTCTCTAAAAGTTCTATTTGTTTCATACCATCTTAAAAGTAAATTGTCAGGCAACACTAAAGAATATGATTATAATAAAATTTTTTATTCAAATATTTCGACTAAATCGACTTTTAGTCGACTTAGTCGATTTAAAAAATGTATTATTCGATTTTGGTCGACTTTAAAAAATACAAAAATTGATTTAGTCGACAGTCGAATAATTTCAAAGACGTAACAACACTAGCAAGAACTCTAACTGTGTCACAAATGCTAATGTATAGATAAATACAGAAAATACTTTTGGTATTTTTCTGTTTTAAAATGCCGCTTGAGTTAGCAAATTTTCATATCAAATAAAAATATACATGCGCATTAAATAAAAAATAGGTTTTAATCTGAAAAACCCAGGTTGGTCTAAAATTCTTAAACTTTTTTTGGACTAACCCGATTTGATTTGGTTTATAACTGAAATTTTATCTACTTTTGTCAAAAGTTACTAAACTTTTTTTTGGTAAAAATGCAGAACATTTTAGATTTTTGAAAGTATTGTTTAAAATACTTAAATGGCAAAACTTTCTCAGATGTTGTTGAATTTTTTTAAATAATTGCAAAAGTTTAATATAATATAAAAGCCAGAAAAAAACTTTGAGAACCGTACTGAAAAATAAACTTGAACTACTGTTTTCAAAAGTTATAGGACTAATTTAGTTAGAGCAATACTTGATACAATCTTTTTGTGGCATTCGCATCAGTTATATTACTCAGCATACACTTTTTTTATTCAATAAGTTACAGTGGTCAATGTTAATAGATCTTTTAAAATTGTACAACATCATAACACATGACAAATTGCTAAGTTAAAAACCTATGTTTCTTATTCTTCATGTTCATCCACAATTTGTAACTAATTTTTTTATATTATTTTTTTTAAGTCAAAGATCTGCGGTTTAAGTTAAGGAAAGCCTTAAACTTCTGCAATTTTGTATTAGTGGTCATAAACAAAAAATCTTCTTACCCCTTCCATTCTATTACTTAGTTTTTCATTTAAAGATTTTGTATCCATTGTCAAATGTTCATTCAAAACCTTTATTTATGTTGAACATTCATGTTTATGCCCTTGTGTGGCTTGGAGAGGTTTTAAGTTGAATAATTTTTTACAACCAGATGTCCTTCATGACGTTAACCTGTTTTTTAGATTAGGACTGAGTATTTTTATTTTGAAAATGCCACTAGGAGGATTATCATACTTGGTTTATAAATACTTCTACCTTTACTCATAATTTAGTATAAGAACCTTATTTTTCTTCTTTTTTTTATTTAATTTTATTCACTTCATTTGTTTCATTTCATTCTATTCACTTTATTTGTTTTGTTTTATTCTATTAAACAAAGTTTTGATGGAACAGTTTTGATACAGATTTTAACGCTCAGCAACGAGGTTTATAGAGAAATTTGAAAAACATTCTTTTTGACTATGCCAATAATGAATTTATAATGTTTACAAAATTTTAAGTTTTTCTGATATAATAAAAGTTAACATTATAAAAATAATATCACTATGGCAACACAAAGATTTTACGAGCTTTAAAAACAACAGTTGTTATGAATAAAAATCTAACAAACATTTAAGCTAAAATTAATTTAATATAGACAAATTTATTGGAAAAGTCTATCAATATTTCTATCAAAAGTTCAACAAACATTTGTCATCTGATTGTATATTTATATCTTAAACAGAAAAACCTAATCTGTTAATTTGCAAACAAAACTTAAAATAAGAAAAAATGTTATTACTTAAAACATTTATACAACTTTTGTTTAGAAGCCTTTGTTAAAAAAAATCATTCTTAGTAATCATAAAGTGATGCTAATATTATCGCAAGGCGTAATGCTAATACGATCACAAAGTGCATGCTAATATGATCAGAAGGTGTCATGCTAATATGACCGCAAGGTGTTATGCTAATATGATCATAAGGTGTTATACTAATATGATCACAAAGTTTAAAACTAATATGATCACAGTGTGTAATGCTAATGCAATCACAAGGTGTAATGCTAATATAATCTCAAAGTGTAATACTAATATGACTACAAAGTGTAATGCTAATATATTTACAAAGTGTAATGCTGATATGATTACAAAGTCCAATGCTAATATGATCACACCATATATTATTAATATGATCACAAAATGTAATGTTAACATGAACACAATATGTAATGCTAATATGATCACAAGGTGTAATCCTAAGATCACAGTAACAATGAGCTAATAGGTTATTAAGTACTACCGATCACATTACTATACTAAACTACGTTACTATTTTTTCCCTTAATTCATGAAAAATCTTCTTTTTTTCTTAATTTATAAAAAATCAATTTTTCTACAATTTTACTAATTACTATTTTCAATTTTATATATTTTTTAAACAAATAAATATTTTTATTTAAATTAAATAAATTATTTTTTTATTTTTATACTATAACAAATAACTTAAATAAAAAAGTTTTTTTTGTTGAAAAAAAATTATATTAATTTATACTTTTTTGTGAAAAAAAAACAATAATAAACAGCTTGCAAAACACATTATTTATATTAAAATATAAAAGAAAACTTTTTTTTTAAACATAAATTTAAACGTTTTTTTACCCAGACTTGTAGGTTGAAGGGTGTAAGCGAAGAATGATACTGCAATTTTTCCACCATAATATGGTACCTGTGGTAACCGTAGTTCATTATTAACTCCATTTGCTGTTACAGCCCAATCACCATCTATAATATAAATATTATCGAAGATTATTCGATTGTTTTTATAACAGTAATAGTCAAATTGCACATGAGAAAATCATCAAAAGTGCTTTTAATATATATCAAAGGGGTATATTTAAACCAACGGAGGTTTACAAACTAACTATAAAGATTTATATATAACTCATTTTGAAGTTTTGTTTAACTTTGAGGTATTAATACAAGGTATTAAAATACATAGTTATCGATTAAAGTTTTTTACATCTAATTACCTTTTAAACAAATAAACCATATTTTAAGGCCTCAATATGTATAAAAAAAATTATTTTATAAAATTTTTGGTATCTTTATTTGAAAAGATTTATGAAAACAAATTTAATATAAAATATACGATTTAAAAAGCACTTGCTAAAGTAAAGTCATGCAATAGTTTTTTTATTCTCATTTTTGGATTTGGAAAGTATTCTTGCTTTAAAGTTGACCCAAAAAAAAATTAATATTTAGTTAATTTAAGTTAAACTAAGAAATATAAATGTAAGTTATGTTACAGTATTGTTCTGTCTTGTAAATTTACTTAAATAATTTAAAACTTATTTGTAAAGCATTTGAGCTTCTCAACTAAGAAAGAAAAGATAAAGAGTTTTTTTGTTTTTTTATTGTATGATGAAAAAAAGTTGTTTTAAAATTTAAAGTGAGTATTAACTTATTGAACATGCAACAAAACAAAATATTTTGAGAATTTTGTTAATTATTCAAAAAATTTAAATAAACAACATATAGTTTCTTAAAATATTTCTTGTACTAAAATCTGTATATTTCTATATTTTCAATTTATTTTTCCTATTCAGATTTTGCTGTCTGTTAAATAAAACTTATGCGTTAGTAAAACTTATGCGACTCATTTTGTAATTGAGATGCATAGAACTCCATCACATCATCTGAGGTATACGCCACATTGAACATTTTCTTCACTTATTGCTATGTTTTTGTAACAACTTTTTTCTAAAAAAAAGACCCCTTGACAGTGTAGCCTCTTAAACCTTGGGGGGAGAAATGTATATTCCAAAAAACTAACATTATAGTAGTTTCATACAGTAATAGCTTTTTTGAACTTTAGAAGTATGTTTGTAATATTTATAACTATAGAAACCTGTTTGTAATACTTATTTATCTAAAATTAAAGTGTGTATCAAATCATGATAATCATTGTCAAATTTTTTTTTATATATATAAAGTTATATATAAATAACAACAGATAACATAAATAGTTTGTATGACCTGTTGTTTCTAAAGTTACCTTTCTTGGGCACATTTATACTTGAATACATAACTCTTTGAAATGGTTGGTTGTTGATAGATTCTGTCAACCAAGCATCACTTGTTTCAAAGCTTGAAAACCAAACATCAGTCAAATCAACACCTACAATGAATTTAATTTTAAACTGTTAATCTTATTTTTTTTTAATTGTTAATCTAATTTTTTTTATTTACAAACATTTTTTTTTAATTCAATGCAATCATTACAACAAGTAATTGAGGTATATTATATACCTATATACCGTTTATAGAAAGGATGATTATTGATAAATGCTATGTATATATAAAAAAATAATGTTTATCAATAATCATATATTATCATATAAAAATTGTACATAATGCTTGGAAGAACACCTAAGTAACTTTGAAAAACGAAGACAGCACAAGTCATGAATCTTGAATAAAAATTATTTTAACTAAAAAAGCAAATAAGATCAGCAAAGCACCAGCATTAAAGAAGTCAGATGCTTTACCATTAAGAAATAAATTTAAAAAAATGAAATAAAGTTAAAGCTTCTAACCTATACATAAAGGCGAGCCTAAAGTTAAAATTGCTTTTATCCAGTTTTTGCATAAAAAACACTGACCCATGTACATAAAGTATTTGGTCGCATAAAAACTAAAAAGTTTTCTACAGTTTTCTAAGTGAAATTTGGCTTTTAGAAAAGTTATTTAGACAAAATTAAAATTAAAAGTACTAGATGAAGTAGTTTTTTAGTTTTCAACATAGCGAAAAATTAAAAAAAAAAATTTCTCATTTGATGTACTAATGTATGATGTATGTCATCACCTAGGTTCTTTTTTATAAAAAAAAATAATATGTAAATATAGTGCAATTTTCTTGAACGATATTCACACTTTCAAAGAAATTAAGTACATAAAATTAAAAAAAGTAAAGAAAATACCGTCTTGACTACCAATGACCACACCTAAAATGACTGCCAGTGCGATAATACCACTCCGGAGACTAAATATACCCATATTTGGATTCCCTTCACCCCAATTGCCTATATTTAGGTTTAAAGATGTCCCATTTATCTGAAAAATTATTAGGACATTCCAGGACCACCCTTGACAACCTTAAAATGACCACCTGTACAATAATGACCACTTTCAGAAACCAAATATGCCCAGATTTGAGTTTCCGAATCTCAAATACCTGTATTTAGACATACAATATGTCTCATCTAATTGAAAAAACATCGAGACATCTAAGGATAAGGTTCCCATATCCCCGGATTTACCCGGAGATCTCTAGATTTTAAGGCAAAAAGTAAGGCTCCATGGGATTCCAATCTGCTTTATACTCTTCCAATCTGCTATATATTTATCTTTTATATATTAATATAGAACTTAATGTTGCCGTAACCCATTCGTAAGTGTTTGACGCAGAACTCACGGCAGCCATTACACCCGAGGTAATGGCGAGAAAAAGTTGCAGCAGTTTTTTTTCAAAAGTTTTACCGTTTTATATAGTTATACCGTTTTTTCTTTATTAAACAGTGTTAAAAGTTGTTAGATTAGTGTGCCTTAGTGACCAAAGTAGTTAGCTTGCTGCTCTTCCAAATTACAATGCGGGAGTTGAAATTATGTTGCCTGCACATTTAATTTTTTTTTTATCTTTTTAATTTTCTAAATTACGAAATAAAATATTTTTAAATTTCTGTCGATGTTATATAGATAACATATATAAAGATATATTATACTATAAATAAAAAAAGCAAGAGATTTTTCAAAAATGTCAAATTTCCATAAACATCAAAACGGTGGGAAAAATTTTTTGCGCATATGTAACGATAAAGATACTTATATTACTAACGTGCTTCGGTAATGTGCTTCGGTAATTCGGTAATTCTTTCTTTTTATATGGAAAAAAAAATTTATTGTTAAAACGTTTATTTTCTTTAAAATTAACGCCCCGTTAATTAATTTTGAAGAAAATAAACCTTAATTAAATAATAAAACAAAAGTTTCATATTTTAAATTGTCCAATGGACCGTTCACTCTAAAGAAAAAAAACCGCTATGCATTTTGGTCTTTGTATTCACCGAAAATAAACAAATTAGAGTCAAAGCTTTTTAAAATAAACAGTTAAGTAATTTAATTTAAAAAGACTTTTTAAAATGACTTCAAATGATACAATATCTTGTGATAAACTTATTACTCATTCTGTTAAAGAAAATTGTTGAGTCAACAGCAACAACAAAATACCGCGGTGGCATAACTTGTTGCGTTCCATTTTACATCATCTCAAAGGAAAGTAATTTGAGAAGAAAATGGAGAGAGAAAAAAAAAGAAAAGAAAAAAATCTTTAATTAGTAGGAGAAACTTTGTTTCTTCTATTTCTCATTTATACTGTGGTCGTTTTTCGGACAAACAAATTACTAAAGATTGTGGCATATAAAACCTGCTTGAACCAGGAGACAGTGTAAAGGCAAATAGAGGTTTTGATATTGCTGATGATTCACCAGAAAACGTTTTATTAAATATGCTACCATTTATGAATGGAAAAGCTCAACTCAGTTTAGAAGATGAGAACGAAACTAGAAAAATTGCTGCTGTTTGTATTCATGTAGAAAGAGCAATACAGCGAAGAAAAATTATCACATTTTACAAACACCATTTAAATTGTCTATCGCGCCAGAAATTAACAAAACTTGGATAGTTTGTTGTTATTTAGCAAACTTTTTGCCACAACTTGTTTCAACTTGTCCACTTTGCCACAATTTGTTTAAATAAAATTTATAATGAATTATAAAAACTTCTAATCTAAAACTGCAAATATATTTTCTTGCATAAACTCAAAGTAAAATTTAGTTAACTTTGGTAAAGAAGTTTTTTTCCATTGCTCTTTAAGAAAAAATCTCTCAATTAAAATATCTTTTTTAGTATAAACTTTAAAATTTAGTTCTTTGATCTCTAATAATACCATAACACCTTGACATTGATAAAAAAAAATACATGACTTTGTTTAAGCATTTTTTTGCCATCAACAACAGCAAGAAAATTTTTTTATCTAGGCAAGCTTCAGCTATAGTTAATTCTTTTTTTTTGAATTAGGACATTTGATTTCAATAGCCTTTATTTTTTTCATTTGCTAATACAATTCAATCAGGGCTTGTACCAAGCCAAGGCCACTTTGAGTTAATGATAAATCCGCATCTCGTTACTAATAAATTTTTATATTTTCATACTTTTTTATTGCAGTGTTTTTCAAAATTCTATTTCAAATAGAGGCAGGAAATATACTTTTTTATCTATTAGTAACAAAACCAAAGTTTGAAGATGTCAAGCGTTTTTTTCTGTCTTTAAGCCATAAACTTGTAGATTGTGATAAAGTTAGTTAGCTAGTTCCAAAGTCTTTATTTTCTCATTTGATTGAACTAAACATTTTAAAATAAACATTAATTGAGTTTTATCAAATTCAAATGAGTCTCTGAATTCTACTTCAAACCCATTAATTATGGTATCAACAAGATTTAATATAATAATAGAATTTAGATCGAGTTCTTTCATTTTTAGCTGATATTCAGATATTCATATTTCATAGTAGGACGTGGAATGATAATTGTTTTTTTTTTAAAAGATTTGTAAATGTTATTTCTTCTCCCAGATTATATAAACTACCAAACAGTTTTTGAATTTTTTTTCATTGCTTGGATTATGTGCAAAAATTGGGGTTGCACAAAAGTTTCTATTTCCTGATACAAAAGCACGCTTTTGTGAGTTGTTTAGATCCTTTTCTAAATCACTCTTTTCAAAGGAAACTTTAGAAAGCTTAATTGATTCTGAGTTTTTTCCTTCAGCAGGAACATGCCATTGCTGTAACACTTCTGTGCATGTTTTATCGAATGGTACAGAGTTTAAATTTAATTGTTTATATTCATTTAATTGAAATAATACTGCTGCAACATGCTTGCAGCATCCTCCCATATCAGTTTTACAATTACATTTAGCATACAAAACATCTCCTTCTTTTTGACAAAGATGTTCATAATTAAGGTACTGATTTTTTTCATTGAAGCTGAAACGTTGGCTCTAATGAGAAAATAATTTATTTCTATGTTGACATTAGGTTTAAAAACTAAATTTTTAACGAAGTTCTCCTTAAATAGTTGATACTGAGAGATTTTATGCTTTGAAGCACCACTAGCTCCGAAATCAGTCAAACTATGGTCTATAATTAAGTATTTGTGTATTTTTTACTTAGCTTATACTAGAAAGTAAAGAAAGACATCTTGACCAAGAGCTTATTTGTTCCTGTACAACTTCTTCAGCATCTATCTAATTAAACTGACTAGATACTTCTCAAAATACTGGTTGAGTAGCAATTGAAATATTTTTAAAAAACATGGATCAATATCAATGCATTTGAATAATGTTCCAATCTAATTTCATAGCTATCAACTTTGTTTATTGCTGACTTGATAATATGTTTTGATAATTTGTTTATTTTGAGTGAATACAAAAACCAAAATGCAATGCAGTTTTTTTCTATAGAAGAAACGGTCCATTGAAACTTATTTGCTTCATCACTTTAAAAGTTATTTTCCATAAAAATTTTAATGAATAAGTATAAAGTGTTATACATTTTTATAAGGATCATGTTATGGAGATTTTAGAACGAATTCATACTTTTAATTATGTGGCTTTGTTTACTAATAACTAAATGAACTATAAAATATAAGTTAACTATAAAATATAAGTTAGAAAATAAAAAATATTAAAGTTCACAGATATTTTTAGCAATCACCCACGCTTTCCCACCATTCATTTTTATAACTGATTTGTAGCTGAGGTGTCTATAAATATAATTTAAATCAGGTGCGGATACGTTTGGTTTCCAGAAAAGTGATAAAAGTCAGGAAACAAAAAACCGCTTTTTATCATGGTTTCAGACTATATCTTTTTATAACAATAGTTTTGCGTAAGTTTTTTTGTCAATTTTATATTGAGAATTAATTTTGATTGACATGCATTCTATTATTTTTGACACTACCAATAGTTTTAAAAGAAAATTATCATATTTTTCAGGATAGTTTATGCTTCATTGTTAGTGATATTCAAAGGCACATTATTCCGTCTTTTAATAAACGATGGACCAAGGCGTCGCGGTAAGTGAAGCTTGTTATCTAACAACCGTAAGTGGTTAGATTCTGAATATAGTGTATATTTATTGAAATCAAAAAAACAATAACAGACTCCACGCCACCTACATCATTTGAAAAACGTGGAAGACCGTGCATGTCTTATTGAGATTTGTCAGAGACCAGTAAAAAAAGAAAAAATTCCACATTAGTTTAGGAAATTCGGTTCGAGCACATCTTTACTGCACATCTTTAAGCATTACGTTCAATAGGAGAAGAAAAGACGCAAAACTTGTAGAAGCATTAAGGATTGCCGAAAAAGAAAAAAAGATCTTTACCTCGAGTTTTATAGAAAACACAAACGTTTTACTGATGGATGAAGATGCACTCAAGGTGTTTGTTACTTTAGATTTAACTCAAACACATTATTTACTCTTGATGAAGTTGACAGACAAAAAAAACAGTTCCTTATTCCAACCATATTACAAATTGCAAGAAATAAAACTGCTATCCAGCATCTTCTCCAATAGAAATTACGAGCACACTATGTTACAAAAAGATTTATGCAAAAACTATGTTACTGCAAGATTTATTGGATCACACTGTAGATAAATTTTTGACTATATATTCCGTGTACAATTATAAATTTAAACACTTAATTTTTTGTAGTAAATTAAGTTGTGATGACTCCTCTGGTTAAAGCAAGTACAAGCAGAAACTTCCAGACGAATTTAAACTTATTTCTGAGGCAAAATTATTTATTAGTTTTTTGGTACCGATCAGATAAGATTATGAGGTAACTGGCGCAGTTGTTTGGCAAAATCTGGCTACTTCGTCTGTACGTTTTTATGAGTTACAGAAACTCATTTCTCATTTTTTTGAACTTTTATTCCAATGAGATATTCAAATGTTTTTTGAAAAACTATTGGTAAATTTTATAATTTAGATTATTTATTTTAATTTAACTGAATAAGGATTTCTTTAGCATATTGAAGTAGAGATTCCTGGGATAGTTTGCAATGATGCAGAGAAGTTGATATCTAAGGTAATTAACCATAGGAAACTACTACCAAATGAGACTGAAATTAAACTGGTAATAGATGTTGGACAGGGTTTTTTATGTGTTCTGTCTCTGTAAAATACAAGCCTGAGGAAAGAGATTAGGAAATCCCTCAAAAAGAACATGATATTTGGAAGGCGATGAGAAAAAAGAGTTTAAAGATTCCAGTGTTTTTAAAACCCATATTCTAGCAATTATACCTGGCATGGATAAAAGTTATATAAGTTTGAGAATGCTTATTGGAAAACTCAAAATAGGATCTTTAAACTACTCATCGTCAAAAGACATTAAATTTCAATTACAAATGGTTGGAAAGCAATGTGCCTCTTCTAAACACCCTTGTCCATTCTGAGAAACTGAGATACCTTTATTGCCAAAAATTAAGCAAATACAATCAGTTCTTTGCATCAACGGCATTAAAACTGGTTAGAAAATGGTCCTAAACTTAAACTTAATTAAGCCGAAATATTCCAAAATAACATTAATCCTCCTCTTCTTACTGGAGAGCCTAAGAAAAAGTCATTGAGATTATAAACATTCCTGGATTACATATTCTACTTGATATTGTTGACAAAATTATATCCGATATTGAAAAAAAAAGAAGAAGGATTTAACTTTATGTTGGCTTATTTATAGTCCATTTAAGTACAACACAGGCTTGAAGGAAATCCTTTAAATTCATCTTTAAAAAAAGTTAATATTGTAAATAGACTTTTTTTTGTACAAATGTATGTCTTGGGAAAACTTTGTGTAAAACTTACAAAGATGATATAAAACCTTCTCAGATGACTACAGACACTTAGGAGCCAGTGTAACAGTCAAAGTTCATATTGTCGAGCAACATAAGCAAAAAGGCGGTTTATTTGGTGAGTGTTATTTTAATATATTTTAAATATTTCAGTAAATATATTCTCTCGACTTTTTTATATTTAAATAAAATTTTTTAAATTTCAAAAACACTTTAAATAGAATTAAATTATATAAAAAAATATTTAGGTCTAAGGTATAGGATTGAATAGTCTTTGGAAGCAGTACACCATGATTTGAAGCAATTTTGGAACCAAAGAACAATTGGATAATATCATCCCAATTACTCGAAAACATTAAAAAATTCTGTTGCGACATATAATATTGCTCACTTTTAAAATATATAGTTGAGTTATTTTTGTAATTTATTTAATACGTACTCTAAAAAAGCCAGTTTGTTTAGTGGATACCAAAGCTTTTTGTAAAGCATAAACTTAATAAAAAAGAAAATGAGATTTAATTTAAATTTTATTTAACTCTGTAAATTTTAGTTAAAACATACATCTGTAATTTAATGCATAAATGATCAGTATTAACATATTTTTAATTTATTTTTTTACCTATTGTAATCCTTCATTTATTACACAGGTCAACCAAAAAAAAAACTTTTTTGGTGCCGAGCAAATAATTTATTTTTTGTATAGCATTTCTCATTTTGATTTCAAATACGCTACTCAATTTTCACTATCACGTCAAGTTGTGAAGATATTTGTTTAAACCTTTAGCATTTGGGGTAAAATCCCTAATATTGTAAAAAAAATTATTCAAAAGTTTATCAACCTGGATCTCAAAAGAAGCGTATTTTCATTGAGATTTTAAAAATATTATACGTTTGTAATAAAACTTTTTGTATTATTTTAAAGTACTTTTGTATTTTTGCAGAAAAATATATATTTTTAATTTTTTTAAGAGTCTTTAGCATTTTTTTACATAATTTTTTTGTCAATAATTTTTAAGTAAAAATATTTATGTTTTCTAAAATCTCTATGAAAATACGCCTCTTTTGAGACTCAGGTTGGCACACTTTTGAATAAATTTTTTTTCGACAAACTAGGGACTTTACCTCAAGTACTAAAGATTTTTTTTTAAATATCTTTACAACTTGACGTGATGGTGAAAAATGAGTTGCATATTTAAAATCAAAATGAGAAATGCTATGCAAAAAACAAATCGTTTGCTCGGCGCCAGAAAAAATTTTTTTGTTGTTGACCTGTTTTATCAATAAATGAACAATGTTGTTATGGACTTTGCTTTTAATCTAAACCAACGCTTTTTTATTTGAATTTAAAATACTCCTTTCAATTTAAATATTTATAAAGTAGTAAAGACAATTAAGCAGTGATTCGTTTAATTTTTAATTTTTTTGCTATTTTTACGAAGAAATTTGTAAAAAGGAAAACAGCTTTTGTCAGAAACCCCCGTTTAATCGTTTTAATTTTAACAGATTTGAGCTGAAAAAATTTTCGGTATTTGTTTCCATAAAATATTTGCCGAAATGTCGGTATTTAAATAGTATTTAAATTTCGGTTTATTTCGGTTTAGGCGTGTTGCCTGTCTCGGTCGACCATAAGTTATCTTGTTTTCGTAAAAATCTTATTTAACTTTTTTTTCTTAACTCTAACAAAGCTCACAATTTTCATAGTAGACTTTCTTGTTAAACCTTTAAACCGACGTTGAGCGTCCTTCGCGTCCACTAGCTCAGGTTTATAGGTTAGGAAAGTATAAGCATAGGCGCAGTGGAGCGTAGATACATTGACTGATGGTTTGGATTTGGGTAGCTAGTCTTGCAAATAAATGAAAAATTTGCTAATAAAGTTTCCAGATCTGAAGGATATCGTCGAAATTTTTACCAGAGTACTAATTTTCTTTGAACTCGTGAAACATTCTGCAATACAGCGATTTTAGGCTTGCTAAACCAAACTATTTGTAAACTAACTTACTTTACATAAACAACAAAAAGAAATTACAATAACTGAGATAAAAATAGATAAAAAACTTGTCTCATTTAAAATTAATTTAAACTGTTATTTAATTTTTGTTTACGCTTGCTTGTCGTGTTTGTTTTACATTTGTTTTGCCAAAATTAACAATCATCAGAGTAAGATATATTAAAAATACTGTAGAGTGTCCGTTAAGATAATCCAAAGTTTGTAGAATTTATTTTTGTGACACATTTTAGACTCAAAGTTTTGTTTATTAACTTTTACTGAGATTAAATGCATTTTTTTTTTGTTCATCCTGCTTAACAATTTGTGTGATAGACTTAAGTAAACTATTTTTATTACGCAGTGTGCTCTAAATCTTTTGAATAAAAAAACTTTGTTTAATTTTAACATATCGAATTCTTTTTTTAATACAATTTGTGAAATACACCTAAATTTTTTTTTTTTTTTTTTGATTTTCCGCATAAATTTGGAAATTTAAGCAATTTATTTACATCACATAGTGTTCGTAAATCTTTTGAAGCATTTTGTTAAATTTTAATATATCTAATGCTTTTGTCATTTTCAAATATAAACTGAAAAATTTCATTCATTTAATGGATTAATATTAAAGTACTTTTAAAAGTTGCAATGTAAAACTTTTAAAATTATTTTTTTACATGTAAAATACATACTACGCTTTGTTATACCAATTTATTTATTTTTTATACATAATTGTAAAAAAAAATTTTAAATTGTATTTCATTTGTATTAATTTTAAAAAGAACCTTTGTGGATGGTTGTTGATCAACCGTTATTACGTGATGGAAAATTGTGCAGTTTTTACTTGATCAGGATTGCTGATATAGTTTTGTCGCATTAATTTTATTAAACAAGTGAAATTAACTTGCATAAAAGCACCGTTACAAAAATTTAATACCGTTAACAATTACCAATAGAATTTTGATTTTTTTAATATACTTTTTAGCTTTTATGATCACGAATAAGTTGCATTAGACATAATTTTGTGTTATATTGTTATTGTATGACCAACCATAAAAGAACTAAAAAACACCATTATCAGTTTGAGAAAAACCAAGTAAAAGGAAACCGGTCTTTATGTTGATTGGGTTGGTTAAATCATTTGACAGTTTCTTATCTAGTACAGAATACTTATTCGTTGACCAAAAAGCCAGTTCAAACAACTGACTCTAACACTGGCCTAACATGCCCTCAATAAATGAGTAACGGCTAGCGCCAACACAAAAATTCCCTGAAACGTTTTCTCTTCCTGACCAAACGTGATGCATCGAATTAGTAACATATTTAACTTTATTATCTTTTACTAAACTTAAATTCAAATTTTAAACTTTATTTAATAATCTTTTAAGTTCAAAAGTTTAACGTTCATATAAAATTTCCGCCCTCCTAAAAATTATAGAGTTGCAAGCTTTGCATGGTCATACTTTTTGAACACTAAAAAAAATTTAGATCAAATTAAAAACTTGTCGATGAATTTAAGTTTAGTAGAAGATAATATAGTTGAATATTTTTTTTAATTAGCTGCCATTGCGTTTAGAAAGTCGGGTCTGGCAAACATTTTATGGTATTTTGTTCCCTGGCTTTTGTACCACCTCGATTTTGTGCAAATTATTCTTTTTTAACATAAGCATGTTAATCTCATTTAACATGAACATAATTAAGTTTAAAGTTTGCTAGCAAACTCCAAACTCTATTTATGTTGAGTAATCCTTAACTAAATTTAAAATCATTGACAGGTTCAATATGCATGTTAATGCCTCAAAGTGTTGTGTCTGAAGCATCAAAAAATCTTATGGTTTCCCATGTCATACGACACTTTACCTTCTTAACAACGATGCTATAAAACACCAAGTTAAATTCAAAAAAAAAAGAGAGAATTACAATGAAAGAAAATAAAAGTCAAACGACAGAAAAAAGATAATTGAAAAAAAACATCTGGATAATTGGATAATTGAAAAAATACAATTAAAAAGTATGATAAAAAAGAAGTTAAAGCAACTTAATTTTCTTTTCAGATGAAGATCTAAAGTTAAACTTTAGCTCACTAATAGAGCAAGATAAAATAAAAGTGTTTCATAAGTAGTTCGTGACGGTATTCGTCGGTTTTAATAGTTTTCAACAATGATTTTACAAAAAGCGCAACGCTACCAAAAGCATTTAATAAATATCTATGAGATCATTGTTTTACGCTCAATAAAGTTTTTTCAGAATGTTATAAAAAATTTCAGGTGGTAATGAACTTGACACTACTTTATAAATTAAAAAAACAAACACCTAAAATCGTTTTACAAAAGATCAGTCGATTTAGCGCCTAATCTTTAAGATATAAGACTAATTTAATTTCTTTAGTCCAGTTGTCTTTTTATTGTCGTTTGTTCTTATAATTTTATGTATAAAAATGAATTATTTTATTTAAAAATTTATTTATTTATTTAGGAAAAATAAATGCTTTGCGCTCTTCAAAAACAAAAAAAACAAAAAAATGCTTTTTCCAATAAAAAAACTTACCACAAAATAGTAAAAAGCAATGGAGCAAAATGAAGAAAGAATATCCCATTCTGTTATTTTTATTTGTAGTTGTTGTTTAAAATATTATATTGCCTAATATTACTCAATAAAGAAAAAAAAAAATACTCCTTATGCTATAAAAAAAATGATTAAATTGCAAATAACTAGCTTATATAAGTTTTTGAACAAAAGAAGCCGAAATAGGAAAAGCCGTATTAAAAATTATAATTGTAAAACTCAATAAAAAATAAAAAAAAGTTCAATGGTTATTAAATTAATATTAAGATTTTAATGCTATGATATGTATAAATATATAATGATATATAGATACAGAGCGCTTCAATATAAAAAAATATAAAATACTAGTATAATATGACGATTACAAAAAGTTTTAAAAAAATAATATATGTTATGCATAACCGTGCATTGAGTTTTTTTTTATTTAGTTTCAACAATTTTATCTGAAAGCTAGAATATATTTAAGTAATCATTATAAAAACGTCAGCTTGTACGAAATTGTGAAGAACTAATTCAAATAGAGTTGTTGTCAAACGGAATGTGCTTTCCTAAGTAGCAGTGAACGCGTCGTTAATCAACAATTTCAAAGATAGCATAACAAAGTAACTTTTAGAAACACAATTGCTGCTTTGTCTGTAGCTTCTGTGTATTTTTTTTTTTTTTTTTGCCTGCTGTAGCACCATGGTAATTTTTTTCGTTTGCCTGCTGTAGCACCTCTTCATCAAACTATAAACAGATTAGTTGTATTTGTTTTGTTTTTTTTGTTTTTTGTTTTTTTATCACTGAATAATAATAAATAAAATAAAATTAAAAAAATATTTAGTCGCGGGACACTTGGTTTCTAATAGTTGAAGGCTCAGAAAATTAAAAACTTAAGACGCGGCTTTTTGAAATTGATTGAAGCCAAACTTTTTGCGCATATACGTCACTATGTGGCAAAAACGCAAATAATGTAGGATTTTAGTATAAAAAGTTTAGGAAATTTTTTCTTATAAAAACAAACAAAAGGAATATATTTTTTGGGCTATTTTTTGTGAAAGCATAGCTAAGTAAGTTGGAAACTAAGTTGTTTCAATTAAGTTTTGTAAAGCTATAACTTTTTTACTTAAATTAATTAAAAACAATCGATTTGAAAAATCGGTAAAAATAACAAATATATATATATATATATATATATATATATATATATATATATATATATATATATATATATATATATATATATATATATATATTGACCACAGAATAAAATACTTTTAGTTAATTTATTTTAAAGTTTTTTTTTTCAATATTTATTTAAATTTTCTCCTCATTGTTATAATCTAAGGTTACAATAATAAAAGTAATTATTTTGACAAAATTTGCTAAATGATTATAATGCCAAATGATTGAACATCATTATTAAACATAAGTTCTCTGTTATCAATAAAAATAGAGATACAAACACTGGTAAAAATATCAATAATTAATTTTGTTATTAAATTTTTTTGAAATAATCTCTTCTTTAAAAATTCTGATTTCGCTTTCTGCTACTTAACATATTTGAATAACATCTTTCTAGGGTTGAAACAAGCATGGTTTTAATACCACTGTAATTTTTTTTTAAATCAATGTTGAAGTGGAATTAAATTGAGGTTAAGCAAATGTCACAATCTAAAACCTTATTAATTTTTTTTACAACAAATCCAGTAATATATTTAACAACATCACATATTATGAAAAACTTTTTGAATTATTTCAGCTATTTACAGCATATTTGTGGTCATCGCAATTTGTTTTTCATATCAAAATCTTTAATAAGCTAATGATCAATTGTTTTTATTCTACATATTTTTTGAAAATTTGCTGAAAATATTGATAGTGCTCAGTCGATTGGCCCGCGAAGAACCTAAAAAGCTTGTATGCTTTAACAATTTTTTGTAGGTTGAAACTTTTTGTAGCTTGAAACTATTTTGTGCGCGATTATAATTATATCCTTTTAGGCTTTTTATAACAATGAAAACAAAATTTAGTTTTTTTTATTGCTATAAAAAAAATAATAATTTAAATATACCAAAGACTATATTCACCATTTTGAAAGTAATAGTTTTTATATAAAATTTCTAACTTACATCCCAACCTAATGCATTTCTTATTAGTTTTAACATACGCAGAGGCTTCAAGAAAATATAAATTGGTTTTTTTTTTTGTGTAATTGGATGTGGAAAGTATGCACAAGTAGAGTTAAATGATAAATCAGCTTTAAGATGTTTTTTTCAAATTCTCAAAGGATGATTCAGCTCCGTCTAAGTTGTTAAGAAACTGTCTAATTTCCACATGAATTATTTTTTTTTTAATTGTGATTTTTTATTTGCTTGAGGATTTCTAGTTACAATTTTTTTCACAAAACTGCTTGGAAAATCAAAAATGGTATAGCTCCTTTTTGAGTTTGTTTTTCTCCAACCATTAACAACATATGAATCGGATGTAAATTACTAAGGACAAAGTTTAGAATTTTTCACTAAATTTTTTTTACACATGACAGCAAACCATTCATTTCAAAACAATAAATCTTATGGAAATCTGCAACATAGAATATACTTCATAAATAAAAATAGTATTTCGCATGTTTATTAAAAATCAACATATAGCAATGCAGTAAACATAACGGTTTGGGAAAAAAAACTAGACTATGCTATATAGTATACTATATTGTAATCTTTCAGCTTTTTTTTTTATCTATCTTTGAAATTATATACAAA